>NC_142340.1:39547857-39857500 GCF_054954075.1 Amborella trichopoda
TCAGGAAGCTCAAAGCTATTTTTTGAAACCTTGGGTTTATTAAAAAATAAAATTTAAAAATAAGGGATATGGAGATATTTTTCCTGAACTTTTTCCAAAAGTAATACTACCATTTATTTTGAAAAAAGTGGTCAGAATCATTATTTGTCATTAGATGTAAATCCGGTTGTTGGGAGTCTCCCATTAATTGGGCTCAAATAGATAATATTAGGGCTTGTTTGAATTAGAGTAAATTAGGAATCTTGGATATTTGAAATCCAATCAAATCTATAGATTTTTAGTGTCAATACAAAATTCATAGATTCCTTACCATCATTTCCAAGTCCATTATTTGATAACTAAATTTGATACATATTATCTCTCTAAAACTTTAATATGTTTTATCTATTTGAAACTCAAAATTTTGGATAGCTTATCTCTAAAAAATTTGAGATAGTTTCTCTATCTAAAATTTGATATGGTTTATTCATAAAACTTTAATATACTTTCTTTTCAAAACACAAAATTTAAAATTGTTTCTCTTAAAATTTTGTGATAGTTTTTTCAAGTGATTTCTTACTAAAAAAAAAATCAGATGCTTTCTCGCTCTAAAATTTAATGTAGTTTCTCTATTTAAAATTCTAAGATACTCTCTCTCTCTCTCTCTCTCTAAACCTTAAAATTTGAGATAGTTTCCCTCTCTAATAATTTTGAGATAGTTTTTCTCTCTAAAAATGTTTAGGTAGTTTCCCTCTCTAAAATATAATATAGCTCTCTCTAAAATTTTAGATACTTTCTCGCTCTAAAACTTAAAGTTTGAGATAATTTATCTCTAAAATTGTTGAGATAGTTTATCTCTCTATAATTTTTTATATACTTTCTTTCTCGAAAATTTAATATAGTTAATAAGCCTTACATTTTTAAGATTCTTTCTCGATGTAAAAATTAAAATTGGAGACAATTTCTCTCTCCAAAAAATTTGAGAGAGAAACTATCTAAAAATTTCAAGTACTTTCTCTATGTAAATTTTGATACAGTTTCTCTCTCTAAAATTTTAGGATAATTTATCTCTCTAAATGCAAAATATATGATAGTTTTTCTCTCTCTAAAAATTTTGAGATAGTTTATCTCTCCAACATTTGGATTTGATGCGACTTCTATCTCTAAAATTTTAATATATTTTCTCTCTCAAAAACTTAAAATTTGAAATAATTTCTCTCTCTAAAAAACTTCAAGTATTTTCTCTTTCTAAAACTTGATATAGTTTTTCTCTCTAAAACTTAAAATTTGAGATATTTTCTCTCTTTAAATATTTTGAGATAGTTTATCTCTCTGAAAAAATTAGGTACTTTTTTTCTATAAAATTTCATACAGTTTCTCTCTAAAATTTTAACATATTTTTTCTACCTAAAAGTTAAAATTTTAGACTCTTTCTCTAAAAAATGTTGAGAAAAATCCTCTCTTTAATAATGTTTAGCTACTTTCTTTTGCTGAAAATTTCATACTTACCATATGTGTCCTATGTTTCAGGTTGAGGGGGCCAATGAGTGAAATCCATGAAGCTTGGAAATTAAAAAAAAAACAAGTTCTGGCGTGGAAATGAAATTGTAAAAAAGTTAAATGATTTCTAAGATTTTTAATTTTCATGAAATTCTAATATCTTGGCCATTGAGCAAATCAAACGATGGATTTCAGTAATATCCAAGATATTCAAAATCCATGCCCCCCAACTCCACGTGCCCATACGAGTTATTTGAAATTGAATGTTTGGAAACTATTTACTTTTTGTACAATAAAGTCACAATCATTATTAGTTATTGGATGTGATATTTAATGGATTGATGTATGTTACACTACTCCATTATTTTTTTTAAAAAAAGTTGGGCCTAGTCATTCACACATTTCCAACCACCTGGTTTTACATCTAATGATCAATAATAGATGTGACCTCTTTGTACCAAAAATAAATGATCCCATTATGTACATTTCCATATCATTTTTCTAATATCTATTGTATATTAAGAAATTTAACCTAATAATATTTTTATTTATTGAGTTAATACGTTTTCTATATGATATAAAATGAAGAAGTCTATTGTTGGGCTTGAATAATTTTTGGCATTGATCTTTTATTTGAAAAAATGGGCTCACTTTTTTTTAGATGGCATTGATATTTGGGTAAAATGTGGCCAATAATCGACAAAGAAGTCAATTTTTTCTTTTTACATGTAGATTTGTTAACAATTTTAGATCTCTATATAGGGTATTAGATTTACAATAAAAAGTCAGGGTTTCACTTTAAATTATTATTATAAAAAATTGAGGGTTTTTCTTTTATTTGTTATGATATTTATGTTTTTTTATCAGTGTCTATTTAATAATTTATTACTAAATAATCGCATAGCATTATCAATTCATTATTAATATTTTACTTAAATATTGCTTATCATATAGTGATAAACATCAAATTTTATTGATAAATAATGAAACTTTTATATTTTATATCAATTAATTGTATTTGTCAAACATGAATATAATTAATCATTCTAATTCTATTAAAAACAACTCAATAATCGAATGATGTCTTTTAGAAATTGTTATTCCAATAATGAAAATCTATTACATTAGTAAAAATCTTATTAAAATTAGTAAATGCAAAAATAAAAAAGAAAACTCCTTATCCTTTTTCTTTATTCATTTCTATTTTTTTCTTTTTCTATTTATACATTTTCTTTCTTTACTTTTTTGTAATTCCTAATACAAAACCTAAATTAAAAAAAAATAAAAAAAAATATTTCCTAGCATGGAAGAAAGGAAAATAAATAATACCAATACTATTAGCAATTTTAATTACAAATAGATATTATGTAATTAAGGTTTATTTATTATGTGTATCATTGATAATATTTTTATATATTTTAAATGTAACAAATGAAAATAGTTATTTCTCCATTTTCTTTCAAGTCTCATTTTTGTAAATTCACATGTAAGCAGTTGTTATTTATGTATTTTATTCAATTTCACTCATCAAATTATGAATTCGATAGTTATTTTTGCTTTCATTTATTTATGGTGGAATTTTTTTATATGTGACATAATCTCAATTATGTGTATTACTATTGAAATTGTTATCTATAACATGTGTGTTTCTTTTTTTTGGGACAGATTTTTTTGTCACTATCATATATGTGCAAAGTATGTATTCCTACATATAATTCACTATGCGGCAAAGTTATAACTTCTGGGTGAGTGTGGCGATTAAAAGCATTATGAGTGCTTGTAAAATAAAATGATATAGTGGAACATGAATACAGTGGGAGTATGGTCCCTCGTGGACCATATTAAGCAAACGATGTTTGCTGATACCAGACTGTGCTTGACGGTATAGGTCAGTCAGTTAGGAAAAACCCATGTTACGTGTGTATATAATATACATTGTTAAGGGTTCTAATGGGTCATCCCTTGATGATGTCGGAGTATGCCCGGATGAATGAGCCGTGGGGCTGTATGACTCTTGTGTGTGATTGTGGCCTTCATATATGAGGGCCAAATCCTCATTCATGTACCATCACACGGCATGCATATTGATAAACAATTTCGAAAAAACAAGCCACTTTTCAGGGTGAAACGTATGCATGTGCGAGAGATACCCCTATGTGCTATAAGAATTGTGATCACATTAGGTCTAAGTGACCTTGACCTGTCTTTAGGGGAGAACTTGAAAACCACATATTGGGATTGCGACCCTTTGGCTCATCGACCAGACTTTGGTGACCCACTAATGAGCCCCTATATGGACTATGAGTCATGGGAAACATTGAGTTGGTTTGATAAAGCAAGTGTGGTCTCTATAGTCCACAGTTGAAGGTGGAGTGCCCCAATGTTTGATTGATGTAATTCCTAGACCATATGGATCATGTTCCCATCTAATAAACTTAATTATATTTGTTTTATGATATATATAATTTTGAAATTATTATTTGAATTTTTATAGATCTCTAAACATTTTATTTATCAAATTTAGATTTATAAAATCAGAGATATTGATTTTACATTAATTTAAATATTGAAATAAATTTTAAAATTATTTTATTGAGTTTTAAAAATATTTAAAATTACATGGGGGTCCATTGTGTACATGGGCCCACCATAGCCTAAATGGTGAGGCCCATGAGATCTTCTCATGGGTGGCACCCCCCACCCAGTTAGGAGCTTTATATTTTTGTGATAAGTGATTTTGGCTTGGAGGCCAAGTTGCTATGTGTTTTAGAAAGGTATTGGCTTGAGGAAGTTTTGAATGAATTTTTGAAAAACATGAGAAGGCTTGTGCATTATTTTGATAAGCATAATATTATATTTGAAATTATTTTATTTAATTTATATTGATGGGAAAATGATTTAGGAAAAAGGGACAAAGGTCTAACACCTTCCATAATGTTGATAGCTCATCTATATAATGAATGACTTAAATCTCTTGCCCCACAAGTCACCCAATATCAATGATTCATATTCAATATCACAAGAAGAGGCAAGTCAAATAAAAACCCTAAAAAACCCTAATCTTGTTCAAAGCATCTAAAAAATAGATTGTCTCTACCCCAAATCTATACACTTTATATTTATATCTCTCTCCTAATAAGGATTATCTCTTTCATGAGAGCCAAAGCGGGTACCCCCCACTCTCTCATATTTGATATCTCTCTCCCACATTGTGAAAGAATATAAGGGTTTGGGCTATGGAGTTATTCCATCTCTCATCTCTCAACTATGGATTTATGGCTAAGGGTTTTAGGGTATAGCAAAACGAGGATCAGTCTCTTTCAAACTAGGTTGATAAGGGAATTCATATAGGGTTTGAGTTTGTGATCAAACAGGTTCATGTTCTATTAGTGTGGCTTGACCTAAACTCGCTTTTCCAATTGAGATTGAAGGTTGATCATTGATCCCGCGTTATTGGATGGTGATGACTCGGTATGGGGTGTAATAAGCCTGGTTGATGTAACCTCCAATACTCTTTTTTTGTTTATTGCAATATTTAATTATACTGGTTTTATATTCCCAAGCATATTGGTTTAATGACATCAAGATTTTTAAAATATTGGATTTGTTAATTTAATTTTATTTGAAGCAATAGTTATTGTAATAAGACAACTTGTAAGAATATTTGTCAAAAAAAAAAAAGGGTGAAAAAAAAAAAAATATTGTCCGACAAGATCACATTAGTCTATCTTTCAATAACATAAGCAAATAATATAAACTATTGTTAATAAATGTTAATAATCTAATTATGATAAGGTATTTGGTATCATAATTGTACTTTGTTTATGATAACTATTAAAATGACATCTTATTCTAATTTATTATAATTATATTATATACATAAATTAATTGAGTTCATTGTCAAAAAAAATAAATTAATTGAGTTGTATCACTCGTCAACAATAATGGATAATATAATTATTAGATATTATTGTATATTTAATAATTTATTATTTAATAATTACATAATATTATAATTAATTATCAATATTATAGTTAAATATTACTTATTATATTATGATCATATATATAGTGATAAATATATAAAATTATTGATAAATAACAAAACTTTTTTTAAACAGTAAAAAAAAAAAAACAAAACTCACTGATTCATAGTTTCAAACTCTTCAAGCTTTGTGATAATGGTGATGGCGCGAGGGCTGCTGTGGGCATCTTTCTCCTTCATCAACCTCGGTTTTTCATGGGCTTCCTGCGCTTTCTCTTCTTCAAGAGGAGTTGTTGTGGCTTTAGATAGAAGGGGAACACAAGTTTTTTATTCCCCAACTTTCACTAAAAGCTGCCGCTCACCTTCCCTTAGTGCTGCAAGTTTGTTCAAGTGAATACTGGAAATGAGAAAACGAAGCGCTCCAACTTTCCCTCATCTCAAGGTCATCAAACGGCTGAAATGAGCAGTATGGTGCAAGTACACGCTACTTTCACCCCTTTTACACATTTTTCAAACGCTACCTAAAAGCGCCCCAAAAGATATTTATAAGTTATATTTTACTTGATTCAAAGTTTAGAATGTAGTACAAAGAAAAAGAGTATGATTAATCCTAGGGAAGGTTTACCAAATGCCTACACTTTTGTTATAAGAAGCCACAATTCACCTAAAAGTTGTCTTGAGTGCATTATTGATTGAGCTCAAAATAAATAAAATTATTATTGTGTTTTCTAAAGAGAAATGACACACACTTGGCCACCCAATTTCATATTTAATGGCGATGAGTGAATGGGCATAACCATGATAAAGATACTTAGTATTCCTGTAATTATTTGTGTTTAATTATTTAAATTTTATGTTTAGTTTTTTGAATTTTACATATGATTTTCCTTCACCTATTTGTTGCACAAAAAGTATACATTAAACCCTATTTATTTTTATCACAAATTTTTTTTTACTTTTGGGTAAATCGGTAGGGATTTGGACTCCTACCCCCTTTCTATTAATAATAATAATAAAATGTTGTTTTAATGTTAAAAAAAAAAGAAAAAGAAAAAAGAAAAAAAAGAGACCGTTTATGTTGCATTTATCAAAAGTTCAAATTTTTAATGATTCTTGCACTAGAATAACTGACTGACGTACCAAGTGTACCCCATTACTCTGTTTACATGCATGTTACTCTGTTTACATGCATGTTATTTAATTTTGATGCCCAAGTATCATCAAATTGATCATCTTGACATCAAGATGTATGGACATGAGAAAAAAGTGGATTTCAAGTTTTGAAAATAGTATATTTTGTAACGCATTTTTTTACTGTCAATTTTCAAGATTTTCAAGTTTTCATAGATATGTCGATCTACACTATTTTTTAAGCTTTAAACTTTATAAATAACGATGAAAATATATTTTAAGACTATGACAAATATTTTCAATATTGAAACCATATTTCTCGATACTATTTAGATGTAGGCTCTAATTTGATTGTTTAGAGCCTAGGCTCTATACAAACGGCACCCCTTTAAGTTTTCACTTTAAAGCAGTTTGAACGAAGTGAAAAATGACGTTATGATTAAGGCAAATTGGGTAGGTGTGGGGTCCACTGGTGGTATGGTTGGCATGTCAAATGGGACCTACACGGTGCAAAACATGTGTGGGTCACACGAGTTCAACACCCAGACACACGTGCGAGCAACACGGATCCCATGCTGTTGTGGGCTTGTAGGCACAAGGCAAGTAAAGAGAGATCTCAGCTTTTTTTTTATATTTTTTTTGTTTGCTTTAGAGATTGTGCCGTTTGAGAATGTCCAAAAGCCATTTGAACACTCGCGTGTACACTATTCTCCTGAGTACAATAACTGTATCCGGCAAAATAGCTACTTAGATATATTTTTTGAGTTCAATGACTAAACTGCCCAAAGACAAATGATCCATGATCTTCTTTTTTTCTTTTATTTTTTAATACGTTAAATGCTCCATGATCCCTTTTGATAATGAGACCGTCACCGAAGTGCTCCTTTAAAAACCATACTTGCAAGTTTCAATACGTAATGAATAAGGATTCACATTTCTTATATTTATAATCCATATTAATAAAACCGATCCCAATTAATTGAGAAAAGACCATGATGGTGATGATTATTTATAATAAAGAGTGTAAGTCATATGAGTTAAGGATAGAGACTGTTATTATAAATAATAAAAAGCAACATATCAAAGTTAAAAAAAAAAAGAAAAAAAAAGAAAAAGAAGAGATATATAGAATTAATGAATATTTTAATACCTTACTCATATTTTTTATTTAGTTTCAAATCATCTATAAAAAAAAACATGATCTTGAGTTGGAATAGTTACAAATATATAAAATGTTAAATGGTTTATCTAGGTATTTTGATAAAATTCTCAAAAAAAAGAGATATTTTTTTAAAAAAATTCCCTCGAGTTCTATCAATTATGAGAATAACTTTTGTACATCCTCGCACAAATTTTTGCAATAATGGTGTGTGAACTGATGCACTTGTTCCCATGTTATCTCTCCTTTAAAATTATCTTAGAGATGAATTTGTGAGTGACTTTTTAATGTTTTTCAAGTGATTTTGAATGTGTTTCGTATCCTGTGCACACTAAATTTCCCTGAATAAATTAACAGCCTAAACAGGTTTTAGCTGCATCGCATGCAACCCCACCCCTTCTCTCAAACACTAGACTTACATTACTGCTACATATACAAGAACTAAGCGAATTACATGCATCCAAGATGGGGCAACAGGTTTGATAAAAAAACTGGTCGGTGTATGACTGGTTTCAATCGAAAAGTTCAATTTTGACTGATTCTACTAACCAATTAACATCGATAAACTTTTTTGAACATATTTTACATTTAAAACTATTATTGTTATATTTTTAAAAATTTGGTCAAATGGGTTTGACTCGGAGTTAAACTTATTTTGATTAGATTAGATCCTACACCTAAGTTTCATCTAAGTCAGTAAGGATTTGGGCCTCACTTTTTGATGAGAATAGAGTCCGACACCTCACCATAAGATTCAAAAGTACTACCACCAAAGCCCTCAAGCCATTTTTAAAAAGGGTTTGTACAGGTTTTTTAACATAAGGTCTTGGTCTTCAGGGGTTAGGGGAAAATGGTTGTTCTTAAACTTAAGAAGACCGTATTTATCATTTTCATTATGATTTTAAGGAGAAATGTTATCTAAAAAGCAGCCTTGTTGTCATTATTTAATGCTAGAATGCTATTTTTAAGCAAACAGGCCTTAATCAAGAAAGTTATAAAAAACAGGGGTACATTTCCTCAAAAGGCCAAAAAAAGAAGGAAAATAAATACGCCATCAATTCAAAATGCTGATAAAGAGAAAAGTTGGACTCTAGGGCTGGGAGGCCCACCCCGGTTGTCATGTCCTAAGAAAGTATAGCCTAGGCCACTGTGGCTCGGGTGCTGGGCTAGGGATAGTGCTAGCCTAGTTTGGCCGGCCTAACCCTATTTTTCTTTTTGTTTTTTTTTTATTCATTTTTCATTTGTTTTTGGCCCCGCCCGATCTGCCCGAGCCCAATGGGGACAAGGACTGAACCAAGACTGGACTAGCTTAGGCTTGGCCCCTTGCCACCCCTCGGACTCAACAGAA
The DNA here is from genome assembly GCF_054954075.1 of Amborella trichopoda. NCBI lineage: Eukaryota > Viridiplantae > Streptophyta > Magnoliopsida > Amborellales > Amborellaceae > Amborella > Amborella trichopoda. The sequence continues at coordinate 39,556,960 of NC_142340.1, forward strand.
CTTCATTACCTGAGTCCATTCTCTTTTCTACCATCAATTATTTTAATACACGGTGATAGGTCCAAAGATTACAAACATTATCTAGTCTTCGTTTTTCATAATCACACCGTAAGGGCTGTAACCTGGTGCTTCTTTAAGGGCTGTAACCTGTAACCTGGTGCTTCTTTAAGGGTTGTAACCTTTGTAAGGCCCTCATGTTGGTCCTGCCTAAGCAAAGGCTCGGGGGGGAGAGGGGTGAGTTGGAAACGGTCTTCAATTTTTTGGCTTATACACAAAGTAAAAGTAATCACTATTAAGATTCAAATTAACGCTTGCACTGATTACTCGAGTTTTTTACCGTCACACCAACAATTACCCCCAACAAAGTACCTTCTTAGATATAGAAAATAAATATAAAGGAATATAAGGGTATTATAGTCATTTTTCATCCTGACAAATTCTTTCTGAGAATTCAAGACCCAAGGAAGACGTTACCCGCCCCAACTCTTCAACCGTCGTACTTCCTTCACGCTTCAACTCTCCCTCTCTCTCTCTCTCTCTCTCTGCCGGCGCCTTCTCTCTATACGGACGACTTTCTGGCTTTCCGGCGAGTCTTCTGACTTCTCCGGCGTTTTTTGCTTATTGTCCCTGCGGTTTTGGTGTCTAATTTGGCTGGAACCGCCTGCACCCTGTCTCTCTTGCTATTTCTCTCATGTTTTTTTTCCAACGAGAAGGCGGGGTTTTTCCGTGATGCCGGTTTCTCCGTCTCTCCCCATGGGTTTTCCCGGAAAAATGTCATTTTTCCGACCATGAACCCAGTTACTAGGACGATTCTCCTGGTTTCTCCGGCAAAAATGGTGTTTTTTCCTGCAAAACTGGAGGTTTTCCGGCCATGAAAGCAGAGGGTCTCTGCTACGCGGCTGGGGCTGCCCTAGCCCATAGCTGCATCGACCTTTCGAGAAAATGGGCAGCCAATAACTTCAACCCCATCGAGCTCCTTGCCCTAGTCGCTCTTCTCGACTCTGTTCTCCTTTGTGCCCTAGCTTCCTCTTCATGGCCTTCTCTTCCACCTCTTCTTTCAAACCCAGATCGCCATTTTCTGAGAATCCTTGTTCTGAGTTCTGGTCTTAAAGTAATGGCGGGTTACATGTATCAAAAATCCCTACAAATATCACCCATTTCAGTTACAGTGCCCTACCTTGCTTTCACCCCTGTAATGCTTTTGCTCACTGGTTTTCTTCTTATGGGTGAGGTTCCAAGCCATGCTGGTATGGTGGGTGTTGGTGTTGTTACAATTGGTGGGTATTTGTTGGCTTTGGAGAAGCATGGGGAGCCTTCAGATTCGAAGAGAGCTAGAGGAGAGGGTTTGCCTGAGCTCATGTCTAATGGAGATGTTACTTCATCGCTTAACAAGAAGGTATTTTCGAGGTAATTAGGTGCCCTAGAAATTCTTTCTTTCATGCACAATTGGTCAGCATTTTTCCTTTCTTGAATTTGGTGTGATCGTTAACATGTGTAATTGGTCATATCTTTTCTATTTTTTTTGCATTTAGGTCTTATGATGCCTTTATTGTAAAACTCATAAAATGGATCATGAGTTTATCATTTGGTTTTCTTAAGTTATTTTTATTGTGGGAATCCTTTTTCATGGTGGTGGTTGTAACTCTCAAGCACTACCTTGTTTTTATTTAATGAGTTTTGCTAAGGAATTGTGTTTCTTTTGAAATCTAAGTTAGCTTTTTTAACTCTCGGAGATTTCTGTAGAGCCCATTCCCTTGCATTGTGATTTTATGTTTGCAAATTTTAGCATTTCAGATTTAGTGTAAATGTGGGCCTATTGCGTGATAGGATCGTTGGCATAGGAATTCTGATTTGTCTTCTGGACCTTTTTTTTCTCCCTCCTTATACTCTAATTTTGAATCTATCAACGGATTCCTCAGTATGTTCTCATGATTATCAAAGGAGTTAGGGAACTTCAGTTTAGAATTAGGCTGATATTGCAGTATTTCTTATGGTGACTCTTGTCATTTAACTTTTATATTTGTAATCTTCTACTTTTTGGTTTCTTTTGGTTTTATTATTTATTTTTGGATTAATGTTGGTTCTTAAGTTTCATTTCTTTGATAAATTTCCTATTATTGGTTTCTATTGATATATATATATATATATATATATATAAGATAATACAAGAGTAATGATAGTGTTCACCTTTTGGTTTTTTACTTTATATGGGTTTGTAGTTTTCAGTGGAATTTTGTCATTTGAACTTTATACAATAGGTATGGAATATCTTGTTATAGAATGTTCTTATAGTTTTTCAATACGATATTCTGCATTCTAATCATATATTTGTTTCATATTTTCTATTTTTCTGATAAATTGTTTTTTTTCCAGAGTTATGGGTTTTTTCATTTTCTCTTTGGATAATATTGTGGTTGCTTACTAGGTTATTATGTTTCTGATGGTTTGGATTGTTAGCTTGAGGACCAATTGTAGAAAGAGGTTGAATCACTTATCTAAGAACTATTTTGTAGGTTTGCTTCAAGTCCATTATTTCAGCCATTCCTTGCCCTTAGAAAGGAAGAAGGAAGCCTCTTGATGCTCGGTGTGGCTGGATTGCTTAGCATTAGTAACAGGTTTGTGAGTTCTGCACTCTCATTTGGTTGCGTTGTTATTGTTATCGATAGTCTCTGATCTCTAAGATGCAAAGGCCTTTTTATTTTCATCTTTCTTATTTAAAAATGTAATATGTGTGTTTGCCTGCTTTCTTGTATGATGTATCTATGTATTTACATGTAGGAAGAGTGTCTGTATCTTTTTCACAGTTCTATCCTTCGTAAAGTTCAAGTACTTAAGTTTAAATTACTTATAATTGCATAGTTTTTGGGACCTTAATTCAGCATGCTTGATAAACTTTTCCCATGTACAAGTGGGTTTTTTGGAGTTCATCAGATTTCCTTGATATAATGTTTAGTAACTCAGAGAGGCCTGATGCTTATGCTTGTAATGGAGACATTCTCAACTCGCATAAATTTACCTTTGACAAGTGGCTGATGCATGCGCTTTCCTTTTCAGCATGATCACGTAGTTTTTACTAATTAAAAAATTAGGATTTACATCATGATTGATGGGTATAATTATTCAAAGTCTTGTTCCGCAAACTTTTCAAAGGGAATCTTAAATCTGCAATAGTAAAAAGAGAATTTTAAATTCAATTCTCTCAAAATCACATTTAATGAAGGTAATGGCAGGTCCAACTTTTGTCATAAATGGTCAAGGGATTTTGACTCATCACCTTTTCATAAGATTTGTATTTCCATCTCTCTCTATCTTTTTTCTCTATATTTCTTTATTTAATTGATCTTGCTACCTCATACTCTTTTTTTAAAATTTATTTAAATTGAAATGTGGGGGTTATGTGAAGAAATGTTATCATGTACATTGTAAAATGAAATAAATGTCTCTGTTATATTATTCATTTCCTGGAAAAATATCTTTAGTATATTATTTATTACTCTCAAATTTTGTTCGAGTAAATTTATTTGTAAGTAGAACAAATACATTTTTAATATATTAAAAATTATGAGATTCACAAACTAATAACAGGATATGGTCTCCTAGAATGACTGTTCTAATTTCTTAGCTACTTGATCAATCATAGGATCCAATTACCATTTTATAGGTGGCCCAACAGAAAGAGGCAGACCTATATATTTTACAAGGAGATTTACAGTATCTCCCCAGTGTGGCCACATACTTGACACCACTATCTTTTATTTTAATGCCCAAATCTTGTCTCAGAACTGTAGTAGGAATTAGTAATGGGGGGAAGTGATATGTGTAGACAAGAATTAGGCATGTATATATAAAACATGGGTCAAGAATGTTGCGCCTTGAATGCAGTCTTTAGTGGAAGTACAATTACACATAAACTGAAGCTTCTTCTTGTGGGAGAGAGATTGTGTACTAAACGAATAGCTAGACAATCCATGTCACAAAATGGACAATTTGGTTCAAGCTCTGCTTTGTATATAGCAAAAAGAATAAAAAATGTTGACAAATTTGCTATGCTCAAATAGTTCTTAGCATTTACCTAATGCCACCAAACTCAGACCCAACCTTCAAGGAAAAAAGACATATATCACCCTCTTTGTAATTATAATTCAAATAAACCCTCAGGTCCATGGAAAGCTCATGGACCCCCTCCTAGTTATAATAAAAGGCGTTTTAACCCCCTCTGCACCATTTTCATTGTCCAAATTACAACATTTATACTTTTAAGTTTTTTAATGACCCCATCTTTCAAGCCCTAGAAAAGCTTCCCCTCTCTCTCTTTCTTCCTAACCTGTGAACCCTTTCCTATCTCCCTCTCTCCCAACCTCCCATGAACGCTTAGCTCTCTTTCTCATCTTGTGACCCTTACAAGTTAGTTAAAAGAGGCATCTCAAATTCCATTTATATGATTGGTTGCTAGAAAAAAGGAAAATGGTAAATGTTGTAATTTGGACAACGAAAAAGGTAAGGAGACCTTAGGGTTATTTGGGATTTTAATTATAGAGAGGGGGTATACGTCTTTTTCCTATAAAATTTTTCTACTCGTTGCTGCATTTTGTTTGGTGCAATCTATACTCCACACTTGGTAAATCGATTGATTTGTAAAGATCATTATGGAAACTGTTGTGAGGAGAGAAAAATATTTTGAGCCCAATATTGGTCAACTTACCTTGATAATTGTGAATAAACCCATTAAAAGAAAAACAATTAGTCATCAATTTCTGACATAACCATAGTGCATTTGTTCCTATCTTTTCCTGTTATGTTTGTATAAATCTAACTCCTAACATCTGATCCTCTTAGTTTTTTTCTCAATTAATGTTTATTTTGTCTGAAACATTTTAATTTAATGATTTTATTTGATAACCTTTTCCCCAAAAGTGAAATCCTAACTATCTTGAGCATTTGGTTTGTTTTTTTTCTTGCATATAATTAAATTTAGTAATAGATATATTCTTATATTTACTTCTAGATATTTTATTCTCTCTTTTGTTTCTTGTTTATGTCCTTTTTCAATTTCCTTCCTATTCTCTTGTATGGTTTTCTTTAGCTGTCATGGAACCTCTCAAACAAAAGAAAATCTTTTCATTTCCGGTCTCCTCTTGATGCAGGAAAGTTTTGAGGGTACAATAAAATCAGTAAGAAACAAAGCCAAACAAAAGCATAATTCAAATAAATCTGGGGTTGCTTCTCCATACCCTACTCTAGGATTCTAAAAGCCTAAGCTTTTCTCTCTTTCAATTAAAAAATCATGTGGAATTGCCTCCTCAAGGTCCTACACACCTGATATATATTATAATTTAATGTTTCAAGTACAAAAAGTATCCAAACAAATAATACATTGGCGCATATATCCTAACTTAAACTTAAATTTCACAATAACAGTTTTACCACTGTGAACAGTATCAGTACTCATGAATAGTCATTCAATTACTATTCATTAAGTAAATAAAATAAAAATAAAAATCCTAGAATCCCTAAAAAAGTAAAAACCCTAGAAGTAAATTCTAAAACTAAAACTATAATATACATCATTCGAAATTGAATAAAAATGCAAAATATGAATAATTTTGCCCGTTTTTATTCGCCTCTGATTGGAGAAAACTTGTACTTGAGTTTTGAAGTGTGCTACGATGAATTCAGTGTCAAAACCACCTTTTTCAATCGTCCGTTTCTTAAGTATTATTCATGATAAAAAGAATTTATTAAGAAACGGATCCTCATATATAGATATTGAGGAGATGTAAATTTATCAAATTCTGCTATTATTGACTCTCATTAAAAACCATGTTAGATACTCTTAACTTCAATTTTTTGGTATTTAGAGGCTTTCTTGACATTTAGTTCATTACTGTTTGAATACATGGCCACAATTTGCAGATTCTGAGTCGACCATGCTTCCACTGCACTACTCTGATATCGATGCCCTAAATCTTTTAAATGTTCCACCTCTTTAATATTAATGAGATCTTTAAAGGCCATGATTTGGATCAGTACTCCTCCTGTCTTCTCCCCATATTCTTCACCCTCTTCCAAAATCTCTTAATAAGCATCTTGATCCTTATCATAGATCGGAGCAATCTTGTAGTTCATCTGAGTATATATCAAAAATTGGTGGTGAATCTCAATCTACAACTTGCTGATTTTCGATGTAATCTATGTCAAAATCAAGAATCTTTTCCTTCAAATTGAAAACCTTAGATGTTTCCAACGTTTAGGTCTTTTGTCACTATCTTTGACACTCGACTCCACACATGGAGCATGAAAGTGAAAGGTTTGTACTCGAGATCCTCTTGGGCTTAGAGATTACCGTCTTGCCCATTATTGAGGCTTGCGAACAGCTGCATCAGTTGCTGAACTTGTCTTTCATGTTCTACAATTCTCTTATCTCTTGGATCATAGAGCGGATCTACGAAATCCCCCTTGCACGACCCCTTCTTTCCACCATGGGATCGCCAAAATCACAAATCCTAGGCAGATGATCAACAAAAGCCTGTTGAAATCAACAAGATCTAGGCTTTGTTGTTGATCTAGGGCACAAAAATTGACTTTACAGTACTATCTGCATGGATCGTGGGCTCTGATACCAATTTGATATAGGAAAAATTTAAGAGAATAGTAAAATTAACAAGAAACAAAGCCAAACACAAGCATAATTGAAAGAAACCTAGGGTCTCTTCTCCATACTTGAAGCTAGGGTTCCAAAAGCCTAAGTTTTTCTCTCTTTTAATTTTTAAAAATCATGTGGAATCCCCCCCCCCCTCAAGGTCCCACACGCCTCTTATATAGTATAATTTGATGTTCCAAGTACAAAAAGTGTCCAAACAAATAATGCATTGACCAATATATCCTAACTTAAACTTGAAATTTTTGTAATGCCAAAGGTTCAAATTTTTTTTTGTAATGATAGTTTTACTCTTGGGAAAAATACTCATTAATAGTAATTGTGAAAAGTACTCATAAAAATAAAATAAAATAATAAAAATCCTAGAATCTCTAAAAAACTAAAAAACCCTAGAAATAAACTCTAAAACTAAAATTATAATAGCTATCCTTCAAAATTGAATAAAAATTAAAAATTAGAAATGAGAATAATTTTGCCCTCCATCACCTCTGGATATATGCTCATCTTACAATATTGTCCTCTTGACTATGTTCCACATAACACAATTTTACACTATGATTTCGTTCATTTACTCAAAAAAAAGAAATAGAAAAAAAGCTATAATTTATTTCAATGAAAGATACATGAAATGGAAATAGTATGAATTTTTCCATATACTTTACAAATGAAATACATGCATATAATCCTACTTAATCCTATTAATACATGCATTTAATCCTTCTTTTTTTTGGGTAACTTAATCCTTCTTAATCCCACCATTCTTGACACGTATGATTCGAGATGATCTCATAATTCACCGAGATTACTATAATTTTCTGGAGTGAAAGTTCAGTGGCTTTGATCTTTCACTAGTTATGATAAGTGAATGATGTGTTGACTTGGTATTTCATTTTCCATTGTGTAACTTGCATTCCTCAAATTAGTTTGCTTCCGACGTACTTTATCAGCCAATAGTTTGCATATTCATCTGATATTTTGCTTTCGTGCTCATGTATTTACGTGGTTATCCTCATTGTAACATGCATTCGTCTTAATTAATTAGTTTGTTGCGTCCTGTTAATTTTAAGTTATGAACAGTACGGAAACATTGTTTTAAATGGAGTTTAAATGAGGAAAACCCTTGTGTATGAGAGTTCTGTATGCTCTACATGTTCTAATTGTGTCAAAGAAGAGCTCATGGTGAGGGAGAATATATCAAAATTAAAAATGTGGGGCATTTTGTTATTAAGAAAGTATAGCGTAATCCAAACGGGTCAGCACTGTGTTGAAGAGAGTGGGACTCACCAGTGGGATCATGGTTTCTTATGATGGCTCCTACTCTCTCTATCACTATCTGGCATTTCATGGGATAGTTGATCTAATGGAGTATGATTTTGCATTGGATTGTGGTATACTTTCCCTCTATTGTTGCTGGTCTGTTTGTCTGTTGAATGAATGAATGAATTAATGGCATGCCTCTTTTGTTACCTGCATTTCTAGTACTTAGAAGCTTGTTTTCCTCTTGTCTGCTTCAGTTTAGACAAAATGGGAGCCCATTTGTCAGAGTCAGCTGTTTTATTTGCGGCAATCCAAAGAGTAATCATGGCATTACCTGTAATGATTCATTTACTTCTGTACAGGTCAGTTAAGTCTATCTGATTTTTTTTTAAATCAATAATAATCAGAATTCTTATTTATCGTAGCTGCATTAGCATCACTATTTGCTAACAATGATACTCATTATATGAAGACGTGTTCATAGCAAGCCAAAACCTTGCGAAAAGAATGCTTTAATTGATTGGAAGGTCAGAACTTCCCAAGTTAGTATCGCAAATGTGCATATTTTAATAGAACCCTCCATTTCTTTGTTTCTCTTTGTTTGTTCATATAAGAGGGACAATAGGATACTAAGTTTGTGAATTATGAAAACTAGCAAAAATGCCCGTGTGTTGCACGTGTATTTTAGAAGCAAAATACATTATTATTATTCGAGTATAAAATATAAATTATTAATTTCAAAGACATACCCCATACCAAAAAACTCTAATTTAGGAGAAAAGCCTATGTCTGAAAATCCTATTCCATAGTTAAGGGAACCTTGTGGTTAGGGTGACAGTCCCGCTTCGGAACCTCGATCTCACCATTCATGCAAGAAGCCTATGTCTGAAAATTCTATTCCATAGTTAAGGGAACCTTGTGGGTAGGGTGACAGTCCCGCTTCGAAACCTCGATCCCACCATTCATGCAAGGATCTTGTAGGGATCTCGTTTTTTCGATTTTGGGATCTCTCTCCTAAAAAAAGGGACCATGTTCCATCCATCAGTGGAATCCAGTTCCATTTTGAAATAGATCCCTGCTCCCATGAACCATGGTCCAAGGTATTGGTATATTAAAATCCTGGGTTCCATGTTTGTGGGTTCTACTTTCATTAGCGAATGATACCAAGTTAGAGATTGCTATTGTCCAAAGTTCCCATTATTTAGGAATCATAAGTCCCATGATGTTAAAATGCAATCCCTTTTGCGCATAGCACAAAGTTCGATTATTTTTTGTTCTTAATTTGAACTAGGCATAGTCTAGATTGATTCATTTTTTTATTAAGTCCCTATTGTGGAAGCCATCCCTCTTAGTTGTGAAAATATATATTTCATTTAAAATCTTATATTTATGATGTCCTATTGTTTTAGAGTCTTAAATTTGATTACAGTTGTGAAATGAGAATATTTGCTTTCATTTCAAGCTTTAAAAAGCTTCTTTTACATCAGTCAGAGAGAGAGAGAGAGAGAGAGAGAGAGAGAGTAGTTCATCTTGTTCTCTTGCTCTTTCGGAGAGCCAGCCTTTAAGAAACAATGGAAGCAGCGGAGACTACATTCGAAGAAGATGATTCTTGAATGGTTGGATTTTGGGTTGCCGGGACCTCAAAGGGAATGGTGCATACCAAACTGGTGTCATAGCCTGAAGATGTAGTGGTTATAAGAAAGACTGACTTATAGAGCTACATAATTAATCCATTGTTATTCACACAAAAATAAATAAATCCATTATTAAGGGTAGGGGGCACTTGATAAGGGATCCTTGGTAAATGGCAGTTGTGGATCTCGTGGCCAATCAACTGAGGACCTTGATTCTTATACTTTAAGAATCTTGATATTACAACATGAGGAACCATGTTATATGACATACTTAAACCTCAATTCCTTGACCAAGGGAACTCGTACTAGCTCTACTTACAACCTCATTTTTTTGTATAGTGGAGCTTAGATTCCTGCTAGTCAAAATATTGAACCCATTGACATCGGATGTCGCTCCCATACACCTAAGGATCTTGCTCCTTGTCTTATTCATTGTACAGACACCGATCCTAACCCCAGGGAGCTTCCACTATAGGGTGGTTTGGCGAATCCTGAACCGATCCTACTCTTATCTCTCATAAACTGTAATTTTTGCAAGATTATGATGTTGATTGAAAGCTTTAGTAAGGCCTCTATCTCATAAAAAAACCTTAAATTGAACACCCTATTAATTTGACGATTATGTTCATTTAAAAGGTCATTCTGAATTTGGTGATTATCTTCCAAAGCATTATTTCAATCCTTTGGAGAAAATCCACATTAGATAGCACAATAAGCAATATCTGAAAATGAAATTACGAATCGAAAAGTAAAACCTATCAATTTCAACATATCTATTATATATAAAACGCCACATGGCTTGGATGCCATGTGGCATGCAACAAATGCGTTAACAGTTTCAGGGTTTGGATAATAGTCATAAATTCCTCAAAAATGTAATGTATATTATATAGTATTTATTATTATTACCATGTGTGTAACAAGTTTACGGAAACACTTCCTCAGGTACATGCTAAAACATTATGCAATAGATATTAAAGACTACAATTTTGAAGTCCCAACCTTCCAAGCTTAGCATCAACCTCCAGAAAATAGAGATTTGTTAGTTTTAAATTAAAAATGACTTAACAAGTCTTTTATCTCAACTCTCAAGGTATAAATATACAATATGATCCCTCGGGACCATATTAAGAAAGCAAGCTTTACTTTCTCACTTGAATGGGGGAATTAAATAGGCATGATGTCACCAAAAATCATCCCACTATAATGTTTTATTCAACTAACCCATATCATCATCATCATAATTTTAGCTTTTTTCCAATTAGTTGGGGTCGGCTACATGAATCCTGGTTCTCCATTCTGCTCTATTAAAGGCCATATCCTCAGTGAGGCTATAAGTCCCCATATCTTTTCGAACTACTTCCAACCACGTCCTTTTGGGCCTACCCTTTACCCTTTTCGGTCCTTCCAATTGAACTAGCACACATGGCCAGCCCACCTAAGTCTACTCTCTCTCATTTTATCGCCTATTGGTGTCATGCCTAAATTCTCTCGAATAGATTCATTGCAAATTCTATCCCTTCTTTTCTTGCCACTCATATATCTAAACATCCTCATTTCCGTTACACTCATTCTATGAGTATATTGTTTTTTGTCCTCCCAACATTTTGCCCCATAGAGTATATTGTTTTTTGTCATCAAATTAATTGGGTGTTCAATTTAAGGTTTTTATATGAGATAGAGGCTTTAGTAAAGCTTTTAAACTACGTCATAATCTTGGCAAAATTACAGCTTATGAGAGATTTACAATATTTAGGCTTATATTTGAATTTAGCACTTATTTTGGAATATAATTTTTGAATTAGGCTTTTCTTTTAAATTAGAGTTCTTGGTTTAGGGTATGTCTTTGAAATTGACAATTTTTTTTCCAGAAATTATAGTTCTTGGCTTTTCTCTCTCTCTCTCACTCTCACTGACTCTCTCTATGAATGTTTTATGCATACATGTTGAAATTAATAGGTTTTACTTTTGGATTTTGGAATATGATTTTTTGAAATAGGCTTTTCCCCTATATTAGAGTCCTTGGTTTAGGACATGCCTTTGAAATTGACAAATGTTTTTTCAGAAATTATGGTTATTGGCTTCTCTCTCTCTCTCTATGAATGTTTTATGTATATATGTTGAAATTAGTAGGTTTTACTTTTCGATTCTCAATTTCATTTTGAGTTAGTGCTTATTGTGCTATCTGATGTGGATTTTCTTTGAAGGTTTGAAAGAATGCTTTGGAAGATAATCGCCAAATTAAGAATGAGTTTTTTAATGGAAGATAGTCAAATTATTAGGGTGTTCAATTTAAGGTTTTTTTTTAATGAGATGGAGGCTTCAATAAAGCTTTTAAATGCCATCATAATCTTGCAAAAATTGCAGTTTATGAGAGATTTAAAATATTTAGGTTTATCTTTGAACTTCAAGTAGGCTTTTCTCTTAAATTAGAGTTTTTATGTTTGGAGTATGTCTTTGAAACTAATAATTTTAATTATTATACTATACGAATAATAATGTATTTTGCTTCTACAATTGTACAACCCATAGTAGCAATTCGACGACTAATCGTTAAATTTTTCAAAAAATCGACGAATTTTTGGAAAATGTTTTAAATGCCTTTTTTTGAAAAGTTTGTCAAAAAAACATGTTTTTTTCATAATACCGTTAAAAATGCGTTTTTTATGAGGAATGAAAATAAGGGACCAAAAAAATGTGCTTTTTTTTTTACTTGTAATTTTTTTTAGAAAGAGAAACAACTTTTTTCCTAGTTTGTGTAATTTCTAAAAGAACATATTATTTCCGTAAAAAAAAAATCTGACAATGGAAATTTTTATCCGCAATAGATTTATGTATTGTTAGGATTTAGGGTTTATTATCTTAGGGTTTGTGCTATGTTTTTCTTCTTCACATCCACATTTTCAGATTGAAGGTATGATTTTTTTGTTCTTTTTCTTTTTAACTTCAACACAATGCATATTTCAGTAGTTATTGTGCAAAGAAAATACTGTTTACATGCAAATCATTGTGTAAAGGAAATCATATAGATGCAAAAACTCGATTTCTGTGGGCAGATGTTCTTATGGAAGCCATTGGATAACTAAGCTGCCTCATTTGAGATGCATGAGTAACCGGAGCCTCCAAATTTTGTTGTTGAGTGTTCCTATTTACATGCGAGCGATTTCTTCTTCCCTTTCAAATTTTTTTGTTGAGTGTTTCTTCTGCCTTGCAAAAACCTTGTGCAGCATGATTTCAATGCTTCCACTGCCTCATCCTCAACGGCCATCATGGTGTGAACTGAGTGAAGAGAGAGTGAGAGAGAGAATATCTACTCAATGAAAGCTATAAGCAGTGAATGGAAGGGTTGGAACCATAGTTAGCAAGTCGGGGGGACTTTGAATAAATCGGGAAAAAATCGTTTTTGTTTTAAAAACTCGATGAAAAAATCGGATAAAAAATATGAATCGGCAAAAATACTTCATGTAAAGATATCTCCAATATATTGGACTAGGCTCAAAAAATCGGATAAGTTAAAATGTTAGAAATTTTGAAATTCTAAAATATAAAAATTATGTTAAAGCCATCAATAACTAATCCATCCATAAAAACTTTACTAGACTAATATAATTAAGTCAATTAATTTAGATGACTTATGACTCTCATCCAATCATCCAATATTTAATTTAGATGCTATGTTATTTTGAGCCAATTTAACCCTAAAAGTCAATTTTCCATCATTCCCGACTCTAGACTAATATAATTAAGTCAATTAATTTAGATGACTCTTGACTCTCACCCAGTCATCCAATATTTAATTTAGATGCTCTGTTATTTTGAGCCAATTTAACCCTAAAAGTCAATTTTCCGTTATTCCCAACTCTCTCTCTCTAAAACCTATTTTATGCATTTGCAGATGTCCCATTTGTTCATTGTTGGATCTCCTTTCTCTCTTTCTCTCTCCTGCATGTTCACAAATTCAAACAGAGGCAAAACCAGATTCAGTGTAGTTCCAACCCTTCCATTCACTGCTTATAGTTTTCATTGGGTAGATATTCTCTCTCTTACTCTCTCTTCACTCAGCTCACACAATGACGGCCGTTGAGGATGAGGCAACGGAAGCATTGAAATCATGCTGCACAAAGGTTTTGCAGGGTAGAAGAAAGGGCAGAAGAAACACTCAACAACAAAATTTGAAAAGGCAGAAGAAATCGCTCGCCTGTAAATAGAGGAACACTCAACAACAAAATTTGGAGGCTCCAGTTACTCATGCATCTCAACTGAGGCAGCCTACTTATCCAATGACTTCCATAAGAAAATCTGCTCACAAAAATCTAGTTTTTGCATTTATATGATTTTCTTTACACAATAATTTCCTTTAAACAATGATTTACATGTAAACAGTATTTTTTTTGCACAAGAACTACTAAAATATCATCATGTTGAAGTTAAAAAGAAAAAGAAAAGAAAAATCATTACTACAATATGAAAATGTGGCTGTGAAGAAGAAGAAGAAGAACATAGCATAAACCCTAAGATAATAAACCCAAAATCCTAATAATACATAAATCTATTGGGGATAAAAATTTTCGTTTGGATTTTTTTTGGTGGAAAATATTATGTTCTTTTAGAAATTACACAAAATAGGAAAAAAGGTGTTTCTCTTTCTAAAAAAAATTACAAGTAAAAAAAAAAAAACGTTTTTTGGTCCCTTTTTTTTTTTCCGTTCCTCATAAAAAACGCGTTTTTAACGGTATTATGAAGAAACGCGTTTTTTTGATGAACTTTTAAAAAACAAACGGCATTTAAAAAGTTTTCCAAAAATTCGATGATTTTTGAAAGATTCGGCGATTAGTCGCCGAATTGCTAACTATGGTTGGAACCACAGTAAATCAGGTTTTGCCTCTATTTGAATTTGTGTAGCACATGTAGGAGAGAGAAAGGAAATTCAACAATGAACAAATGGGGCATCTGCAAATGCATAAAATAGGTTTTAGAGAGAGAGAGTTGGGAATGACGAAAAATTGACTTTTAGGTTTAAATTGGCTCAAAATAATAGAGCATCTAAATTAAATATTAGATGATTGGATGAAAGTCATGAGTTATCTAAATTAATTGGCTTAATTATATTAGTCTAGTAAAGTTTTTATGATGGATTAGTATTGATGGCTTTGACATAATTTTTATTTTTTAGAATTTCAAAATTTCTATCATTTTAACTTATTCGATTTTTTTACTCCGATTTTTTGAGCCTAGTACGATATATTGGCGATATCTTGACATGAAGTATTTTTTCCAATCCGTATTTTTTATCTGATTTTTTTAGCCGACTTTTTAAAATAAAAACGAGTGCGCCAATTTATTCAATGTCCCCGACTTGCTAACTTTGGTGCAACCCATGTGCATTTTGTTAGTATGCATAAAAAGTGCAAGTGAGAGCGAGAAAAGCCAAAAACCATAATTTTTGAAAAACACTGCTAATTTCAAAGTCATATCCTAAAGCAAAAACTTTAAATTAAGAGAAACGGCTACTAAAAACAAGTATACTCCAAAAAAAATACTAAATTCAAATATAAACCTAATTTATCATAAGCTGTATTTTCGTTAGATTATGATGTAGTTTAAGAGCTTTCCTAAAGCCTCTATCTCATAGAAAAACCCTAAATTGAATATCCTATTAATTTGACGATTATATTTCATTAAAAAACTACTTATAATAAAATAAAAGTCTGTAAGTGAGAGAAACAAAAATCTCGATAATCACAAAAAGACTGCATCTAACAAAATACTTTCTATCTTTGAAATCCCTCATTAAAAGACAAACCCTAAGTTGTCATTCTTCCATAAAAGTACATCAATAAATATTTGAAAATACCTAATTGTCTAAGTTTTCTCTTTCCAATTTCCTTCAATTTGATTGATCTTTTTTATTCTTCTAATTTTTATGAGCTGTGTCATTGGATTTTTCTAATGAACCTCTTTTGCTTTAGACTCTCTCTTCACCCCCTTTCTCTCTTTGTTTTGCTTCTTTCTTCTCCTTTTTATGCTCACAGGCTGTCTCTCTCTCTCTTTGTTGGGTATTTATCTTAAAAAAAATACGTATTCTCTCTCATGCAATCTCTCTCTCTCTCTCTCTCTCTCTCTCTCTCTTTATTTGAAAAAAGACGGACGTAATATCTCTCACGCTCATTGATGCATTTAAAAGATATGTAATCTCTCTTCAGTGCATTCAAGAGGCACACACTCTCTCTCTTCTAAATGATTTCTCTCTGTCTCTCTCTCTTATGCATTTAAGACGTATGGTCTCTCTCTTGGATATTTATCTTTAAAAAAACGTAATCTATTTCTTGTACTTGCAATTTTGAAGCAATTAAGAAAGGGATTTATACATAAAATTGGAAAAATTTAAGGACATTAATTAAATAGTGCTAAAATAAAAGGATATTAACATTAGTTTCCTATGATTTTAATTATTTAATTAAATAATTTGCTCTATGACAAATTTTAACTTATAATTAATGATAAACTAAATTAGATTTATCAATTACCATTAATTGAATTAGATTTATCATTTAAACATTTAAGAAGTTGATATTTTAAAATTGTCCTCATAAAATGGAATTATTCTAATTATGATTTTTTCAAAAATATAGTCTTTTATATGACTATCAAACCTTCAAAATAGATTTGATGTTTCACGGTCCAATTCAAATTTATATTCTATAAAGTGCTTCTTTTAAAGTAATTTTAAAATTAATGGAATATTTTATTAATGATATGGATTTTATAGGGTCAAAGCGTTATATGGTCATTTAGTTTAAATACATAGGTGAGTTGGATAAAACATTATAGTGGGATGACATTTGGTCATATCTTTCCTATTTAATGCTTCTGTTCAAGTGAGAAAGGGTAAAGTTTGCTTTCTTAATATGGTCCCGAGGGATCATATTGTATATTTTACGTCTTGAGGTAAAAGACTTGTTAAGTAATATTTTTAATTTAAAATTGACAAATCTTTATTTTCTAGAGGTTGATGCTAAGTTGAAAAGGTTAGATCCACAAAATTGTAGTTCATTACTATATCTTGCATAGTATTTTACCCTAAATAGCATGTACCTGTGAGAGCGTTTCCATTAACTTGTTACGCATGTGGTACTAATAATAATAATTATATAATGTACATAACATTTTGTGGAAATTTATTACTATTACCCGAACCTATATGGCATTTTATATATAATAGATTGCTGACCCCCATCTTGTAGCTTGTTATTCAATAAAGAGTGTACCGATCAAAGTTCAAAGGTTTATATATAAGGTCTTCATTAGAAGAGAGGAGAAAAGTTGTAGTTGGGCTGAAACCCAGAAGCATGAAGTGGGAAAGTGGTAGAGTAGAAGCAGAGAGACTTGCAGTGAGTTTGAGAGCAAAAGAGAAGAAAAACAAGAGGGGAAAAGAAGAAGAGAGAAACACAGAAAAGAAGAAAAAGACCTAGCTAGAAAGTGAACATAATCAGAGTAAAGTGAAAATAAAACATAACAAAATATGTTATTAGATTTCTGATTCTGCTTTTGGGGGTTAACTGTTGAGCTGTTCATGTTCCTCCTGTTTCACAAGCTTGTCTCTCAGGGCTGGGTACCTGCCGTGCGTGTGTTCTTCACTGGCCATTAGTGTCCTGGCCTCTCTATTGGTGAATGTTTGTTCATTATGGGGAACACAGGTCTCCTTCCTCTATGGGGTTTATTCCTTGTGTAGCTTTTCCAAAAGCTGAAAGTTTTTTGTGCTACAGGACTCTGGTCAAAAGGGGGAGAAAAACATACAAGAATGGAAGAAATGGGGGAGGGGGGGGGGGGGGAGTTGGAAAGCTTCTTAAAAATAGGAGCAGAAAACAAGAAACAATTGTGGAGAAAATAGAAGAACTTCTGAAGCATCATTAGGCTGTTAAGTGCAATGTCATGGCTTACATATGTTGGAGACCGCTCATGGGGACTAGCTAGGAGCAACGATATCATCTTCCCTTCTCTTCCATTAAAGAGGCTGAAGAATTTAACTTCTTTACTTGAAAGATTTAAAAGGGCATCAGCCCTTTTCGGGCCCTTTTATCGTTGTTTGAATCCATCATGACTTCTGGCCAGTCAAGTCAGACATTCTTTTTGTTTTTGTGGTTTCTGGCCATGGATGGAAAAGCTTAGGGCAAAAATTAGTCCCTAAGGCATTCATTTAAAAAAGAAGAAGAAAGAGTCAGTCTCGAAGTTAACACTTATATTAATGATGGGTGAAGATTGAGGTCAGTCTCGAAGTTAATACTTATATTAATGATGGGTGAAGATTGAGGTCAGTCCCAAAGTTAGTACTTATATTAATGATGGGTGAAGATTGAGGTTCTGATCACCATCGCAAGGGTAGAAGACACTGGTTTAACAAAAAAAAGGGCTGGGATGGTACCGTCCTTGCTAAGATGATGTCAAGACTGTTATCTTGTGCCGATTATCATCAACCACGCTATCATCTAATTATTTGGAGAGTTATCCACCGGACATAATAGGTTTGATATATACCAATTTCTCAATGACACAAGATGGCCTTTCCAGTTCTGGAAGATTGATGAGCTCATGAGAATAAATGAGGCTCAGAAAGCCACTTTGCCACAGGCAGTGGACCAGCTGATGCAGAAGCAGCCACAGCGATGGAAGTGGGATGGGAGTAGCTGCTGCAGGCTTTAGAAATCCAATAGATGGTCACTAAAATGTTGTTTATATGGTCTCGAAAGAATTGTAGTCTTTTAATTGCACACGGAGGAATGGTCCTCCAAATTGGGACCAAATTTCAGAATAGATGTTTTTTATATGAACAAAAAGATAATAAATCAAGTAAAATGAGATAATTTTTCGAGAAAAAATATTACCTTCCATGTATCTCAAACGAATACGTGGAAGTGGAGAGACATAACAGGTGGGAAAATTTAATGACAAAGATTAGGAGGGCAGTGGGACTCCTCTCCTGCAAGGCAGTTTCTGCATAATTAACTATTGCTTATAGAAATGCAGTAATAAAATTGATTTTCTTGAGGCAGCTTTGTCCATAGCAACTTGTACAAAGAACATTTGCCGCAAAGGTTATCTGACCATAGGACAGCATAAGAGAAAATCCCCATTTTGATTGATTGGGAAGACAACTTCATAAGCTTGGTGGTGTAGATATCTTGCGCTAGCAAGGGGTGCTGGATTTCACATAATTTGGAAAGTTGATGGTTGTATGGAAAACATCAGTCTCCAATGATTTTCATTTTACCTATTTGTTAACCTTGTTTTTGTTAGGCGTGCTTATTAACTAATCACCTCTTTTTACTATTATAAACATTAATTTAGAGGCCTGTTTGTATCTTGCTATAACTTTATAGACCGATGTTCAAAACCCAAAAAGTTGGCCAATTCTGTCATTGTCAAGTATAAGAACTGCTGTGCTAAACACTTATTTCCCAAAAACTTGGGCAAGTTTTTCAAAACTTGTACACCATTAGGGGAAAAAAGCATCTATAGTGGAATTCATACCTAGTTGGTCACTGAGTCAAACTTTATGGCTACCTCTTGACTCAATTCATATGACAAAGCAGGCATACATGCACATACACAGACATGCACAACAACTGGGGTACAGCCAGGTTTCTCAGTTTTAAAACTCGGCAACTGGCCAAGTCCAGTTGACTTGATGAGTTTTGTTTCGAAAGTGAATTTTTTACTGCTAGTTGGCTATGAACGTCTTGTAGTATTAACTTACAGTAGAACTGTTGACAGAGAATCCAACTGTACCCAAAAATGATTTATCTTCTTTCTTAACTGCGAGTAATGTAATAATATCAGCCTTTATTTGATGAGTTCTGCATTGAAATGGAAAAATTTCTGTTTTCTAGCCTCTTTAATCTAAAGAACAAGGGAATCTAATGCGTATTATAGTCTGGCTTATTCTCAAACTTGCAAGTGTCGGTAGTTTCATATACCTATCAAATGAGAAATGGAAATGCATTGTGCATGTAATGGTGTTCATATGTTTGTCATTTGTTGCCTCTTTACTTATATGTGGGTTGATATCATCATATCTTCATTGTTTTGGCAAGAACTAATCGTGACACAAATCTTGCAGCCCTAAATCATTCAAACATCTGGTGAATGATTTCCCAGCATTTGCTTTGATCTCTGTGTTTGAGGTAGCAGCATTTATTTGCTTCCTCAAGAGTTTAGAGTCTCTGCTGGTGTCATATGCAGTGGCTGTAAGTAGTGTACTTTCCTCAACCACAATTAAGAGTGACAGATGGAGAAAGTTTTCTCATAATCCAATTAAACATTCACAATTTACTCTTTGAAATTACACTTATTTGGAGTCACTGTTTCAGGCCAAGCGAAGCAATGTGATCCTGTCAGTTATTGTTGGCAAGGTTGTATTCAAGGTGAATAGCCCTTCTTTGAAACTTCGAAAGGCAAATTTGCTTCACATAAGAGAGAGAGCGAGTGAGCTGAAAAATCGTTTAATTATATTGGAATCGCCTGATTTGACTCAGGACCAAGTGGTCACTGGTTCTTGATATCTTTGAACCACTGATTTGCCCTGGTTTGCATGAAATTGCCCTGTTTTCTGCAGTGAATCACACGTTTTTATCCCAAATTTCTTTTGCATATTCTGTCGTTTAGTCCATCCTGAACTCATTTTGAGCCATTTCACTCTAGAAAAAAAACTTGAATCCAGTCATTTTCATGGGTCTACAATATTTATTCCTCTGTTTATTGAATTCAAGCACTATTTTTGGGAAATCGAAAGTCTTGTAAAAATTGGGGTTTTCTCTCTGATGGCAAGTCTGATCATTGCAAACAGATTCAAAACTAATTCAAATAGTGTTTTGAATCAAACTGATTCAAGAAAATTGTCAAAAATAATTCAATTCAGTGTCTGAATCCAAATATATTAATGATGATTTTTTGGGACTGAAATGGCTCAAGAAGAGCTATTTTGGATTGAAATTTGTAATTTGAAACTTTGAAATGCGTTTTTTTGGGACTGAAATGAGATCTGGCATTTGGATTCAGTAAAACAGACCCAAAAGATCATCAAATAATCTTCAAATCATGTTTTAGTATGTTTTCGGGTATATTTTGATCTAAAATTTTGAGTTCAGTGCTTGAATCAGTGATCAAACTTTTCTTTTCCAATTTTGAATGATTCAGAAAAAAAGATTTTGATGAGTTTTATAAACAGTTTTATTTAAACACCGATTCAATGATTTTGAAAAATTTTGGACATTTTTTATTTTCCATCCTTTTTGGGCTGGATTACCCCAAAGTTGGTGATGACTTGGATTTCCAGTTGATCATGACCGCCAATTCCATTATTTATTTATTCAATGCCATTAGTATTGCCTGATGTTGTTACTTGTTTATGTGTTATTTCATCAAGCACTGTGATTAGCCATATGTTTTTACATGGATTTTCCCATTTCTTTCGAGTCTTTAACTTTGGCAACTTGAAGTGCTCTCCTCTGGTAAATTTGGTGTTCATGCTGAATCTATTACACTATTTAATGTTCACAGGAAAAGATTTGGAGAAAACTTCCATATATTGTTATGATGGTTTCCGGGATGGCTCTGATTATACTGGCATGACATCAGTTGATGTAATTTTGTCACTCAGTTTTGCACAGGTACTTTTTTCTCCTGCCTTCTTGGGATGTTAAAGTTCTTTTGTTATTATGAACTTCGATAATTACCCAATAATTATTTATTTTCATGTAAATTTTTTTCTTTCCCTTGTCAGGACTGATGTTTGCACAACGTTCTGTTTTTTAAAGTTAGATCTTAGCATAATGTCAACCCATTCTTTAGGGAGCGTTTACCCTTGGAACTAATGACAATTACCCCGACCTAAAAATGATGGATTTTGAATCCAAAAAGTCAAGAGTACATTAGCGTGCTTCCTGCTAAGGAAGAAATAAGGACTAACTAACTGATACATGGATGTGGAATGTTCCGATCGGGTGCCCACCCACCATCTTATGATGCAACAGTGCCTAGCCACCATTGGATTGTTGGGCCAGATCATCTGCATGTATCTGTGTGTGTGTGTGTGAGCGTGTGGGTATGTAGCGTGTCTGTATTCATTTATGTTCATATGGTTCTCTCTGTGCATTAATATATGAGTGCGTGTGTGTGTGTCTGTTTGTATATATATATATACTAGCAAAATGCACACGCTATGTTTGTGTGTTGCTGAAGCAAAATGCAGTATGGAAAATCGTATAGTCTGGTGCGTTTATTTGCCAAAATAAAAGCATGGGTTGAGAGAAAATAAAGATTATCTTACCTTATAGTAAACCTTTCTTGTTGATTTACTATGAATCTAGATTCACCAGTTGACTCCTCTTCTAATTCTACCATTGGCTTCTCTTTTTAGCAGACTCCTCTATACTGGTTTAGCCTGTTTAATTATCTTTCATCTCTCTATTCTTACTCACCATAAACTTCTTGGTGGTGAAAATCTTTCCTCTACCCCTTCCGCATTTCTCCATTCTCTCTCTCTCCCCCTTATATATATACAAATACATTAACTCTTCCTCTCTCTCGCTCTCATAGTTCTGCACCTCTCTCCCCCCCTCAACTCTCTCTCTCTCTTCCTCCCCCCCAATATGTATCCAAATACATACACTCTTCCTCTACGTCATCTTCTCAACTCTCTCTCTCTCAATTTTCTCTTCCCCTCTCTGTACCTCTCACGTTTCTTCATTCTCTCTCTCTCTCTCGCCCCCCCCTTCCCTATTTATGCAGATACATTAATTCTTCCTCTCTCTCACCCTCCCATGTTTCTCCTCTTTCTCTGTCTCTTTCTCTCTCCATTTTTTTAATATAAATATACTTTAAAAGTATATTTGTACCTATTTTTTCCTTATAAACTATACCTATTTTGCATTATAAACTATACATATTTTGCATTATAATTAGGAAAAAGTTTATTTAAGTGCGAGGCTCTAAACAATCAAATTAGAGCGCACCTCAAAATTTCACTAGAAGAGGTTGTTTTGATGCCCAAATATCCTCAAATTAATCGTCTCGACCTCAAGATGCATGGACATGAGAAAAAATGGATTTCAAGTTTTGGAAGTAATGATCTTGTAATGCATTTTTGGACCATCAATTTTGAAGATTTCTAAGTTTTCATAGATCTGCTCAATCTACACTATTTTTTAAGCTTAAAATTTATAATTAGTGATGAAAATATATTTTAAGGCTATCACAAAGATTTCCAGTATTGAAACTACATTTCTCGACACTATTTGAAGGTGCGATTTACTTTGATCGTTTAGAACCTCTGCCTTATGCAAACCGCTTCTTTATAATTATAGGTTAGAAATATCAAAATAAGTATATTCCAAAATAGTATAAAAATTTTACCTATTTTGAATTATAGTTATAAGACATGATTATCAATTTAAATATCATTTATATTTATTAATAATTTTTTAATTTTGATTTTTTAAAACTATAAGAGGACAAATTCATTCTAAATATGATTTATATTTTAAGAGAAATTTTACCTTTTGTATGTATTTGTATGTGTTACCTTTGGTGCCAAAAATTAGAACTTTTATTTCCTGAAAACTCAATATCTGTATTTCATTTGAAATAGGACATACTCGAGAGAATACAAACTCAATTGATAGTTGGTTCTGTATTTCATTCAAAATAGGATATACTCGAGGGAATACAAACTCACTTGATAGTTGTATGTGTACTTGTTATATACTTTTGCCACCTCACATAGTAATAAATGCTGTAGTTTTTTTTCTTTGGAAATTTTTATAACATGTTCCTCTCAGGGCCATACTATACTACTACTCTCTCAGAAATCGATGAGTATTTTTGAGATCTAATATTTAGAAATCTGCTTGTAATCACAAATGGAACTTTTAGTACAAGAAAATTTTAAATTTTTTATTTTCTGAAATTCTATATATATTTTCAATTAAAATAGGATATACCCTAGGTAACACAACTCATTTGATAGTTGTATGTATACTTATTATATGGTATGATACTTTATGATACATATTATTTTTCTGAACCAATATCCAAACCAATTTCTTGATTGCCACATGTCCAAACCAATTGGTGTTTTACAGCGTGTGAGTGGGCGAGCATGTCTTAGGCATGGAATGTAGATGGTTAGGTAGGTGGGTAAATGTGATGTACTAACATGTAATCCTGAGCTTGAAATTGTTAAACATTCACAAAAAATGTTGAACAAGTAATGCTCCTGCTTCATTGACATTTGGGTGGGGCATTTTCTATCTTCTCTCAAGGGAACTAGAAATCTGGTAACGATCTTTGGGCTGTTTTTAGTCTTTAATGACTGTTTATTGATTACTGACATGGGTGATGGTAGTACAGTAATTGTCCTGCCTCTGATACTCGAACTACTAGCAACTTTCTCCCTTTACCAATAATTTATGTTTTATCTTTTCCATTATTCACTTGAAAGATTATTTGTTATTGGGATGTTAACTATTGAAAGGACCAAGAGCAATATAGAAGTGCTTTTTAATTTCTGTGAACTCTTTTATTATTCTGATATTTGATATTGATAATTGTGCAATCCTTTGTAATGATATATTGTTTTCAATGTTTGAGAGTTAATTGTGATTGTCCATTATTGTTAAATATTTCCTTAGAACTTTTAACCCCCGTCCCAGAAAGGAGTTATTGATATGCTTCAAGCTGAATTTAGTTTATCAACGAATTTTATATGATAAAACAAAACCTTTTATTGTTGTATGCTTTTAGGTGCTGGCTGTTAGAAGTACTACACTTATGACTGCTCTTTTACTGCAGTAACACATTTGTTCCTTTGTAATATCCTGTAGGAATTCTGACATAGAAGCATTTCTTTCTACAGAAAAGCTGAACTAAAAGATTATATGACCTTCTTCACCTGCTGCCCGCGACCTACTGTTCATCGGAGTATTGTTACCTTTCACTGGAGAGATATCAGAGGATCATAGTTTATGAATTTCTTATCCCACAATTTTTTTAAAAAAACTTTGCGGGTATGTATGGCATCTATTATATCTTAACAATATCACTTCAATATGGTGGCATTACCTTTTTTTTTTTTTTGATGGTGGAGCTCTCTCTCACTCACTCTCTCCCACACACATACACATACACACACCATGTGTTTCACCAGCTTCCATGCATCAGAGAGATGGGAAGGGTGGCAAAGTTTTGTAGTCATTGTCTGCTTTAGAGACTGCTGAGCCTTTTATTTTCTTTTCTTGTTTTTTTCTTTTTCCAATGTTAACGTGGAGTCTCATAAGCCATGGTACCACACCTAAATGAGGGTGCGCTTATGGAAAAGAAAAGCCATATATGAGGTATGAGGGTTCACAAACTTACGATGGATTCTAGAGGGAAAATGAGTTTTTGAATTTTAATCATCTCCAATGTTTTAAAAACTGGACTTATTGGTTGAACTGGCCACTAGTTGTATCGCTCTGGATCTGCCAGATTGGTAATCTAGATTGGTGAGAATCATGCCAAGAAATATGGTGTGAATTGGGCAATTCCAAGGTTTAGAGACCCAGATTGCCCATCCACCTATTTTGGGTTGAACAGCACAAGTGATTAAGCATATTTAGAAGGCCAAGCTTTTTATGTTTCCCCTACAACATATAATTTATGTACTTCCCCTTATCCAACCGTCCATTCTGAATGGATGATTGAGATGGCCCATTAAAATATCACATCTCTACAATTTTATTTTAAAATTTTTTCTATGAAATATTTTGACACCAAATTTTGGGCATCGCTCCTCTCATACTCACATTTCTAAAAAAATAAAAAAATATTCTCAATAAAATAAAATGATCAAAATACCTTTGAAAGTTTCAATGGGTATTTTGATCATTATATTTTATCGAAAAATTATTTTTAATGTTTTTTAGGTGCGTCCCATTGAGAAGATTACTCGTACCAAATTTCATATTCATACAATTTGTAGAAAAAAAAAATTTCATATGCATATAATTTGTAGAAAAAACAAAGTAAAGATAAAATATTGAGGCTTCGGATCTAGATCAAATGGTGAGTGGTTCACTTGATTTAAATTGAACGGTTGGACGGGAAAAAGTATGCATCTTCTATGCTGAAGGGTAAGTATAGTAATCTTTACCTATCCAGAAACACCTGTTGGTGCCAAATCTATGTGGAGCTGGGTTGGAGGCTTAGTGATAATTTATCGTTGCGGGTGTGGTATGGGATGCGTATTTATCATAATATTATTGTCTTATTAAATACATCTCTTTTATTAGGAATTGTTTGTTAATTTATCATAAATTTGTTATAAATAAAGGAAAGTTTGTCAAAAAGGCACTCAATAGATGAATTATTTAGTAACTCATATTTTTTACTTAATGTAGTATCTTGCTCAAGACAAATGATAGATTTTTGAGGTGCACCTTAATTCTAACCTTATATACTCTTTGTTGAAAAGCCTATCGGAATTGGTGTTTTACGTATGTTTTGAAAAAGGGAAATTATAAAAAATATCCTTATTTTTTCAAAAAATCAGAAAAGAAAACTTTTTTTTTTTCGAAATCTCATTCGTACCCATTACTTTTTATTTTTTATTCTGGTTACCTAAATACTTAACCATGGAGGTCATCATGGTCTTATCATGACCGTGATGCTCGTGAATCCCTCAACTTAATGGGAACGAAACATCAGGTCTTTAAGTTAGATTTCAAGCTCCCAAAAGACTTTCTACTCCTGTGGGAGAATGCTATTCATTTACTTCCTTGGTCAAAACTTAGACTAGGAATATCTTTTAAGATCCCAAAATTTGGGGATGTGATCTCTAAAACCCGGTAACCAGCCTCAAAGAAAAAAAAAATTAACTCACTTTTTATGTGCCTAAAAAAAATGGCATCCCAAGATTGCCCCATGCAATTTTTGAGGGAAAGGTTAGATTTTCAAAAGTTCAAAATCGAACTTCTTTTCTAGATGGATCCAAAAATTTTAATTAAAAAAATCACAAATAAGTGTTTTGCCTGAAGTAGTAAATATATAGTATGCTCCCAAGGGAGCATACTATACGATCTTGTTTTTCATTGGTATCTGAGCGAACTCATGTAAATGTCCACCATTTGTTATATAGAATGGGCAGTGGATGTCCTGTGGTTGTGATAGCCTCAATACAACAATAGTGTATGCTATACTTGTGCTGAATATGGTATCATTCTCTTAACAGGATTGTATAGCATACTACTATGGGCAATTTATCAAAATACTTATTAGATCAAGTAGTTAACATTCTGCCCATTTGCCACTATTCTAAAACAAGACCATGTGTTTTTCCATAAGTAATTTGAAAACAAATAAAAAAATATGGGGACATAGTTAAATTGTTTATTTCTCATGGGTAAATTTGATAAACATAAAACTTCATAGGGATGCCTTTGAATCTAAAGATTTTCCAATTTATCAGACCAAGACAGAATATACGAAATACGATTTTAGTAATAATATAAGTAAGAACAGAGAATTAGTTAAGATTGATGGCTAAAAAGTACTTAAAAATAATATTTCCCATATATTGGGTCGCTAATCCATGAGAATAGATAAATTAGGAAAGATGTTGTGCATAAATTTAAATATGGGTAGACAACTGGAGATGTGCTTCTGGAGTCTTATATGCTCGTCGCAAACTAATGAAATTGAAGGGGAAGTTATATATGACGATTGTAAGACCAACCATGCTTTATATGACATAATGTTGTACTGTAATGGAACAACATACTGATAGAATGAGTGTACTTGAGTTGTAGATGTTGAGAGGGATGAGTGGCATGAGAAAAATTTATAAAATTCATATTAAATACATCTGGGAAGCTTAGGGGTAACTCCAATAGGCTGTAAGATGATGGAAAATAGACTTAGATGGTATGGCCATGTAAAGCATCGACCTAAAACAATATCGATTATTAGGAGCTATTTGATTTAAGTTGAAGGTTCAAAAAGGGCAAAAACAAAGACCAAAATGACATGGATAGAAGTAGTGAAAATAATGGTGACTTACAGTCTGACAGAGGATATGGCTTTTGATAGAGCGGAATGGCATAATAAGACTTGCATAGCTAGTTGGGATAAAATTTCGATGATGAATTTGATATATTAATATAGTACTAATAGTATAAGGACTTCATAATATCTTTAATCAGAAGTGAAATCTCACAACTTGGGATGTGTCATATTGTATTTCAATTTTATTTTGTTTTTAATAAATAAATGGGGAAATGGTCCTTACTCTTTTTGGACTTTGAACCCAAACAACTTCAAACCTCGAGCCACTTGATGGTCAAGGTGGTTGTGACCTCGTTGTGCTAAAAAGTAAAGGATGAGATTTATATAAGGTGTCGACCTTGTAGTATTGAAGTAAAGCGTGTTGAAATCTTTAAAGGAAGAGATGGACCCACTCCCATGATTAAGGGCAGTGTCGCGAGGCTATCGATCGCAGAGATCAGGCTTTTACCAGAACTGTGAGAATTCTGTAAATTTCTCTGTACCTCTCCATGGCTATGAAACCCTTCTTAAAGAGGGATAGAGGAGGCCGTTTTCTAACGTTCGGCTTTTGCTTGAAATCTCTAAGAAAACGTGGCCCTGTAATCCTAGGACGTGGTTGGTTACTTTCTAGACGTTAGATAACGACACTTTCTCTCTTTAAGAAGCCTCACTTTTTTAGTGATAAGCATTAAATTATAAGAGAGAAATATTGCACGTTTAAAGGCCCCATGGCCACACACACGTACCAACATCTCCCACTTAGCCATGAGGGCCAAATATATTGAAATATCATAAATTCTTTACCACTTAATGAATTTACATTTATGTGCATATTTTTGTCATGAGGCTTTCACGCAAGTGCGGATATACATCTCATAACAAAAAATATCCAAAGTCATGTTATGGTTTTTCACGCGAATGCGATTTTTCTTTTCATGACCAAGACATCAAAAAAATATCTCATTTGAGAGTTCCTGACTTAAATATTTTTAAGTCTCATCAAAGCTACATGCTTTGATAATATTTCTGCACTCAATCCCTTTGTTAAAGGGTCTGCAATCATATGTGAAGATGGAAAATAACTTACAATTATTTCATTCTTTCCAATAATATCATAAATATAACAATAACCAATTTCAATGTGCTTACCTTTGATACTATAAGCTCTATTTCTAATTGATGAAATAGCAGCCTGATTATCACAAAAAAATTTAACAAGTTCGTCGGCTATATTCAGCTTCCAATCATTTATGAAGCGTTTAATCCAGATGGCATAAGTTGTAGCAATGCTACAAGCAATATACTTGGCTTCCATAGTATACTGAGCTACTCAACCTTGTTTTTTACTAGACCAAGAGACACATCTACCTCCAAAAAGGAATACAATTCTTGAGGTTGATTTTCTATCATTTGGGTCTCCTGTAAAATCTATATCAGAGTACCCAATAACCTTTAAGTTGTCAACTTGGAAGCACAGCTTGTAATTTTAGTTTTTTGAATATATTTGAGTATCATTTTTACAGCTTGCCAATGAGGCATCTCAAGATTGCTCTGAAATCCATTTACAAGACCATATGCATGACTCAAATCAAGTCTTGTACACAACATGACATAATTTATGCTTCCTACAGCTTAAGGATATGGAATTCTTTCCATTGTAGCTTTGTCACTATCATTTAATGGACACATTTTCTTTGATAATTTCAAGCCTTTACAAAGAAGTGTATCTATGAGATTGCAATTTTCCATCTTAAATCTATTTAAAACACTTTCTAAATAATTTTATTGAGATAAACATAGAAGTCTTGAACTTCTATGTCTTGTTATCTTAATGCCCAATACATATGAGGCTTCTCCCATATCTTTCATCTTAAAATGGGAACTTAGCTATGCTTTGGTATAGTTAATCATGCCAATATCATTACCGGCTATCAAAATATCATCCACATATAGTGACAATATAACAAAATTGCTCCCACTATTTTAGACATATACACAATGGTTTAACCTATTGGCTATATAACCAATTTCAGTGATTGCATTATGAAAAGTAAAGTACCATTGCCTAAAAGACTGTTTTAGACCATATAAAGATTTCTTAAGTTTATATATTTTGTCTTCTTGGCCTTTAATTATATATCCTTCTGGTTGTTTAATGTATATATCTTCTTTGAATTATCCATTTAAGAAAGCTGTTTTGACATCCATTTGAAATAATTTTAGATCATAATATGCAACTAATTCAAGGATGATCCTAATACATGAAAATTTGACTACTGGAGAATAAGTTTCTACATAATCTATGTTATCCCTTTGGGTAAATCCTTTAGCTACCAACGTAGCTTTATATTTATTAATGGATCCATTTGCATTAAGTTTTTTCTTTAGAACTCATTTGCAACCGATGACTTTTCTATCTTTAGGGAGGTCAACCAACTCTCAAACTTGATTTCTTTTAATAGAATCAAGTTCATCATCCATGGCTTGAGTCCAGTTAGCTGAGTCATGTGAGTTAATAACTTCACTGTAGGTTCGAGGTTCATCTATTGTAACCTCACTCATTGAAGAGTAATTATCTTCATTCATGAATACATAAAATTTTTCTAAAGTCGTAGGTGGGGTTCTCGTCTTTTAGGCTTATTTGGTATACTTGATTCAATTGAATCATTCTCACCAAATGTAGAGGGAGTCTGAGAAACAGGGTCTTCTAGACCCTTATATTTATCAATTTCATGTAAGTCAAAAGGCTTATTTAAAATATTTTCTTCGGCTATATTTTCTAAGAAATGAGCATCATGACTCTCTACTAATGATCTAGTAT
Source organism: Amborella trichopoda (assembly GCF_054954075.1). Taxonomy (NCBI): domain Eukaryota; kingdom Viridiplantae; phylum Streptophyta; class Magnoliopsida; order Amborellales; family Amborellaceae; genus Amborella; species Amborella trichopoda. The sequence goes on from NC_142340.1 coordinate 39,587,405, forward strand.
TATGGTTATAGAATCTATACCCTTTAAAATTTTCAGAATAGCCTATAAAAGAGCATTTTATAGTTTTACTTTGTAATTTATCTCTATTTTGTGGTGGTATAAGCACATGTGCCCAAGAACCCAAACTTTAAAGATAGTAAGGTCAGGTTTCCTACCTGTTCATAATTCATATGGGATCAAGTCTATAGATTTAGTTGGAATACGATTAATGATATATATTGCAGTGTTGAGAGCTTCACCCCAAAAATGAGGTGATAAATTTGAATGGCTCACATGGACCTAACCATATCCATTAGAGTTCTATTTCTCCTTTCAGCTACACCATTTTGTTGTGGTGTATATGGCATAGTTGTTTGGTAAATTATACCATACTCCTTACAAAATTCAAAAAATAAGGCGGAGCAATTTTCACCTCCCCTATCTGTTCGAAGAATTTTAATATGCCTACTTAACTGATTTTCTACCTCAGCTTTATATTCTTAAATGTTTCTAATGCATCTGATTTCTTACTAATTAGGTATACATATCCATAACGTGAATAATCGTCTATAAATGTTATGAAATATTTCATACCTCTATGTGTTTTCACATTTAATGGGCCACATATATCAGAGTGAACAATACTAAGTAATTCACGAGACCTTTGCCATTTAGGGAAAGACTTTTTAGTTAATTTACCAGAAATATGTGGCTCGCATATTTTGAAAACAATTTCTCCTAAATTGGGGAGCAAGCCTCTTTTAACCATTTGATTCATTTGTCTTTATTTATAAGTCATATTCTTAAGTGCCATAAGTATGGATCATCCATACACATAAAAGCATCAAAAGAAGCATCAATATAAATGATGAAGTTTCATTAATATTCAGTCGGTACAAATTGTCAACTTCAATACCGTACGCCAAAGCTCTAGAATGCTTCCCAATTGTAACCCGACCAAACCTGAACCTTATTTCATTACCCTTGTCGTCTAGCCTTGGGACAGAAATCAAATTGCGCCTCATATTGGGCGCATACAATGTATCAGTCAATAAGAGATTTGTTCTTCTTGGTAAACACAACTTGAAAGTACCAACACTTAGTACATCGCAGTAGGTGTCATTTCTCATATAAATCCGCTGGTTATCGGCTGCAATCTCTTTCAATTCTGTGAATCCATCCTTAATCCTCGAGACATGTTGAGTGGAAGCTGAGTTGACCCACCAATTTCTCATGTCATGATCGGCAACTATTGATTCTAGGACTACGCAGATCAAGTCTTTTCTTTTATTTTGATTATTTCGAACCAGGTTGTTATTTTGGTTCCTATTTTTATTTTTTCAGCTTAGGACAGTTAAACTTGATGTACCCAATTTCTTTACAATAAAAACAAATCGTCTCAACCTTATTATTTTTATTTTTAAAATTTCTCCTCATTCCTTTATACCTATTAGTTTTTTGATAATTAAAAAGTTTCTTGCGGATCTGAAAAGGTGAACTTTTGGCAAAATGAAGCTCATTTGACTTCTTCCTCATTCTTCTCTCAGCTTCAATACTAAGATGCATGGGAAGATTTAACATGGTTATCTTTTGTGCATAATGGTTCAATGCAATTACAATAGACTCCCAAGATGGAGGGAAACTGTTAAGAACAATGGACACTTTCATGTAATCGGGGACTGGATTCCCAGCTGTAGCAAGGTTCTTTGTGAGCACTGTCATTTTATTGACATGCTCGGTCACTTAGTCCGTTTTTTCATTCTGTAAAAATTGTATTTTTCTAACAACAATTGTACATGGGTCTTAGAAGTGGTCTCATACTTTTCAGATAGGGCGCCTATCATACTTTGAGCTGTGGTGTAATCCTCAAAGACTCGAATTAAATCATTCCATAAAGCTCAACATAGTAATCCTAGCTACTTTGTCATCTTTTAACCATTGTTCAAGTCGCTTTCTGGCTTGACCATTGGTATTAGGCTCTAAAACTGGTGGTTCTGTTTCTAGGACATAATCTACCCTATCTTGAAAAAAAATATATCAAATTTTTCTTTTCTACATAGAAAAATTGGTCCCATTCAGTTTTTCAAGTTTGGATAATTCTGACATGACTAGCCTAGATGCCATTTTAAATTTTTAAATAATGCCAAAAAGTTCAAAAAAAAAAAAAAAAAATTTAATTGTGTTTAAGAAAGGGTTGTCTGCTAGTTAACTCAATAGGTTTGTTGACTCTCAGTGAGCAGCAACTTCAAAGAAAATTTTTCTCAAACAGTTTATGTTCGCACTGCTGTGATGCAACAAAAAATCAATAAAGTAAGGCAACACCTATTTTTATGTCAAATCTTGCATAAGAATAATTTTCATTAAATATGTGAATATGTCTTAGCACAAGTTAGAGAGTCTACAATGATATTTGATATTTTTCAGCAACAAAAAAAATATGGCATTGCATAATCACACACAAAAAAAAAAATCACAAAATCAACATCATGAAATTTTCTAACTTAAAGAGACCAAAGCATCGAATAATTATGCAATGCAGTGACAATTATTATGCAAATAAAATATGTCGAAAATCCCTAAATTATAGGTCACAAAAAATAAAATAAAATAAATAAATACATGCAATTGATATGTAGGCCTTTACTCCAATAGAATTGGTGCGTGCATAATAAGATTCAATAAAAAAAAAATATGCACTAATTTTCAGCAACAAAAAGATAGAAGAAAGAAAGAAGATGCCAACCGCCTGATTTTCAGCAGTCCATGGTCAATAAAAAACTATATAACAATACTCAAATTTAGATGCTCAGCTATCTTGCATAGAGTGGAAGGAAATTTTTGGATAGTCTTTATAAATTACTATTATTAATTTTATTAGAAAATAAAGAGAAGAATTATTTGCCTTATTTTCTGTTACTTAACCGTGAGCTCAAGTATGTACTGTATCAGCAACTTGATCTTATAGAAAGAGAAAATAACACACAACTTGTTCCTACTCTAGAGAGAGAGACTAATATTGAGGCATAGAGAGAACCTAATATTGAGGCGTATGCTAAGTCAAGATAACTCTTCTGCAACAACATTAAACTTTTTTTCTCTCTCTTCCTATTATTTTGATGATTCTTCTAACGTCTCTATCTCTTTAACTTTTCTCTATAAAAGATTAAATAGAGGGCTTATCCGAGTAAGCTATAATCACGTAAGCCCAACGCAATCTAGAGAGAGAAAATATGGTAAAAGAATTTACGGAGAGAAAATATTCCAAAACAGACAATACTAGTAAAATAAACACTGAATCGCAAATAAGGAGCAGTAAATTAGGAGAGAGAAATTCATAAAAAAATAAATAAATAAATTCGAACTATTAAATTTAAGGTTAGAAAAACTTTATAGCAAGATATATGTGAATGACAAAGCACAATATCAAAGTTACTGTAAATTAAACTCAGGAAAAAAATAAGATATAAAATACCAAAAAAAATTGGGACATGTAGGTTATGAGCCCACTACGCTTCTACAACCTGCTCTAATACCAATGTTGAAATCTTTAAGGGAAGAGATGGACCCATTCCCAGGATTAAGGGCAGTGTCGTTAGACTATCGATTGTAGAGCTCAAGCTTTTACCAGAACTGTGAGAACTCTGTAAATTTCTGTGTACCTCTCCATGGCCATAAAACCCTTCTTAAAGAGGGATGGAGGAGGCCGTTCTCCAACGTTCGGCTTCTTCCTGAAATCTTTGAGAAACGTGGCCCTGTAATCCTGAGAAGTAGGTAGTTACTTTCTAGTCGTTAGATAACGACACTTACTTTCTTTAAGAATCCTCCTTTTCTAGTGATAAACATTAAATTATAAGATAGAGAAATATTGTACATTTAAAGGCCCCATGGCCACACACACTACCAACAAAGCGAACCTCAAATCTATATTGGAAGATGTACTTTCAGTACTGAAAATCCTTGCGATGGCATGAAAATCTATTGTTACCCCTAATTATAAAAATGGTACAGAAGAACAAATCTATAAATAGCTTAAAAAGGTTGAAAATGGATGATGCAAATAATGTGTCACAAGATATACTATGTTCACGATTGGAAAGTTTTTTGGCCCCTTCATATCTATTGTATCTGGAGATTCATATATCAATTTGAAAGTTTTAAAGCATCAGAATGACATTTTTTGATGAGTTTTTTGAGGTGCTCTTTACTTCAATAGTATAAAGTTGACACCTTATATAATTTTTTTTCAAAAATAAATAGTATTATTATGTACTGTTTTAAAACATATTATAATGAGATCATTTGAAAATGTAACGTCAAGTGTTATCACCCTTGAATGGATGGACATTGATAGAGACAATCGATGGACAATGATGGAGATGTGTGGAACCTTTGGGTCATGTAGTCGCTCTTTTTCTCTCAACACCCATCAATTTTGGTTTTTGAGTAATTCAGTAGGGATATGGTTCCCTATATATGGTAGACATGGTTCTTAAGACATCATGTTGTGACACCCTATCACCATGAGCACCTATCCTTGAGCCCATTCCTAAAACTAATTGGCTGCAACACCGATCAATTGGCTACTAGGAAAACCAGTTGAAAGTTATAAATTTAAAAGATTTGTGGAGAAGAGGAGAAATGAAGGGAAAAAAAAAAAACTAAAAAACTCCTCTTCCATTTTTTATCTTAGAAAGCTTTATTTCTCTCTCCTAATATAAGTGATCGAAACTCGATGGAGTCCACTCAGACTCAGCTGAGTTACTAGGTAAAGGTTTGTGGAGCCGAGTACTCGGATAAAACTTCGGTAATTTAAAATAAAAATCTATAAATATTATATTAAAATTTGAAATTAATATATGAAATATTTTATATGTAATTTGGAGATGGTTTGTGAGCATTCATTGTCTTACAACTTCTTTTCTTTTTCTTTTTTTTTTCAAATTTTTTGAAATGTCTCATAGTCATTTTTTTTTGTAAATTCACGTTTTTGTAATTTTTCCCATCTTAGTTGGGCTTTGTATGTTGTTTTTAGTTTATTTTTATTTTTATTTTATTTTTTGAAATATTTTTTTTTTAGAGCTTTCTTTTATCGTGTACAGTATTCGAGTGAGCCCACTTAGACTCAGTCCCCTGCGGAGCTGAATACTTGGGTAAAAGTAAAAAATAAAGAAAAATCATAAAATTATATTAAAGTGTGAAATTAATGTAAACTTTATATGTAATTTGGATAGTTTTTGAGTTGTTCTTATTATATAACCTATTTTTATAGGACCCCGTTTCTATGCGGCCAAGCCCACATATGTAGAAATGCGTGCTTCTTAATAAATCTATTTTTTAGATGGATTTTAAGACTTAATTTTCAATGACATGTAATTTCTAACATAGAAGATCATGAATCTGAATAAATAAATAAATTTTAAAACTAGAAATAATAATTCTAGTAAGAAAACATTTGGACCCTTAGCTTACATTGTTTTTAGATGGAACACGTACTTGCATTCATCTTTAAGATGGATGCATTACACTTTCTGGACCGCATATGTAGAAATGCAGTCCAACCTGCATGAAACAATTTTTCATTTTTATATTTTTATCTTTTTTTTAGATTTTCTAAAATGTCTTAAACTATAAATGAATTTTTTGAAATCCATGTTTTATAATTTTTATTTCATCTTGGCCCTTTTATGTTTCTATTTTTATTTTATTTTTAAGATTTTTTTTTTTTTTTTTTTGGGGCTTCGTTTGGTCCCATGCAGTACTTGGGCGAGTCAAATCACTCAATACCTTGCTGAGTCGAGTACACGGTTAAAACTTGAAGTAATAGAAGAAATTAACGAAAAATTATCTAAGTTGTGAAATCAATGAATAAATATGATATACGTAATTTGGACCCTTTTTTAGGATGATTTGTACATATTTATTTGGATTATCTAAAATGTTTCCAACGGCAAATCAATTTTCTCTAAATCCATGTTACACACACACACATCAGTGTTTCAAGACCCATATTGGTGGGGCTGATTGTTCATCCATGAATGCATGTTGGTTCGTTTGGTAAGCAAGCTGGATCGATCAGAATTGGTGATCAAAAAAATATTAAAAATAAATAAAATTAAAATAGAGGTTTATAAGGTGGGAATTTAATAAAAAAGGTTTTGGGAGGAGCTAGACCGGGACCCATATGTCCCCAGAACCAGTTCGGTCTACAGGATTCCCATTTATGGATGGGTGATCATGATCACAAATCGCCAAATTTTAAAGCATTGATATATTATTCATCTTAGATGTTCAGTTTAGTTTTTACGCAGACATGTCCACTCGAACTCTTTCGAGTTACTTGGTTGAGAGCCCGAGCCCGAGCCCCAGCCCCAGCCAAGCTTGTGAAACTTGCGGAATATAAATATTAGACTGAGGTTAGGAAGCTCATATCAAATTTGTTATGGGGCACAAGACTCATTTCCCTAGAATTTAACTTCTTTCCTTACAATCTATGTAAAATTTGGGGTATAGATCATATTTATTGCTCTATTTACCAACGAAAGAGGGAGAAAGCAGCAGGATATCATTGATAAACAACAATTTGGTCTAGAAATAGGTTTTGTTATTCCTTTTATTCATTTTTTCAAGGGTTGATATTGTGACCCCATGTTGTGGATAATTAAAAGGTGCTTGTGCACTTTTTAATGGTTTAGATTGTACCTAACCTCATATTAGGGCCAAAAATCAATTTTATTTTCATATTTAAAAATATGTTTATCTAAAACTTGGGTTTTATGAGAATAAATTAAAATGATAAAAAAATTTATTTTGAACAAAAAGAGTTGACCAAAATCTATTTTTGGGTATTTTAGTCTTATTTATTTATTTACTCTCTTTTTTTAGTTCTCTTTATGAAATTGAACTTACATCACAGATTTCAGAAAAATACAATATAAATATAAGATAAAACCCTTCCTTGTTTTTAAACAAACCCTTCCTTTTCCTTATTGGTTTACTTTCTTGATCCATTATGTTCTTATGATCATAATAATGATACGTAAAAAATTATGCCACATTGGTGCCTGTCCTATAAGTCACAAGAATTAGGGCCTATCGAATTCATAGTTGGCCAAATGCAAAATATTTTTGCCCTTATCACACATGAGACTAATTCAATGTGCATAAATTATTCTAAGTTGGGCACTATAATATGCTCATGTGGGAGCACACTATGCATCCACTCCCTCGTACAAAACACCTATTTATAAATATTATTTTTAGTCTAAAATTTTGGGAGCCACATAAGAACTACTGGATGATTATTTTCAAAAGTAAAAATTTTGAATTTTGAATTTTGAGTTTTATGAGACTTAGATCTAGCTCTTCAGAAATTGGACAGTCTCTATTCAAACTTAAGGCATTATTTTTTTAGTACATAGAGAGTCTATTTTGGATTTTTATTTTATTTTTTTGAGAACAATTTATGGGTTGTAGACATCACATCTCCAAAATTTGAAATCTAAAAGGTATTTCCTAGCATCTGTTATACCGAGGGAGTAAATAAATAGTACACTCCAGTAAAATACCCTTTTAGCAAACCCTACCAAGTTGTCGGTGTTTTATTTAAGATGATCGGTACCACATGGAAATGAAATAAATTTAAAAAATGACTTTGCAATGCCAGGAACCATAAGATATGTAAATAGATAACAAAAGGGAAAGAACCTTGTGATGCAACATATCAAATAAACATTTACAACCCACAGAATAATTTCAACCAAAAAAAAATTCCCAAATAAAGTCTATACGTACTAAAAAGAACTCGTAGTTCAAGATTGAATAGAGATTATCCAATTTTGGAAGGGCTAGATCTAAGTGTCACAAAACTTAAAATTCAAATATTTTCTTTTAAAAATAAGCATCTAGTGATTATTATGTGTTTGTGTAAATTTTATACTAAAAAAATATCCTAAGTTCTTGTTTTAAGCTAGGGAGGAGATACACAGAATGCTCCCACAGGAGCATAGTACATTCACTCTACGATCTACACCAGGGTTTGAAAACTCGTCGAGTCGAGCTGGACTCGCCCGGTTCGACTCGGGAATCGTCTGCAATCTGTGGGAGCATAGTACATTCGCTCTACAATCTACACCAGGGTTGAAAACTCACCAAGTCGAGCCGGACTCGCCCGGTTCGACTCGGGAATCGTCTGCAACCGAGCCGGTTCTATGAAAAAACTAGGAATCGCCCGTATCCAAAGAGAAACAGGCGATTCCCAATAGTGAATCACGAGTCTTACATGTGGCCGAGGGCGATTCATTGTTGGAATCGCGAGTCTTACATGTGGCTACCTCACAGGTGCAGCTGCCTCACAGGAGCAACAGATGGCACCTAAAAAACCTCCACATGTGGTCACTCACCTCACATGTCGGCGCCATCGCTTTCTACACACGCAATGTAATATCTATTACACATGAATATATAGAGAACAAAGCAACGCTCATCCTTCGATATGGGATAATTCCTACAAAAAATTATTAAAGCAAGACGATTGAATATATATTATTATAGAAGCTAATATATTCACATTAGGCGACGTGGCAGTGTTGGCGGGAGTTTGAACCCCTTAGCGCGGGAGTCCTCGTTTTTTGTTGTCAAAAAATTTTTACTGTCTAAAAAATAAACAAAGGCAGAAAATACTGTTATTAAAAAGAAAAAAAATAAAAAATAAAAGGCTTTTCAAGATAAAGATAAAAAAGATAATACAACATTTTTTTATTTTTTTTGTAAAAAAAATACAAAGTAATATAACTAGTATTTCTTGCAAAAAAATAAAACAAAAGGCATAAAAAAAATAAAATATACTTTGGCAGCATCATTTTTTTATTTTTCTTGTAAAAAAAAATAAAAAGTAATACAACAAGCAAAAAAAAATGTAGTACAACATCTTCTTCTTTTGTCACAAAAAAAAAGAAGATAATCAACAAGTATCATATTTTTCTTGTAAAAAAAAATAAAAGATAACACATTAAGTATTTATTGTCAAAAAAATAAAAGGTATTTCTTAATACAACCTAGGAATAAATGGTCTGATTATATTTTTTATTTTTATAACATGATGGTCTTTAACATAAATTTAGTAATATTAATTTAAAGATATGATTCATACAATGAGGCCATTTGAAATCTCTCTCTTTTTACTAAGTAGTACTAACAATTTCTTCCACTAATTTATTCTAGAAAGCTAAAAAATTAAAGAAAATTGGTACTCATTCTAATCATTTCTACATTGATAACCAAATCTTTTATTTTATTTATTAATTTTTGTATTATAAATCATGTACTGTACTATTTTTATTACAGTTGTCAATAATACATTTTAAATTAGATGATATTATAAATTTTTTTGAATTTGTTATTATTTATATAATAAAATAATTATAAAATATTGTTGGTATTATAGTTAGTTAGGTTGTAATAATTTAGGTTTTTTTAGCGAATTAGGGTTTTCCGCCAATTCGAGATTTTAGTGGCCAATTTTTCATCGATTTAGTTAACTCTTTATTGTAGTCCATATATGATTATATACTTAATCCATGATAATTCTATGATTTCTTTTGTGTAATGTAAATTTAATGGTCAGCATAAGTTCATACAGGGAAAGAACATCTCAATATTTATAAATTGATGACAGCAATGAAAGTTAATAATGTAGTACCCCCATTTCTTATTGAATTCATAAAATACAACATTTATAATGAATTTTAATAATTTTTTTGAATTTTTTTAAGGCTTAATCCTAGCGATTCGGCCCGATTCCTGATCGGAATCGCTGATTCGCCGATCCGAATTTGTTTTTTGGATGTTCGATCCGGGTCACCGATCCGTTTTTTAAACCCCTGAGTGTAATGCATGTTGTATGGACCGATCCTCAGCATGATGTCTGAGGGTTTGTTCATCTCAACAATCCACTGCTAAAGATGGATGGTTGAGGTGACTGATTCCAAACATGCATACTTTTCGTACAAAGTACAAATCCAACGCAAAAATATCACATCCTATGAATAAAAACAAAACTTATTGTTTATGCTAGGATTTGCGACGATCTTTAAGGGCAATCAACTCAAATCTTATGTGGAATGAGTCAAATTTTATAAATCAATAGAGATAGTGAGGTCGCTCAAATTATGGGTTTAGGAGCATCGTAGACTTGATTCTCCTCTAAACCTACTGGCAAAGCTAGCTCCAGAATCCATTTATAAGACTTTGAAAGCTGTCTGATCTAACAATATGAAGAAATAACTAGAAAATAATGATAATAAGGAATAATAAAAGAAAGAGAAAGATCACATACCTAGGAACCTGGAATTGGGACCCGTATAAGGATCACATGTTGATTTATACCTTTTGATGTCTTCTCTTGCTTTCTTGAAGCATGGCTTTAAGGTTTTTGTTGGGATTTACGAGAACTTGCTCTTATGATTTTGATTTTTGGATGAATTTTGAGAGGATCTGTGCTTAGGGCCTCTAGCATAATATTTTCTAGGGATTTTTCTTATGTTTCTAAAAGGTTTTTCCAAATTTTCTATGGGTTTTAGGATTTTTCCTAGTTTTCTAGGTATTTTAGATTAATTTCCGAATTTTATAGAATTTTTCTATTTTTCTAGAGGGTTTTTCTAATTTATCTGGATTTTTATGGAGATTTCCAAATTCTCTGAGAATTTTCCTAAAGGAATTCATAACTATTTTTTGGGCTATTTTTCATGTGTTTTTCCTTAAAATTGAAGGGGGTATTTGTAGGTTTAGACTAGGGTTAGGCTCGAAATTAATTAATCTAATTTCGTAGTCCCAATTGGATTAGGAATTAGACTATTTTTTGATTTTTTTTGAAATATTCCGAACAAAAACTGACTTAAAATTCTAATTGGAAGAGGACTTGGGCCCACCGGGCTACTCAACGTGTGACCTATGGCACACCACGACACGCCCAAGCGTCTTTCAGTAAATTTTCATGACAACTTCCACAACCTATATCTTTTGAACGGTAGGTCGGATATTGGTGATCTTTGGACCATTGAAAAGCTATGTGGGTCTACTACGGCTAAAAATAGGTTTAGAAGGTTTTGGGATAATTAAACTGGGTTTAAGTTAACTATAGTTTACTAGAGTTATTGTAGTCCTTAGGACTCAGGATCAGCGTTTCTAGAAATTCCCTTAGGCATAATTTCGAGGGCGCTGTCCACACTTATAATTAAGTTGTTTAGGCCTACTACATTCCGATATGATGTGTTAATGGCATCCATTGTTTTAAAACCCGTATTGGTGGGGCAGATCATTCACCTATAGATCTATGGGATCGGTGATCGGAATCAAGCTTGGATCGATCAGAATTGGTGACAAAAAATTAAAAAAATAAAATAAAAAAGAAATTAAAATAAAGGTTTATGGGGTAGGGATTTAGATAACCTAAAAAACATTAGATAAGAATTTCAAAAGTAAAAAATATATAGGGGAGAGGTTATAAGGAGGAATTGGGACCCATACAAAGATATCATCTCGAAACTGGTTCGGTTCCAAACAATGTGAGCTAACAATCTGGATTAGAAATTGCCGGATTTTAAAACATTGATGGCATCCTTTAAACCTTCTTGTCATTTGCACTCATTTTCCAAGAGAAGCATAAAAATAGACATATTATTTGCCATCACGGTGATTATCAATGGACTTGTACCTGCTTTCCTTTGTTACACGTCTATGCTCACATCAACTCACTGTTTTAAGAAATGGATCAGAGGGTTGGATCATCCACCCATCAGTCTCGATCCGGATGGAGCACATTGGCCATCCAAAGCTTACATCAGTATTCGTAAAATTGAATCGGAATAGTTAACTGGACATAACCCGAAAGAGGTTTAACCGGCATAATCGGTAAACCGCCCGATTCAACCGTTCTAACTGGGCAAGTCCCGGGTGGTCAAAAAAGTGTTGAAAAAATAAAAAAGATACAAAAAAAAAACTATTAAAATATGAAAAATATATAAAGAATAATTAAAATAAAACACATTCAAATGAAGTTGAAAATTAATGGAAAAAAATAGATTTTAACAAATCGATTTGTACTTAGAGGTATTTTTAAAATTTTATTAAAAAGATGGGAAAAATATAAAAGTGATTATTAATTACCAAAATAATTTTTAATCTTTACCATAATGTAAAGAATATTAAAAAATACATTACAAACTAAATTCTTTATTTCTGAAAATTTATATACATTTTTTTAAAAAATATTGATCGATCACCAAAACCACCGAAAATCGAAACCGATTAATGGCTAGTTCCGATCTAACTGACCGGTTAGTGGTTAGATCACCCGATTTTTCCAACAATGCCCTTGACATAGGGTTTTGTGACCAGCTTGTCTAACCAACGCACAACTTAAGGTATGTCTTACAAAAAGTACATTTATATAGTAAAAAATATTCTAATGTGAAACAAGCATATGCTCGGGGACCATTTTCGATCGGGATCGTGGTGATTTTTTAAACATTTCATTAACTTAATTTAATTAATTAATCAATTGTAATTATAATTAATTGGTTTCTTGCAAAATTGATGCGCTATTAATAACTAAGATTTGGGCTCTAGTTTTGTAGGTTAGTAGCACAACGACCGAGGTGGAGAAGCCCTTAAAAGAAGTAAATTAATGTACTTAGTGTCGATAAGATATGTGGTTATTGCAAACTATAGAGTTCCACAATGTTCTCTCAGATAATCCTATCCAATGTGTTTACTTATTGGGTGCAGTTAGTATAGAGCCGAGGCTCTAAACAATCACAGTACAACACACCTTCAAATAGTGTCGAGAAATGTGGTTCAATACTAAAATCTTTGTGATAGCCTTAACATATATTTTCATATCTAATTATAAAATTTAAAGTTTAAAAAATAGTGTAGATTGAGCAAATCTATAAAAATTTGGAAATCTTGAAAATTGACGGTCCAACAATGCGTTACAATATGCACTGTTTCTAAAGCTTGAAATCTATTGTTTTTTCTCATGTCCATGCATCTTGATGTCGAGATGATCCATTTGAAGATATTTTGGCATCAAAACAACCTTGTCCAGCGAAATTTTTGAGGTGGGGTGTAATTTGATTTTTTAGAGCTTAGGATCTATATAAACTTTTTCCTTATTTATTTGTTTTATTTATGGAAAAGTCCTTCATGGACGTTGTAAAAAATTCACAAGAATTATATGGTGTATATTTATTTTTTTTCCCAAAATCACATTTTAAAATAAGAAGTTTTAATTTTTTTTCATGTTCATCTTAAGAAATGAGGTTTAAGAGGGGCCCACATATGTATAGTATGAGTTGGCTGACTCATAGATTCCTCGTTCTTTATTTATTGTATTGGAGCTCACTATATTCTAGGTTATTTGAGGTCACAAATCCCAATAAGTTGTTTACATAGGATCCTTTGGGGATGGTTTTTTTTTTGTAGGGCACATATCCCTTGCACAATGTGTCTCAAGAATTAGAATTCCACTATTTATATGCTAACCTTGTAATTGACAAAGGTATCCGGCATCATAATGGGAGGGGATATCTCTCTTTCTCTCTCTAAAATGGAAGGGGATCTCTCTCTTTCTCTCTCCAAAATGGAAGGGGATTTCTCTCTCTAGCCTCAAACTGCGAGGGCGTTCAGCCTCTTTTTCACTCTCTTGTGAGTTTTATGAGTGTCAAGTTGTCATCTCTCTCTAGAATACTCTGCATGAATGATTCGAAAATCGGAGTCGGGCTTCAAATTGTGAAGGGTTGAGATTTGCTGGATTTGATTCAAATGATTATGGAGTCTGATCAACAATGTATAAAAAATATAATAAAAATAATTAAAGAGAAAAATTCGGAGAGTATGGGGTTCCTCAAACCAAATTGCAATCCCCCTTTTTTGATCTCACTCAAGTGATTAAGAGTTTACTTGAGGTTCTTAAATCATTGTTTTTTATATAAAAAAGTATGCAAAAAAGATCATTTATTTTTAGTACATGAAGGTCACAATCAATCTTGTTTGACACATTATAAATAAGATGGTTGTAAGTAAGTTACCGACTAGAGTCAAATTTTTTTTTTTAATTCTCGTACATCGTGACACACCTCAAAACCATCTAATTTGACATCTAAAGGCTAAAGGCTAAGAGTGATAGTGAACATTATAATAATGGTAAATAGTCATATAGTATACAATCCCTTTAACACGAGATATTTAAATGACTAGCTTTATATATAGATGGATAATCGGAGAGAGAGAGGGGGGGCTATTAAAGAAGAGTGTTGTAAGTGGGCTTTATGATTTTAAATCTTTGGTTAAATGTCCAAGACTTCAACTATAAAGAGAGAGAGAGCTAATGAAGAAGGGTGTTGGAAGTGGGCCTAATGATTTAAAATCTTTGGATGGATGTCCTAGACTTGACCTGTAAAATAGAATGCCAAGGAAGTTTTGGGGGATATCCAAAAGAGAGAGAGAGAGAGAGAGGGGACAGACATAAAATATAGTTGGTTTGGTTGGCACACAGCTAGATTTAGGTCAGACTTTGGAAGAAAGGAATGGCATGCTTGGCTCTTTATGTAGGTAGGGAATAAAAGATTGACATGCTTAAACTATGGGCCCATGCATTGTAACATGATATTATATTACTATGAGAGAGAGAGAGAGAGCCATTTTCCATTTGTGAGAGAGGGCCATTAGCTTAGAGAGAGAGAGAGAGAGAGAAAGAGCCATTATCATTTTGTGAGAGAGGGCCATTTTCTTTGAGAGAGAGAGAAAGAGAGGGCCATTTTCTTTGAGAGAGAGAGAAAGAGAGAGCCATTTTCATTTGTGTAAGAGAATCTCATTTTCTTTGAGAGAGAGAGAGGGCCATTTTCTTAGAGAGAGAGAGATTGAGATTGAGATTAAGATTGAGATTGCTGCTTATGTACTCTTGTAGTCCTTTCTATGTTAGAGCAACAGCTACTATCACCTTCCTCTTTTTTGTGCTATTTATTGAAGGAATTCCATCCTAATGAAAACAACCTTTTCTTCACATTATTGCATGAGTTTCAAAAATATAGTCTTTGGTAAATGATTTTAAGGTGAGAGGGAAAACACAACCACTCCAAGATATCATGCATGAAAGATCAGGAATTCCTTAAGAACACTGCCACGCCAAGATCCGGCCGTCCAATAAACGCAATACGGAAATCCAGACCGTCCAATCCACAATCGGAGGAATAGTAGTGGCATCTGGTCGGGTTGGGTCCGGTTCCGGCAAGGCCTGGAAAAAATTTATGGGACTTGGGCCCGAAGTTATCGGACCCAAACTCGGATCCGATTGGACTCGAACCAAAAAAATAAAAATAAAAACATATATATACATATATACACTACGCAATGCCTATGGGTGAAAGTGAACAGTATTTTCGCCTATAAGCTCGGCGCAGTCCTATTTTTTGAGACGGCGTGGATTCAAAGACCGCCATGGACATAGCATGTCCATAGCCGGGCGAAACACTATTCAATTTCGTCTATAGGCATTTTTAATTGTTTCCCTCTCTCATCTATATATATATATATATATATATATATATATATATTATTAAATATATACATGTATTATTTAAAAGGTATGGTTTGTATAGAGTCGAGGCTCTAAACAATCAAAATAAGGCGCAACTTCAAATAGTGTCAAGAAATGTGGTTTCAATACTAGAAATCTTTGTGATAGCCTGAAAATATATTTTCATTTTTAATTATAAAATTTAAAGTTTAAAAAATACTGCAGATCGCGCAAATCCATGAAAACTTGAAAATCTTGAAAATTGACGGTAAAAAAACGTGCTACAGATGCACTATTTTCAAAACTTGAAATCCATTATTTTCTCATGTCCATGCATCTTGGCGTCGAGATGATCAATTTGAGGATATTTTGGCATCAAATCAACCTTTTCTAGTGAAAATTTTAAGGTGGCTTCTAATTTGATTGTTTAGAGCTTCAGCTTTATATAAACTTTTCTATATTTAAATATTATAACTAAAATATATAGTTATATTTATTTAAATATTATTAAAATATTAATATTAAATATTATTTAAATACTAACTATTTGGGTCGGGTCTACATGGACCCAGACTCAAATAGTGTTCGGGTCCACGATTTGAATTGGGACCTGAACCACAGGGTCCAATTTTTGGACCCATGACCGGGTCGGGTCCGGGTCTGGGTCCATTCCCACCCCTAAAGAGGAACCCACTTACAGTGTTTACACGCATGTAGATCTATGCACGTGCGAATGATGAAGGCTATTTTGGTCCTGTCAAATGTCTGGACAGTTTTTGCAAATTAAGGGTATTGCATAGGCATTTTTGTAGAGATTCCTAGCATTTCTATTATTGGGGCTATTTTTATTTTTAGGTAGTTCAGGGATAGAAATCATACTAGAGATGTAGCATTCTCAACCACAACAATTAACCACTCAAACCCAAGCCCGATTTCTAATAATGGGTTGGTTTGGCTTTCTCTTTTTAATAATCCACTAAAATATTTTGATTTTCCAAAATAAAAATTTGTTTCATGTGGGCTGGACCATATGCGGTCCAAAATATATAAAGCAACTGTCTTAAAGATGGATGTAAGCAGGTATTCCATATAAAAACAATGGAAACTAACTGTCTAAATGTTTTCTTACTAAAATTATTATTTTTAATTTTTAAAATTTATTTATTTTTTCATGATCTCCATGTTAGAGATTACACATCCTTAAAATTTAAGTCTTAAAATCCATCTCTAAAATGGATTTATTAAGATACCTACATATGCAATCTTGGCCACATAGAAACCGGGGTCCATCCAAAACATAGCTCAAGTTTTATTATGGTTTCACCACATTTTTTATTGGGAAAAGTTTATATAGAGCCGAGGTTCTAACCAATCAACCTACCTAAAAAATGTCACTAGAAGAGGTTGTTTTGATGCTCAAATATCCTCAAATCGATTATCCCGACATGAAGATTCATAGACATGAGAAAAAAATGGATTTCACGTTTTGAAAACATTGTATTTTGTAACGCATTTTTGGACCGTCAATTTTCAAAATTTTCAAGTTCTCATAGATCTGTTGATCTATACTATTTTTGAAGCTTTAAACTTTATAAATAATGATAAAAATAAATTTTAAGGCTATCACAAAGATTTATAGTATTGAAACCATATTTCTCGACGCTCTTTGAGCCTAGGCATTGTACAAACTACACCTTTTTTTATTTTCTCCGCATGTTATTGTAAAGAAAAAAGGTTGATGTCAACCTTATACTATAAAAACGAAGTGCACTTCAAAAATTTACCTGAAAAGGTTATTCTTGAAAACCCTCCAATTGTTCATCCCCATATTGAGATATATGAATTGAAAGTAAAAAGGATTTTAAGTAATATATATTGCATCATTTTATTTGGATCATTTATTTTTTAAAATTTTAAATATTTATAAATTTGCTCGATCGATACCATTTTTGACGCTTTAAAGTTCATAATTAGGGCTGCAAATAAATTTTTGCACCCTCCAAAATATGCCTTTGAACTTTGATTGTTTAGTATAAAATGCAATACTACTCATTGGGTGGCATTAGTAAGTCCTCCATAATATAACTCGGTTTTGCATGTGATTTTCTTACTAAATGGGTGGCATTTGTAAGCCGACCAAAATACTAGAGCCAAGGCTTTAAAGGATCAAATTAGAGCCTACCTCTATGCAAGATACCCAAAAGTTTTTTTCACTTTTTTCCCCAAAATACACATTTCTCGCAAATACCCCCAAGTAAAAATAGGTACATTTTGTGACGAAAATGCCTTTTTTAGTACATAAAAATTTAATTTTGGCCGGACATTCATGTGAGCTTACAAGGACTGCTGGATCACTCTTTGACATTGTCGGACCTCGTTAAACTAAAAAAGTACCGGACTACTCTTTGACATTGCCGGGCCACACTTTGTGCCTGTTGTTGAATCGCATGGGCCTGTTGCTGGACCGCATGGGCCTGTTGCTGGACTGGATAAGCCTGATGTCGCATGGGCCTGCTGCTGGACCGCATAATCCTATTGCCGGACCGCTCTTTGGCGGTACCGAATTGCATGGGCCTATTACTGGACCGCATAGGCCTGTTGTTGGACCGATCATTGGTAGTACCGAACTGCATGGGCTTATTGCTGGACCGCATAGGCCTGTTGTCAGACCTCTCATTGGCAGTGCCGAACCGCATGGCCTATTGCCAGACCATTATTTGTAAGTGCCAGACCGCCACTTGTATTGCCGGACAACCACTGTTATTTACCAAACTGATATTACACTGTCAGACTGCCCTAAGAATACCTCAAACTGCCTTTTCGTGGGAAAAGGAAAGAGAAGCATGGGTAAAAATAAGGGAGGGTAGTTTAGATCTTTTTTTAGGTTGGGGGGTATTTGCTAAGAGAATGTATTTTGGATTAAAAAGTGATAAAAAAAGTTTGGTTGGGGGCAACTTTCAAAGAAAGACTAAAATTGGGGGTTATTTATAATGTTCCCTTGTTTTGATGCCAAATATCCTCAAATCCATCATCTTAACATCAAGATGCATGAACATGAGAGAAAAATGGATTTCAAGTTTTGAACATCAAGATGCATGAACATGAGAAAAAAATGGATTTCAAGTTTCGAAAATAGTGTATCTTGTAATGCATTTTTGGACCGTCAATTTTCAAATTTCATAAATTGATTGATCTACACTGTTGTTGAAGCTTTATATTTTACAATTAAAGATGAAAATATATTTTAAGGTTATCACAAAGATTTTGAGTATTGAAACCACATTTCTGGATACTATTTGAAGGTGCACTCTAGATTGTTTAGAGGGAAAGCTTTTCTATATTCCCCCTACAACATAGAAGTGCTATCCTCCCCCTTATCCAACCGTCTATTTTTTAATGGAGGGTTAAGATTGCCCCAATCACAATGTCACGTCTCTACACTATTTTATTTTAAATTTTTTTCTATAAACTATTTCGACACCAAATTGTGGACATCCATTCCTCTATTAAACTCGCACTAACGAAAAATATAACAAAAATGTTTTCAAAAAATAAAATGACCAAAATACCCCTAAAAGTTTCAAGGAGTATTTTGATTATTATTTTTTATCAAAAAAATATTGTTAATATTTTTTATAGGTGCGCTTCAATGAGAAGATGACACGTATCAAATTTCATATTCAAAAAATTTATATTAAAAAAACTAAAAATAAAATACTTTAAGACATCGGACCTATGATGAAACGATGAGTGGTTCTTTTGATAAAAAAAAATGGACCACTGGATGGATGAGGGAGGATAGAACTTTTGTTGTTCGGGGGAACATAGAAAGCTTTGCCTTGTTTGGGGCTCTATACGGACTACACCCAATTATAAATTACTTTTTTCTTGTTAATTTTGCATCTGTTTTCGGCATTTATTTATTTTCCGAGGTGAAGAGAGATTTAATATCAAAAGTGGGGGTATTTTTAAGGTCCGTTCATCCTCTCATCTGTCATCTGTTGTTGTCACCTGCGCGACTGACGACTTGGTTTTCTGTAGCGCTCTCTCTCTCTTTCTCTCTCACTTATTATGGTGGTCATTGGTCAAGCCATTGCTGCCTGGTGAGAGAAACGCAAGAAATAGAGAGAGCAGGGGGCGAGATTCACTGGTATAAGAGGAGAGAGAGAGGGGGAGAGACAGAGTTTGATTTAGCTGAAGAAAAAAGAAGAGAAAAGGGGTTGATTCAGAGAGAGAGGTAGAGAGGGATGGCAGAGAATGGGGAACAGGAGGAGGCTCTGGGTTCGAGTCTGACCATGGAGAAGGTGGCGGCAGCGAAGCAGTTTATCGAGAACCATTACAGGGCCCAGATGAAGAATATTCAGGAACGCAAGGAAAGGTGAAGATTTTGGAACTCAATATCCCCTTTTCTCTATCCATTTTTGTCTCTCCATTTTTGGCATACGTAACATCTGGTTATGCTCACTCTGTTGGCCCTTTTGCGAGCTGGAATTGGGCGGCTTTATTTGTTTCTATATGATTTGAAAATGTTTATTGGTTGGTTTGTTTTGATGTGGGTTATTGAGATAATTGCTGTTCTGGTGGAAATGGAGAGGTGAGGTAATTCTCTTTTGTAATTGGTGATGTGGGTTTATCTCTGTTTGGATGAATTCATGGGTTTACTGTGGAAAATTAGTGAAATTTTGAGCTGAAAGGGTTGAGATCGATGCATTTTGTGAGTGGACTCGGGAACTGTGTTGCTCACTGTTCTGAACACATGAAAATAATTCTTAGTAGATTGTTTGATTCATATTCTTCTTTTTATTTGTTTCGATTTTCATTTTGCTTCCTTGAATATGATCAAATTGGATCAAGTGATGAATGCCATTGTTCAAATCCTTGGATTGAGACCACATGGGCGCTGCCCAACCAAATTGAAAGGTGAACATTTGGCCCCTAATGATCCGTAGACACCTCTTATTGGCTCTGACATACCCAAAAATCACATTTATTCTAATCATGTCCAAAATCTTGTAAGAGAGTTGCCCATCACTAGAAGGAACTCATATATCTTCCTGGGCCCCTTGATTAGAATTGAGCAATCCTTGGCCTTGAACTTTGTTTTGAAAGAGCTATAGGAAAGGAGTTAATCAAAGGAAGCAAGTTTTATACTTGTGATAATTAGAGAAGTACAAGCAATATGGGTTGGGTTAGAGTCGACTTTGGGAGATTTGATGTGTTTAGAGGATTGTTGGGGAGCTTTTTAAACTTTTTCTGTGATCTACATAGGCACTTGCTTATGTGTAAGTGCTCCTAAGAGATAGCTGTGGGAGGAATTTAGAAATTCTCGGTTGTAAAATGATGATCTTGGATTTGGCAGTTTGATTTCCTGATTCGGAGAGTCTTTGGCTAATTAGCCTTTGATAAACAAATGTTAAAGTTGTGTTTTGACCATAGTTAGCAAGTTGGGGAATGACATTTTACCAGTTCATAAGAAATTGGTATTAAATCAGTTTGGGTCCAAAAAGTCGAATGCAAAAAGTTGGGTAAAAAATATGGATTGGCAAAACTAATGTAAATAACCATATCGTGAATATTTCAGATTGGGCTAAAAAAGATGGAGTGAAAAAAATCTGATCTTTTTTGTATAAATGCTATAAAAGTAAACAATTCGCAATAGCCATGAACAAAAATCAGATTTTGAAACACTGATTTAGTTGGAGAAACAATTCGTTTATAGGGAATATGTTTTTGCTGGGAATGTGTTTTTGCTAGGAATATGTGGTGGAATTAATTTTTCTAAAGCACCTTTTTTCGGAACACTTTTCTTCTTATCGAATCAATTGATTTTTCCAAGTAAATGATTACTTTATCTATATTTATCTTGATTTAATTTGGTAAGTCATCTTATTAATGAATTTTAAATATGTCAAATGGATAAAAATATAGAAAGTTCCAACAAATTTGAATTTGGGTAAAGGAATAGAAAAACAAAACGCTTCATGCATTTGAGACTTTGAGTTACTTTCTTGGTTCTTGATGACAAGTCACAAAGAGTGCCTTTTTCATATTATTTGTCCTTGTTGTGAATGAGATCAACAAAGTATGAATTTTTTTTTTTTAAAAAGAAAGGGAGAGGCATTGCCTTGTTGTGGCCCATCAAGGGGATTTTATTGAGGTTTTGCAACAGAGACGAGCTGATGGGGAGATGGAATGGGGGAAGTAAAGCATTATATTCTTCTTCCTATTTGGTGAGGCTAGTGTGATCTGGTTTTAGCGATGGGGAGGCTTTTTTAGTATGTTTGCTCTGAAAGTCAAATCTCCTATTCTGACCTGGTCTAGAACAAACTGAACTTCTGGGCAAGTCCTATTGTTTTATTTTAAAGAAAAAATTAAAATAAATGAACATTAACGAAACAAAAACATTTCTAACCATTTTATGTTTTCTATAGTTTTTTTTTCAAGTACTGCAACTGCTTTTTGTCATTATAATATGAAATTTCATTGACGAATAGTAGAACCATACGCCTTTAGCTCAACTTTTCAAATTTCTAATTACCTGAGGATTGAGGATGGGAAAGAATCAAGATTTTGAACCACGTATGGTTTGGGCATATTAGTTCTTCAGGATTGCTTCCCAAGCTTGTCATCCCAGTTGGACTGTATCGAGGAGAGGCAAGTTTTTTGTATTATCATTTTGTGAGGGATTTGAAGGATATCTAGATTATGTTTGTATCTTGCAAGGTTCTTCCTATACGCTATTCTGAGTTGGGCAGTGTAGGTTGGGCCCTTTGGAGGTGGGACAGGTTACATTGAAAGCCGCTTCTAACATGTTGCTTTGGAGGTGTGGTGACACTGGTTGGTTCTTGACCTGATCCTTTATTAGGCCCTCCCACAGTCCCACCATGGCAGTGGAGTGAAATTCCTAGTATCTGTAATTGATTATTGACTAGTCAACCTAGATCAGTTCCATTTGGGTAGCTAAATATTGTTTATGAGGCCTTTGAGGTTCACAATATTAATTATTGGATGATCCAATTCCTGAACATATTCTCTTTGTATCAAAAAGACGAGAGGTCGACTTTTCTTGCATGGTGCTTCTTCCTCAAGTTGTTCAGTATCCATCTACAATCATCATTCGAATGGGTTGGTACTGAACTATGATGTGTCTTTTGCTATATGTGGAATATTTGGACGTAAAAACTGTCAAAGTTGTGGGGATCCTACAGTGAATTACAACTCCTTCACACTCTTTTGCTGTCTTGGGAGAATGCAAGATGGCTAGTCTTCTTGGGCTCTGTCTCTCAATAGTGCAAAGAAATTGTAATTGCCGATCTTTGCTAGTATTTGCTCACAATGACTGGTAGCATATTCTAGAGAGCTAACGGACTAGTCCCACTTTGGGGTGTCCTCAAAGGGTCTTGGAAGTTAAATGTAGATGGAAATTTTGTTGGGAATCTAAGGGTAGGTCGTATCTTGAGGAACGACACTGAGACATTGTGAAGGACCTTCTTCCAACTTGTGGGGTTGTGTGATTCTATTGAGGCTCACAACTAAGGTGGCTTGACTTGGCTTGGGACCAGGTCTAAGTCCTAAGCGTGAGTCTGTGTTCTTAACTGTGGCTGTAAAATGCAGAGGTAGGTGTATTTCTTGTCAAACTGTTCGGAGCACAGCATTCTCAGTAGTGGTCAGTTAGTAACAATTCTAAAGTCCAAAACTTATTCAAATCAATTTTCTGATTCTGAAATAATCATTATGTGCCGATTCAACTGATGGTGATTTTATTGTAATTATTTCCAGAATCTTTTAGATTCATTTCTACCGAGTAATGACTTTAATGTCAGTAGTTGTTGCTAAAAGAATTTGTCTGGCCTTTTTACAGGCGGTGGGTTCTGGAGAGAAAGTTAGCTTCTTCAGATGTGTCTGAGGAAGAGCAGATCAATCTTATCAAGGATTTGGAAAGAAAGGAAACTGAATATATGCGTCTTAAACGGCATAAGATATGTGTGGATGATTTTGAGCTATTGACAATCATTGGTAGAGGTGCTTTTGGCGAGGTTTGATCTATACGTTATTATTGCTTGCCCTTTGTTCTTTACTTTGCTTGATAACCTGAATTAATTTCTATGTGCCTAATGAGGTTTGAGGGGGGTTTAGATGAACCTGCTCAAAGTTCGCAAAGAGAAGAATACATTTGATATCTGTACAATCATTGAAAACTAAAATGGTCAAACGCTGTTTGTTTCTCATAGCAATAATGCATAGGATTTTCTCTAAATAAGATCATTCTCCTTTTCGAACATGTTGTGCAATATGTCCATTTTTTATTCAGTTTTTGTTCCTTTTTATTTTTATTTTTATTTTATTATTTTATTATTTTTTGACAATTTTATATATCAAAGAAAACTTTGCTTCACTTTATTTTTATATTAACCAAAACTATTTATGAATTATGATCACTTTCATTTCTAAAGGAGCTAGGGAACTTATTTACCATAAATCCCATGGAAGTGGATTCTTACTCTTCTAGGACAGTGGTAATTCTCTCGCAGGACAATGTTCGATGGTTCTCTATGCCTAGGAGCCTTTAATCATTTTGAATGAGTTTCTCTTCTGATCTGTGGGTTTCTCATACAGTTTGTGATTTCATGTGTCGGGTATGGATGATGAGATAGTATACAATAACCCAAGGGGCTGTGGAAGAACTCCACATCCTATTGTGAAAGTAGACTTAGTTTCACACATTCGACTGCTGATGGACACTAAATTTCACAATTTTTCTCTGAAGTATTGGTTCTCTATGTGTATATTATCTTTTACCAACTTGTCTGCCCTTTTTATATGTACTTCACTAGAAGCGGAAAACGTCTTTGAAGTAGGGGTTTTGTTAATCAAATTGAAGATGTGAATACCTAGCCCCTTTGATCCTAATGTTTGCACGCGTCTCGCCACTGGGAATCAGTTTCACAGTTGAAATTGCAGAATGGACAGCAAAGCCATGTGTTAGCTTCCCTCTCCTTAGCAGTCGAATGCTAAATCTCCTCCACTAGAAAAGATAGTACAAACAGAAAAGTAGGTGAACTAGTTTCCCTATTAAACATTTCCAACTTTCAAGTAATACATTAAGCCTCCCAGTGCAGCATAAATATTATTTGGTGAAAATTATGTCTTCAAAATATGGAGCATATAAGTAATTCATCATGCCTTGCCTGTGCTATACTTCCGTGAAATTCTGGTTTCTTGCAAAAGGCACAAGAGCTGTTCAATATGGCTACCTATAAGAGAAGCAAGCCTTTTTAGCCTATTGTCCTTGTTCGTTCTTATTTACATGATATTTATTTTATGTAGTTGACAATTGCTTCTCTCAGTGCATTTTTATGCCACACCAAGCAATTTCTTTGGCCTCAAACCTCCCACAACATGAATTATGCTCCTGTATGGAGTTGGTTTTTATCCTTTGTAGTTGGGCCTTATGGGCTTCATGGGTTTCTTACAGTTGGTTGCCATACAGGTCAGACTTTGCCGAGAGAAGTCCACTGGAAATATATTTGCCATGAAAAAATTGAAGAAATCTGAGATGCTTAGCAGAGGACAGGTGTGATTTGATTTTCCCTTAGTTTTTATGAATAACCCTGTAGGCATGCATGTTTTTAAGGTCTATTTTCTTTTATGTTCTTATGGAAAGCTTTGATACAATGAACGTAAGGCATGGGTAAGATGCTATTGTAGCAAAAGTTATAGGTGTATGGCACCGTTAATGATAAGCAACGGTTTTTTCATCCATCCTTTTATACCTAGATGTGCACATGCATGCAGTGCAGACACTAACACATTGAGCCTTGTCATGGACAAAGAAACACCAGAATAGACATATAAATATAAAAACAAAATAGAAAGTATAGATATATGAGATGTGGGAATTGTCCACACTATATTGAAAGAGTACCATAAATAATCATAAGAAAAATACAGGTACATGGAGTAAAATTGCTGTAATGTAAAGAAAATGATTAAAAAGGAGAATTTGAAACAGATATTGGAAAATTCCAAAGAACTTGTAATAAAATAAACACCAAAGAAAAGGAAATAAAAATAGAAGAAGAAAAGGAATAGACATTCAAGACAATAATATGCTTATTGCTGGACTATTAATCATAATATGCTTATTTCTTATTATTATGGTTATTGTTTATTGCTGAGAAGTCTCTAACGAAGACGATAATATGCTTATTGCTGGACTATTAATCATAATATACTTATTTATTATTATTATGGTTACTGTTTATTGCTGAGAAGTGCTTTAGAGACTTTTTGGAGTTTACAGCGTTTGGAGTGTTTCTGATTCAAGGACTTTTTTTTTTTTTTTTTGGGGGGGCGGGGGGGGGGGGGGACATCTGTGAGTGGGTGTGCACACGCGGGCCTCTCATCAAATACTTAAAATTCAATTCAACTACTTTTTTCTAATCTTATATATAGAGTGTGTGTGAGACAGTATGAGTTTGTGAGAGAGGGGGCCCTCACAACGAACACTTGGATGTCATCTTCTTCTTTTATTTCCTATTATATGTAGAGAAAACATATGGGTCTTTGTGTGTGCATGAGAAGGAGGCCTTGTGTCAAACACTTGGAGTCCATCGTCTTTTTATATGAAGAGATAGAGTACATGAGCCTGTAAGCGAGAGAGAAAGGGCCTTCACTATTTTTTATGCTTTTAAGGGGATTTATATTTTACTTTTTTTTTTTTTAAAAAAAAAAATATGGGGGATGGCACTAGGCATATATGGTTTTGGGGGGTTTCAATGCCCCCAAAGCCCTTTTCCCCCATTTTTGGGTTTGGGAAAACGGGGGGGCGGGGTTACTTTTTTGACCTTTGCCCACGGCTTTTTTCATCCCTCGGCTAAGTTGCATCTAGGTGGTGCCTACGAGCGCCTGTCTAGGGCACACGTAGGTGGCCAGGTGGCTGAATTTTTCAACATTCGGCACATTGAACAGTTTCCGTAGGTATGAAGTACAAAACTGCACTATGGTCCTACCCCAGTCCAGAAGGGATGAAGTCTAGGGGTTTGGGCCTTCAAGAGGCTCTGTATTGCTTCGTAGATGTTGAGAATATGGTGGAAAATCAAAACACAATCTCACCAAATGCAATGCGTAGAGTTGACTAGTCAAACAAATCCCTGGCTTGTACCCGCTGGAAACCCAACAAAATCCCCAGAACTCAGTACAATCGGCCAATACAATCTCAGACAAGCCCAAATTTTGGTGATCCTCATAATATGACCAGAAATTTTATTTGAAGGCAGCTTTCCTTGAAAGAGCTTATGTTCAAAATTTGGGCTCATTCTGATAACGGGAAGTATCATTTTCGAAGGGATCTTTGAGGACACACCAACGGATCACCCCACCTTTCAAAGAGAAAAGACCATATTGTGGTCATGGTCCATGGTGGAAAAGGACAAATCACCAATGTGACGGGATGACTTCCTCTCCAAGTTTTAATCATATCTCCCAAACCTCATTCAAATGAGCTGAAACATTGATTTGTTGTTCTTGACTCAGAGATCTTTCTGTCAAGGTATATATCATCGGGGTTTTCTGCATGGATCAATACCAGATTGAAGCGAAAAGTAAGGGATCAAAACGGTGTACAAGAGTTGCAGTCCGCTTGAGTTAGATCCACTTTTTGGTCAACTTCTCACAATCTATGGGGAGTTTTAAGTTGAATTTTTGCATATATGATCTTTAGTCAGTTATCTAAACCTCAATATAATTTGTTGAGGGGTTTAAAACAAGATTGGGGGTCAAATTGAAGCTTGAAAGTGTCTAAGATAAAGAGACTGCTTAATTTTGGAAATCTCCCAATAAAATGTTCATAACTTCTTCACATCATGGAGTTTTTTATCCAAATTTGATGCAAAATGCCCTTAAAGTGATCATCTACAATTTTATATTATTGAAATTAGCAAAATTGGCAAAAAAGATGGGGTGAGATAGTAAGAAACTGAAGAAGAGCATGAAATTTCATGAAGTTTTGTTCTAAATACACAAAAATGATCTTAGCTCCCTTAAATCTTGGAGTTTATGGTCCAAATTTGCTGCAAAATGCTTCTAAAAGAGCACTGTGCAAATCTATGGAGCCAGGAAAACCAAAGATTGGTGGAAAAACAATGAAACAAGTGGTGAACTTGACGAAGACATGAAAACTCAAGCTTCCCATCGGTAGATCACAAGATTTTCTCAAATATGGACATAAAAAGCTTGCCCTTTGTGGAAATGACGGGATGAAATTTAGTTTTTCCACCCATGTATCAGCCTCAAAATTGATTGTGCACCCATGTTTCAAGAAGGTCCTAGAAATATCCCCTTCCTCTTCATTTGTAGGGGTAAAAAAATTTAAAGAGAAACTTAGGGTTAGAAACTTAGAAGTCAAAACTCTTCTCTAACCCATCTCTAGTGTGAGAAACATGTCAAAAACCCTATATTACCCTCAAATAACCCTCAAATCCCCAAATTAACCCAAACATCACAAATACCCCAAATCCCCAAATCCCCAAATTAAACCCAAAACAAACCCCAAATTTCAAATTTGCCTCAAATTTTTTTTTACAGCAACAACAACTAGAAGCTACATTTAGAAACTCAATTTTGTAGTAGATCAACCGTTGCCCCAGAAAACCCATTGACATCCAACATCGAGGTGCACCACTCTTCTATCAAAAGTGAGCAAGACGGGCCATATTCTTGTGAGATCTCTTGGTGATGAATCTTCTCTCCAAAGTGTTGATCGGCCCTTTTGGGATGAGCGTGGGTGTCCCTGGTAAACAGATAAACGGTGGTCTAAGAGGGCGCAGTCAAATCCAGGACCTGGGAGTTTTTCGGAACCCCAAATTGCAAGGTAAAACGTACTTTTAAATTGAAGTTGGTTCTTTCTTTTGTGTACTTTCTCTAATACTTTCTAAATCAAACCACAAAAAGCACACTTAGAAATGGGGGACATGTTTGGTTTTGTTAGTTGAGAAGCTCAATATGATTAGAAAAGTTTTATGGTTCATAGAGCATTCCCGCTCGGTCCAGGTTTTGAAGGGGTCAGTCTCACTAGGAAGCCAATAATGTGTGGATCTGTTGATTGATTTCCTCTATTTGATGTTATATAACATACACATAGAATCAATGTAGCTGAGATGATGATGTTGAGATGGATGAGTGGCAATACAAGAAGGGATAGAATTTGAAATGAATCCATTAGAGAAAGTATAGAGAGGTGGACTGGTTATGTGCAACGCAGACCCAGTGCAACACTTGTTAGGAGGTGTGAGTTAGTTCAAGTGGAAGGCTCAAAAAGGTAACGGGTAGGCCCAAAAGGATATGGTTGGAAGTAGTGAGAAAAGATATGGTGACTTATAGCCTCATCGAGTGTATGGCCCTTGATGGAGCAGAATGGTGGACCATGATTCATGTAGCTAACCCCAATTAGTTGGGAAAAGCTTCTGATGACGATGATGATGTTATGCAGTTTTGTCTCATCTAATTTCTTGATTTAATGAACTTATGAATTTTGAGAAGGAAGCAATGAAGATTCACTTCAGTTAAACTAAAGGACCCGATTTCTATGTGGCCAAGCCTGCATATGTAGAAATGCCGGCCTATTAATAAATCTATTTTGGAGATGGATTTTTGGACTTAATTTTTAAGGACATGTAATCTCTAACATGGAGATCATGAACATGAAAAAAAAGTAAATTTTAAAAACTAGAAATAATAATTATAGTAAGAAAAGATTTGGACCGTTAGTTTCCATTGTTTTTAGATGGAACACCTACTTGCATCCATCTTTAAGATGGATGCTTTACACTTTTTGGACTGCATATGTAGTCATGCGGTCCAGCCCCCATGAAACAATTTTCCTAAACTAAATTATACTATGTTGATGTATGTGCATCTGCTTATGCAAATTTGTATGTGTGCATGTGCGCGTGTGTGTCTATCCATGTTGTATATCTTTGAAAAAAGCAAAATGAGTGACATTGCACCAGGTAAATATGCATGTATGCATGCATATGTAGCATCTTGGGCCATTTACTGTAGGCTTATCATGCTTCATTTTTTACCTTACTAGTCCCTTATGGCAGCTTGTTTCTAGTGAAACCTTACAATATTCTAACATTTTCCCTTTTCCTTGCATCAAAGGCATGCTTATTGATTCTCGCAGTCTGCAGGTGGAGCACGTTAGAGCAGAAAGAAATTTGCTCGCTGAAGTTGCTAGCCACTACATTGTGAAGCTTTACTATTCCTTTCAAGATGCTGAGTACTTGTATTTAATTATGGAGTATCTCCCTGGGGGTGACATGATGACTCTTCTGATAAGAGAAGACACCTTAACTGAAAATGTGGCAAGGTTTTACATCGCTCAGAGTGTGTTGGCCATAGAGTCCATACATAAACACAGCTACATCCACAGGTTTGTACGATTCTTTCTAACCGTTTATTTCGTAAAGGGAAGAATGTCATGGCAGTTCCTAGAACACTTTTACTTCTTGTATTACTCATCTTTATGGTCCAAAAATTTGTAATATCTATATGCAAGTGCCCACAAACCTCCAAATATTGTTGTGATGTTCTCCCTATAACAATAAATGTAGCTGTTCCAGGAAGATCTCTAACTAATGTAATTAGGAATAGGAGCATTTGAAAATTGTTTCTTAATTGTAGGTGCACCAGAACATTTTGTGTCCCCAATATCAAAGTTGGAAAATTTGCCCAGAGGCTCAGGCCTAGTTTGGGGGCCGGGGGGGGGGAAGAAAGGTGGGTGCCTAGGCGGTCATGCACCTGCCTAGGCAGCCCATAAAAAAATAGAGAGGGGCAAAAATGCCCCTGTTGGGGTAATTTTTAATCTTTTTTCCTCCCCAGTATTAAATCCAAAATTTTCGATTTCTTGCAAGATCAGAAGGCATTTGCGCCCGATCTTTTTGGGCTTGAAGGGATAATGAATAGAGGCTTTTGGCAACCAAAGCTCACCCTTTCGAAGCTTGGAGAATTTCTTTTTTGGGTTTTATCATTTTATGAGTTGTGGTGTTTTCTTTTATGTGAGTTTCTTTAGTTTTTGACTATTTGATACAATTTATGAGTTAGAAATGTATGGGCTTACTATTTGGGGTTTCCTTTCTTTCTTTCTTCTTCTTCTTCTTTTGTTTTTTTTTTTTAAATAGTTATTTTAACTCATATCTGGGGAGGTTTAGTATTTAACCAAACCTTCTAAAAAAAAAAAAAAATCGACAATTGGGCGACCATGTCTCTCGGCGCCTAGGTGTCCCAGGGCCCCCATTGCCTAGGTGCCGCCTAGGGAGTTTTTCAACATTGCCCAATATTGGTTCCCTCCCTATCTCCCTCATTGTCCATCATTTCAATGGATGGTGATGATCCCCTATGGTCTTTCTGTAATCCATTGGATTATGGTGTACTTCTCCTTTTCTGACTGATGTCTTATGAGCTTATTCTAAAAATTCATTTTACCTTACGTATCCATTTATGCCAATCTGGTTTCTTTGCAGAGATATCAAACCTGACAACCTTCTTTTGGACAAAAATGGTCACATGAAGCTCTCTGACTTTGGTCTTTGCAAACCGCTAGACTGTACAACTTTGTCTGCACTTAATGAAAACGAACCTCTAAGTGATGAGAACTTAAGGGAATCAATGGACATTGATGGTTCCTTCCCAGATAGGAACAACGGGATCCCGTGGAGAAGTCCTCGTGAGCAGCTTCAGCATTGGCAGATGAACAGGAGAAAGCTGGTAAGTTCTTGTCTGGGATCCAAAGAACTCTGTGTAAAATAGAAAATTAGAGAAAGAACATGTTCCTCAGTTTCAAATTCTCTGTTTTTGGAGCATCTGCATAATTGGTTGACTCTTGTTTTTCCCTTTCTTTTTAATTGTTGCATGTCTTGTAATTGTATTTCTGTTACTGACAAGGTGGACCACCTGTCATTGATTGGTGTTCCAAGATTTCCCAATTGTGCATGTTTGCATCAGAAACTGAACTGTTAATAGCAATAACTGAGGTTTCTAATATGGTACCATTGTGTGATGAGGATATTCTTGTACAATAAGTGGATATCAAATTTTTGATTTCAGGCATTCTCGACTGTGGGCACACCAGACTACATTGCCCCAGAAGTTTTACTCAAGAAAGGCTATGGCATGGAGTGTGACTGGTTTGCATATTTCTGCCTTTTCCAGTCTCTAATTGATTTTCTGGTAGAGATATGTCTTGAACTAACTTAATCAGTAGAAGAAATGGAAATAAGAGAAGAAAATGGCATGAACTTTCTTTAAATGTGGAGATGTTTCTGCAAAGTGATATTTTTTTTTTGAGCCATATCTGTGCTATCATCATACTCAATATGAAGTTACAAAAAGATCTATATTCTGCTAGGGTTCTCCTAGTTTTAGATTTTGGCATTGTTTCTACACAGACTCTATAGTTTCTTTTAGGGTTCTCAGATTTTACACTCTTCTTGGTTCTCCTCGGCAATTGGTAAATCTAATCCCTTTTTCATGTGAGGTATTTTTTTCTTTCACAAAAATTGGTAAATAAATGTCAGCATTTACATTGCTTGAGTGCATAGAAAAGAAAATTGTGAAAGTAAGTTTTTGAAACTCACTGGACAATGATTAAATGTGTAAGTTATTTACGTACGAGGAACAATAAAATAATATTATATTTAATAAGCTGAAAGTTTTTTGGATGTACCATCTTCTAAGTTGTAAAATTTTATAGATACTTGATTTCAACATCAATGGTTTCTCAGTCACAGGAACTGTATCTTATGTTGCCCTGTTAGCATTTCAGGCTGTTGTGGCTAGGTGACATCCTAGGACGCCCCTGGTGCTTTGGAATTGTCCTTGATGAGTAAATTGTTAAAGCACACAGCCCACAAACACATCCGTACATTCCAAAAGAGAAAATAAAGTAAAAAATATGAGTTCTAGAACTTTTTCCTAGAATTATTTTCTCAAAAAAATCAAACCATTAGCCAAGTCGTGAAAATCTTTTTTCCTGGACTTACCAAACCTTCCTGAAAACATGAAATTTGATATTTGGAGGACAGTTTGTTTGATGGAATGATTGGTGGGAAGCATCAGACCTTACCGAGGGGGATGAAGGAGGGCGGATCAAGATAGTGGGAAGACCAGGAAAGAAAGGAAGGGTAGAGAAAGCGGTTATGATGCACGGGTTCTTGTATACACTTCATGTTCCAGTTGCATACTGTTTAGACATCGATATTGATACCCAATATTTTGGTATCCACATAATTGATGTAAAGTAGATTTGTAATATTTCATATTATGCTTTGCAATATGGTATATATATGCATCAATGTATTGGATGCATAAATTTATGTACTTTTCTAATGTAAAGCATGTATTTGTGTATTATACAAGCTATATTATATTTTATAGTTGTATTAGATGCGACACCCATACCTGCATCCTAGATTTTGAGAAATGCCTGGTGATATCTACTACATCTGGGTTGGGACATCTTACAGCGCTAGGTTCTATGGTTGAGGCAGAAGAGATAGAAGGAGATGTTGAGAAGGTAGTTGTAATATTGTATGAATTGCTTGGTAATAGGGTGTTTAGTGGTGTTATAGGGTGTTTAAGGGGGAGCTGAAGTATTTGGTGGAAATCTATCTTTCTGGGGTTAGAGTGATAGGGATGGATTCAAATGGAGATAGAGATACCTTTAAGGGTTTAATTGTCTTCCTTTGTTTGGCACAACTTGCTGTATACTTGTTTACTTTGTGGAGAAAGTTCCACTTGGTTGATGATGACCCATCACTTTTGTTATGGATTTCCTTATATCTGGTATTCTTGTATGAGTGGCAACGTTAAAAGATATGTGGAACAGAGCTATTCTTTTGTTGATGCCCTCTCCATTGATTGCATTTACCAAAGTGCTATTTTTGCATTATATTTTCCTATTTTTGTAAGTAATTACTCATTGATTATTCTACAAAAAGAACAAGATTATTGTCAAAGTCAAATGTTAATAATACATTAATACTAATATGTCAGTGAGTAATTAATGCTGTCATGATTGTAATAACCGATGTTTGACTACATGGGTTGTTCGACTCAAACTCAGTTGAGTAACTCGGTCTCGGCAAGGTTTCTTGCTTGGGTCTCCACAAACTTGGAGGTATATAAAAGTCAATAAAAATTAATTAAATGGATTTACAATTTATTTATCCTTTGCTTGTTCAATTATAATTGAATTATTATAAGTTTTTTATATACTTATTATGGTTTTGTGAATTTTAATATTTTCTTCTTTCTATTTTTCTAGGTTTCCTGAGAAAATAATATTGAACAAGCTTTTTTTAATACCTTTCGAAAAACTTTTCTAATCTTTTATATACCTTTTCCAATGTTTATCCTTTTCTTTGTTCTTTCCCTTATTTTTACTGCTTTTCGAGCATATTTTCCCCTTCTTTTATTTTTTTTCTTTCTTGGCCTGATGCAAACTTGGGGAAGCCAACTCGAGCTCACCCGAGTAACTCAGCCAGGGCAAGGCCTGAGTTCCCTGACTAAGCCGAGTTCTAAAACATTGGTTATAAGAGTAAACTATATGAAATCTAATGCTGAAACTTCCAGTCCCATAGTTTGAGGGATGGTAATAGCTTCATTATACATTTCAGATGTTATTTACATTTTGTGACTGTGGCTGGTAATTAGACATGATTGCACTTTGTTGTGATAAAAGTAAAAATCCTCTAATCAAAGGTAAATAGATGGGTTAGCTTTTATGAGGTGAGTGTAAATTGAGAAACTATTATCGCACGAAGCTTGATTTAATATGGTGTTAACCGTTAAACCTATCAGAGTTATTTTTCTTCTAAAAAATGTAATTGTTTTTGGTGTCTTCCATATTTCTATACTGGTATTGTCAAAGCACCGCAAAAATTCACCAATTAACCAACAGAATGGTTAGTGAGAGCATTTCAATCAAGTACCTCTTCAAATTTTTGTTTAAGATGTCCAAATGTTCCAAATTTCAAATCTGGGACGTCTTCTGAATTTGGCATTTCCCATTTTTTTTTTAAATGAAGGAACACAGGTTCCAGGTTTGGAACCTGGAACTGGTGGGATATTTTCGTCATTTGGCTGGGGCCACTTAAGTCGAGCCAAATGACATAAATGCCCCTGATTATTTCGCATTCTGAATCAGGAACAAGAGATTTAAATGAAAAAGCATGTGTTCTTGGGCATCATTTGGCTCGGGCACATAAGTGGGGCTAAAATACCAAAATACCTCTACTTGTTCCAGATTTCAGAGCTAAAGGAATTTTTGGTATTTTTTAAATAATGGTCTTGAATGAGATGATCTTTCTAAAAACAACTACTTAGTTGACATTTTGGTTGATTTGACCACCTCTATGATTTTTTAATGTGGTTTGACCATTATATTTTCTCAATTTTTTTAAATGGTAACTGCTTCTAGATGAGTAATTGAGACTTTCTCTAGTTCCTCAAAAAAAAAAAAAAGTGCATTTTCTCAACTCCAAGTAGCAATTTTGTTGCAGTTGAAATCATAAATGTGATTCATTGTAGTTTTCTAAATATTAGTCAATCTTTCACCCTAAAGTATTGTGAACTTCTTATAGGTGGTCATTGGGAGCTATTATGTATGAGATGCTTGTAGGTTATCCGCCATTTTATTCAGACGACCCGATGACGACGTGCAAAAAGGTCTGTTGTGAAATATATCTCTTTTTTAGTTTCTTATGTCTTTTCTAATTTGTCAAAATATGTTTTCTGTTGTTATAACTGGTTCTGTACTATTGTTTCGTCTTGGAGATTTATCAAGGGAGTGCATTTCCTGAAATATTTGATTTTATATAGACATTATTGGTTTTGGTGGTTTGTCAATTGGTAACCAATCGGATTTTGGTTTTGTTGATCAGAATGCTCCATGGAGCAATTTGGAAAGGACTTCTACTCCAGGGCAGGCTTTAGACTAAATCCAAAGACATTTCTTGATTAACTATACAAATCCTCTCCCATAGAGCACTAACTTGCAGCCTAGTTGAAATCCTCTTCTTAGAAGCTCTTATTTTGTTTAAATTGCTAGTCTCTATAAATCAGATGGGATGAGTAAAATATTCGGCAATTCCAATGAACTAAACACCAAAGCAAGCATGCTTAGCTAAGAAGCGTGTAATTAACGAACCGATCCTGTACATATACATTGGTTTGCTGGAGGTCACCTATAAGATTGTTGTTTCTTGATCCCAATTTTGAAGATTTTTCATTTGACAAGGAAAAAGAAGAAGAAGAAGAGACTACGTTCTGAATGGGCCGTGGACGATGTGCAACCTTGAAGGATTAAGGAATGTATATGTATATCCAGACTTGGGATATGAGTTTGGCTCATCCAAGCACAGAGGCATATTAGTTGAGGTATAAATTAGTGTTGGTTAGCTTTGAAAACGCAAGTAAGAAAGTAATGAACATGTTGAAAAGAAAACTAGGAGTATTGAAGGATTTATATCATTAATGTGTAGGGGAGTATTTGTTAAGACATTGGCTGTATACAGTAGCAGCCCAAATGTTCCAGGAAAAACCAGTCCTGGTGCCAGAAACTCTGCAAATCTGTCATCTTTGGCTTGTTGAATATAGAACTAAAACAAATATTGATTTCAAGCCCTAAAAGTGGTCTATCTCGCAACAATTTTCGGTTTCAAGTGTTCTTATCTTCCCCAGATTTACACCATTTTTGAAGCTCCGGATTGTATACAACTACACCTCACCAAAACCTCTCGCTTAATATGTAACATAATATACAACCACCGGATTTTTAAAAAAATAAAAATAAACAATTCTCTAGTACATCCTTTTCCTTTTTCTTTTTCTGTTTGCTGTGTTCGTTGGGTTGGTGGGTGGCAAAGATGTCAATTTATGTGTTAGAGGGTAGATATGACCTCGGGTATGTTTCATATGACTTAAATGGATCGGAAAAGAAATGTAAATCTTGAACAAGGTGAGTTGTGTGCCTGTTGAGTTGGTAATCCAACCACACCCAATAAGGGTTAAAGGATATCTTGCATGAAGAAAGAAATTAAAAGGGATCATTTTGGCCAGAGGGCTATGGTTCCTAGTGGTACATCCAACACATGCCCCAGTTAGCGAGTCTATCCACAAATTGGCTGTCTTCGTTTTTGATGTGCACTCGAATATATGATGAAGTGTATCAAAAATTACTTTCAAACAATGCTGAGGCATTAGGGACCGCCTCCATTATTATTGTGGTTGAGGATGTTATGGGTTTCCCTTTTGTGTATGATAGGCTTTTGCATTATTTGATTATATTTCCTTTTCCTTCAACAAGTAGGTTAACCATTATTCCTTTAACTGTAAGCATAGGAATGACTTCAACAAATTTTGGGTGGTATTTTAGAGGCCCAAGCAACCCTTTTTTGATTTAGTAACCATGTCAAATTTAACCTTTCCTACATTCCTTGAATTTTTCTTTTAATATTACCCCAGAGGTTACGTGATTGGAGTTAGAGAGGTGTTTGAGGTCATTTGGAGCAAGTTGGACTCCTCATGGTGTTGGCATAACTACTTTCATGTTGGCTTCCTTGCAAACTACCTACCTTGGTTGCACGTTTGTGTTGATTGCCCAAGAAGCAGGTTTAGATCTTGTTCATAATGAGTTGTAAAACGGCAAGCTGTTGTCCCATTCTCTGAGAGCTTATTTGATCCAAACTCATCACTTTTACCTTTTATCTTATTCTGCTTTGGATAATTCCACATCAAGTGGTCGTTTTCATTAATGTGATGTGGAAGATTTGGGAAGTAACTTTGATGCACCTAATGAAGGTCCGTGAAAGCCAACCCCAAGTAATTGGGAAAAGGCTACGATGATGGTGAATGAAGGTCTGTGAACTGGCTTCAGAAGGGGAAATGCAAGAGAGCATTTTTCCTTGAGAATTTTGTAAATTCAAATCCTATCCTCTTGAAATTTGGCTGAGATTACTTGTGTTCATGAGATAGACAAGTGACTCCAAAAATATAGGTTCAGTGAAGAATCCTAAAATCCATGAAAACATGTATGGGTTTGGGAGAGAAATGGATATGCTCTAAAGGTTGAGGAATAAGCTTGACACAAATTGTGCTTTTGAGTAGCGAGTGGGGATCCAGGGCATTGAGGAAGTGTTTTGATTACATATAGGGGTCTTGATACTGGACTGTGAGTTGAAAGCAAAACTATCTTCATTTTTTTGTTTTTTTTGAATCTGAGCAAACTTATCGTCATTATCATACCTTTTGGAAGTAAGGGCCTTTAGTTGTTTCTGAAAAACAAATGTAGGATGTAGTCTTTTGCGAACTTCTATAAGAGAGCTTCCCTTGCCAAAAAATTGTGAGATGTTTACTTTCCAAATGTCCCACACAAGCATGTGAATGATCAGATATATGAACGGGGTGATATTTCAATAGGAGATAGCACAACAATAAACATGATTCTTAAAGGTGCGGGTTAATTGGTTTCACATCCTTCAAAATGTTCATGCATTAATTGATAAAATCAACATCTATGAAAAATGCAATAAACATGATATTTTTATAGAATCTTAAAATAATTACTTAAAAATAAGTGAAGAACTACTGACATGAACCTCTGATCTTTTACTTTGCAACAAATATTGATATTTAGCCATTTATGTTTACCATTCAGACAACAAGTTGGATGAAGTATTGTGATAACCTTGATTTGAACGATATTCACACCTCATTCTTGGAATGTTGATCATTCCAACTATTATTGCAAAAGTCATCCCTAATAGCAATAGCTATATCTTGTTCTTCAGTGGTTGAATTGTGGGCTTTGATCTATTGCAATTTTACATTGAAAAGACGCCATGGTTCTCATACAAATTCTTGTAACTATGGCATCTTGAGACCGCTCTTATTTCAAGTTTTGTTTTGTTTGTTACGGTAGATTTTCTTTTTTTCTTATAGGTATCAACAAGAGTTCTACTTTTTTTCGGTCTTGATTGTTCCATTTACTGTACGGTCCCTATGGGATGTTGTTTTCTTGGATTTTGGGTATTTGTCTTCTCATTTAAACCTCTAGAATATGCGTTATGAAATATCTCCTTATGCAAATAGCACTTAGTTGGAGAAAACACTCTCCTTTTCCCTTAACCACAACTTCATATGCTTGTTATTTTGAACTCAGAATTTGAAATTTCTTCTCACTTGATGTCACTGAACGACAGATTGTTCACTGGAGGCATTACTTAAAATTTCCAGAAGAGGCAAGGTTGTCACCAGAGGCAAAAGATCTTATCTGTAGGTTGCTATGTGATGTTGACCATAGGCTTGGTTCTGGAGATGAGATAAAAGTATGGTGATGCAATTTTAATAAAAAGAGCATGTATTTTTGGTGTCTTTATGTTGCACTTTTTTTTTTTTGGGGTGGGGGGGGGGGGGGAGCTAAAAAGAGCATGTATCTTTGGTGTCTTTTTGTTGCACTTTTTTTTTTCTTTTTTGGGTAACAAGAGCGTGTACTTTTGGTGTCTTTTTGTTGCGTTTTCTTTTTCTTTTTTTTGGGGGAAGGGGGGGGGGGGGGGGGGGGAGAGAGGGTGCGGGATAAAACTTATGGAAAGTAAGCTATAATCCAATGGGCCATGTAAAAGATCATGGTCAAATTCATCATAACTGTATTGAAATAGATGCTGATGGAGGGTGAGTTGGATACCATTACTGGTCTGGTGGGTCCCACTCTTTCTCCATCACCAGCCATCATTTTAGTAGACTGTGATTGACCCAATGTGTTACGATTTCTCTTTAGTCCATTTGTTCATTGCAGTTTTATATGGACCTTTTTTCAGAATGTCATTGTGTGATCACATACAGGCACATCCTTGGTTCATAGGAGTTGTATGGGACAAACTCTATGAAATGGAGGCAGCATTTAAGCCAGAGGTTAATGGGGAGCTTGATACTCAGAATTTTCTGAAATTTGATGAGGTATGCTTTGCACATTGTGCAATCCTGTCTCTCTCCCATGTACTACAAGTATGATGTATTTCCTCCTTGGCCAAAGCTGCCAAACTGGAAACCACCTGAAAGAGCTGGGGTGGTAATGTTTGCAGATTACTTTTTGGCTCTTCTTATGTTAGAAGGATCATGATATGAAATTGTTTTTGTATTGTAGAAGATCATAGATATTTCAGAGATACTAGGCTTGGTTTTTGTTTCATGAAGGTGTGGGTCTTTTGCTATAGTGGGTAGATATGCCTTGTCTTTTGCTATAGTGGAGAGAGTGGGACCCAGCATACAGGACATGATCCTAGTGGTGAGTCTCATTCTCTATCAACATCCATCACTTCATGGAGGGTTGTCATGCCATAGTACATTGGATTAATGTACCTAACATCTCAAATGTCCTGGATTTCGTTGGAATATTTTTGAAGGTTTCACCTGGAAATAAATTTCTAATTCTAAGCATCAAAATCTTCTAAGGTGGCTACTAATCAAATGGTTTTCTTTATGTACTTGTAGTTGGATCCTCCCCCGAGAACTGGATCTGGACCATGGAGGAAGGTATAGTATCTTTCCGAATTGATGTATCATTTGAATTGATGAGGGGATAGGCAAGCAATACAATTTGTGTCATTTGATAGACTCATTTTGTAGATTCAATAGATTCATCTATCGATTAGTCCCCTCCACTTTCTGTTCTCCCTTCTACCCTAGCTGTATTGTTCTCCATTTGTATGTACTCTTCTTCAGTACAACTTGGTGTTTACCTTCTTTCTTTGAATTCGCAATGAAATAACAAACAAAGAAAAGATGACTCATTACTATGTACCCTGATGTGTAGACGCTGTTGACTCCCAAAGATTTAAATTTCGTTGGGTATACGTACAAGAACTTTGATGCTG
This sequence comes from Amborella trichopoda, assembly GCF_054954075.1. Lineage (NCBI taxonomy): Eukaryota > Viridiplantae > Streptophyta > Magnoliopsida > Amborellales > Amborellaceae > Amborella > Amborella trichopoda. The sequence continues at coordinate 39,627,890 of NC_142340.1, forward strand.
TCAAAGGGCTACATCCAACTGTAGGTAAGCATTTTGTTCTGAAACTTAAAAATTGGTTTCGTGCTTTTTGTGTGGTTGTTTCATTTGGGAGAGACAAACTAAAGTGACTGCTTCAGACCTGCTTTGAATATGCTGTGTCTCCATAGGATGAATGTCTATGCCATTTCAATTTCAAATATGTATTTCAATAACTATGAAGATTTCTATTTCCTTCTCATTGTTGTCAGATTTAAAATAATGATTGTTACTCGTTAGTTAGCCTCTTTTTCGGATATGGCGTCCCCCTTATGATCTGTTCAATTTTCCTATCTGTAGATGTAAGGAGGAGTGCATCACCTAAGCGGCCATTGATCAGTTCACTCTTTGGTATCTACGAAAACTCTAGAATTAATAGCAATTCTGAGCATAACTATTCCTACGAAAAGTATACGATGAATAAATAAACTTTCTAAATTATAGTCCATTGGGTTCATTGCCACTCCACAAAATTGGCAGAAATGGAGCGTGAGAAGTCAGAACATGGCATGGCCCTTATGGTGGTTCCCACTCTCCCTCCATCACTGTCTGCCATTTCAGGACATTGCCCATTACTATACACTATTTCATTAGATGGTGATGTCCCCAGTGGACTATGATTTTCCATAGCATGCTAATCCATATGTGTTCCTATAACTTCTCACTATTTCCAAATATTCTCAAGAAACCTCATTGAAAGAAAAAGGATAACTTTCTGATAGTTCACCACCTCTTTTTAAACCCCTTTATTTTTTTGGGAATCATTCTTTTGATTAAAATCTCATCATTTTGTCAGGTGAATCAACTACAAATGAATCAGGGAAGTCAGTTATGGATGAGTCAGGAACACATAATGTTGCCACTTTTGATGCTATGTCTCCATGAACTTCTCCACCCTCTTGTGTATGTAAAGCATGAGCCAAGAACAACACTCCATATCTCTAATATGGTGATGGGATCACCTGCTCGTTTTTTGGTCAGGGTTGAACCCACACCTCTATTTTTGCTAAGCTTTCTCTGTCTGTGCGTTTTATAGAACCGCCTAATGTACAGTATCGAGGTCTCAGCAACAACCGTTGGATGGTTTTCCCCAGGATGTTTTTAAGGCACTTGCCTTTAGAGAAGGTAGTCTCTCTCTTTGGAGGAGGCAGGTTGCGATAATTTATCCTGGCTGCCCAGGTCGGTAGGGGCAAAACTCACCTTCTCTTGTGGCAGTTTCTGGAATTGTTGTGCTTTCCTATAATAAAGCTACAGCTGAGTTTGACCTGTAAGAACATTAGAAGCTGCTATATAGTATGGCTAAAGCCATCTGGTAGCAAATTATCCAATTCTGTTGCTTAGATGTGAGCATGTGTAAACTCTTGTGTGCCTTTTTCGTGTATATTAAATGAAGTGTCAATCATAACTAACTGCATTATCAAGTAAATTTGGGTGTACCTTACAAAGCTTCTGTTGTGCTCTCTCTCTCTCTGAACTGCCATTACTGTCATGACACCTTAAATATTTCAGTATTTGTTCTTTTTATTGTTTGTCCTTAGATTTGTCCGCATAGCCCACTTTGTAATGTCTGAAAACTCGTCTTTAAAGAGCTTGATACCAAGAACTCGAGCTTAGGCTTGATTGGTTATGAACTCATGATTTTGATGATTGCAACACTATATCTGAAGTTCGAATCCTACTTTGAACTACCCTAGAAAAGAATGATGGCAAAATTTGGAAGCATTTGAACCATCCATTACAAACTGGCGATTTAAAAACCAGCAATTGTGAGGAGGTAATTTCATGGAACAACTTTGGGTTATATGACATCCACATGATAAATTATATGTAGGGCATGTTGATAAATGGAATTTTCAACTCTAGAAGCTGAAGTTCCAATTTATTGTAGTACTTTCTTGTTTCTTATCAGGATATGTTACAGGAAACTAGTTTTGGGAAGATCTTAAGTTGTCAAAAAATGAGAACTTGTACTTTCCAATCCCCATAGAAGTCCACATATTTTTAAGTGGTTTGTCTCTCTCTCTCTTTTTTTTTGCTCTTCATGTAGCAGCAGCAGCAGCTGACCCGGTTCCCATTAACTCATTTGACCTAACGTCATATCCAGTTGACCATTCTCTCCAACTTCTTTCTCTTTCAAATCGCTTTCTCGCCCTTCCTAAATCTTCTCTAAAACTATGCTTATTACTCTCCAACTTCTCTGTAATTGTTTGCAATCTCTTCAATTTCTTATTCTTTCTAAAGAGGGATCGTATACAATGAGACCATTTACTTTTAATATAAAGAGGTTACAATTACTTACAATCATCTATCCGATGTGAAATTTGATAGTTTCGGTGTTTCACAAAGTTTAAAAAAATTTATTTAAAAGTTTAAGCTTGGTCAATGGAAGACATGCAGTCATCTAATTTCACATCCGATGGTTAGGATTAATTGTTACTTTCTTGTACTAAAGATAAATAATATCATTATATACTTTTCTTTTTAAATATGTTTTTTTTTATATATTTTTCTCTCTCATCTTGTTCTTTCTCTCTCTTTTCTTTGATCATGCCTTTCTCTTTAATTATGCCTTCTCTCTTTCTAAAAGTCCTCTCTCCAAATGTAATTTTTCTCTATTTAATCATGGGAAAGGTTTTGATACTTCCCTTATAGCATAGAAGATCTATGCTTTCCCTACCATCCAGCTGTCCAATGTTGATCATGAGAGCCACTCACCATTTGATCTTAGATCCGATGTTATTTTATTTTTAGTTTTTTTTTTTTATTATACAATTTGTATGAATATAAAATTTGGCATGTGCCATCTTCTTATTGGGACGCACCTATTAAAAATATTAAAAATAATTTTTTGATAAAATATAATGACCAAAATACCCCTTAAAATTTTCAGGGGTATTTTGTTCATTTTATTTTATTGGAAATATTTTTCGCTAGTGCGAGTTTAATAGAGGATTGGACGTCCAAAATTTGGTGTCAAAATAGTTTATAGTAAATAAAAATTTTAAAATAACATCGTGTATAGATGTAACGTTGTGATTGGGGCAATCTTAGTCCTCCATTCAGAATGGAGGGTTGGATAAGGAGAAATATATAAGTTTTATGCTGTAAGAAAAGCGTAAAAAACTTACCCTTTAATCATATCTTTTTTGTCCCACTCTTAAGTTTTTTCTCTCCCTTGCCCTTTCTTTCTTTGGTTCTTTGTATGAAGCCAACGGTTGTAAAGCTTTGCCATATCACTGCAAAGTCAGTTCTACATATTTGATAACTTCTAGATATGCTATCAACCAAATATTCGTTTTGGTTTAATTGGTTAACGCTTGACGATTTGCAATGCCACGGCCTAGGCTTAATTTCTATCAAAGGCAGGGGCCCTCTTCCGACTCACCCAAAAATAAAAATCCTAAACGTCCATGTATCAGCAGTTCCAACTTCAAGAGAATTAGAATTCCATACCTATAAAACATCCAGCTTCTAGTTATAGAACGCGCGCCCTTAATTATGAAGAAAACATGTATTATTTAGCAACATTAAAAAAAGCATGACTTATTCAGCAGAATTTTGAATTTGTTGAGTTGGTTATATGACTGCAACATCGTTTATTCCTATCATTCACAAAAGAACCCTGTTCACTTTCTCCTTTCCTTTCCTTACCATTATCAGCAAACAGAAATATGTTAATGTTGTTAACATGGGGCAGAATAGTCATTTCAGGATAATCATGGAATGTGCAATAGAGCCCATCATGTAGGCTGGACCACATTTTTACATGTGTGGTCCAGAAAATATAAAGCATCCATCTTAAAGATGCATGTAAATAGGTGTTCCATCTAAAAACAATGGAAAGTAACAGTCTAAATGTTTTTTTACTAGAATTATTATTTCTAGTTTTTAAAATTTATTTATTTTTTGATATTCATGATCTCCATGTTAGAGATTACATGCCTTTAAAAATTAAGTCTTAAAATCTATTTCAAAAATAGATTTATTATGATGCCTGCATTTCTATTTATGCAGGCTTGGCTTCATAGAAACCGGGTCCTTGTTTTAATGGTGCCCAATAATAACTGAAACTGTATTTCATAGGTGAAACTGCATTTCTTTCCAAATATTTTATTTTTTGATATTCTGTGTAATTCTGGCTGTTCTAATTAGTGTCAGAAAAGGGCTATTAAATCGTTTAAGTGGTCCAATTTAGTCAAAATCGGTTTTGGCTGCGGTCAAACTGATAGGGTCAGATTTGCTTTTATCTATATAAAAATTAGAATAATAATTTAAATCATAAAATATATTTAAAAAGAGTTGTCCAATCATGTTTATTTAGTACAAACAACAAAAAAATATGAGTCGGTCGAATCGAAAAAAATTAGTCAAACAATTGTTTTGATAAAAAAAATTAATTATAATTAGTTTTTGACCAAACCCAATTTTTCTATAAAGGAAACCAACAGAGGCACCGGTTAGGAGGTGAACAAGTTGGACCAGTCCAATGAGGTTTTGATAATCTTGATAGTGCCCGTTCTAATTGCCATAACAATGTACTAACATGTCATACATCTTAAAAAAGGAAATACATGGTCTCGTCCCGGCACCTAAATATGTGGTCCAACCCCAATAAAACTGATATGGGAAGTGGGCATCCTTTGTTATGCTTTTTAAATCACATTATTGTGTTCAGATTGTCACGAGGAGTTTAGTCGAATCAAAACTAATTCGAATTTTAGATTTTTAAAATATATTAAAAAATAAAAATAAGACTTTTAAAATATGAAATATATTAAAAAAAAAATTCTCAATTTTGTTTAGCTAGTTGAACTGACCAAAATTGGGCAGTTCGACTGACTAAAAGCGAGAAAACATTGATTTTAACATACTTTTGGCAAAACTAGATTTTTGCCTTTTGATCAGATGACCAAGGCGCCGATATGATGAGATGATCCTATCCGGTCTTAAAACTACAAATCTATCTTATTAAATGAGTGGCTAATGGGGGAGAGAGCAAGGGGAAATTGATTTAGAGCACTTTTTGAACTCTTTTCTTTGTGCAATGATATGCTTCTATAATTTCTTGGTTGTGACTTGTGGTAAATTACTACTTAGAAAATCTGTTGGACTTATAAATCGGGTTGGGTTTAAGTGATTAGCAATTGATTTTAGCAATGTTACATGTCATGTTCGATTCCTACTATCGAACTAAAAATAAAAATAATCTATTGAACAACTCGTTGAACAAGTGGTAGGGAAGAAGTTGAGTCCGATATAGTCATATTGGTAGCTTGTCCGGATTATGATTAAACGATGATTTTAAACTTTTTTGGGGTTTCTAGCTAGACTATGGGCTTGATTTGGCCAAGTCCACTCAAACTCCCTCTAGAAAGTCGCCTCGAGCCGGTGGTGAATACGTGGCCTGAGTCGATCTTCTAAACATTGTTTATTATATTATCTATTGATATATATTTTAGTACACTTTTGAATTATTTTAGTAGTTGATTTTTGTATTTTAGTTGGAAATCTTATATGTTTACTGACCTAATTGCTCTCTCTCTCTCTCTCTCTCTTTTATCCCCACCATTGCAATTCCATTGATGCTGATAGAGAAAATCGTAATCTTAGTTCATTGTAATATGGGTTTATGGTTAACTTTAATTTGGGAATAAAGCAAACTCAAAGTAGGGTTTTAATTTCAATTATGGTTAATTGTTATTTGGGTGTATAACCCCTCCTACAGACGGGACGAGTAGGATATGTAGACATGAAGGTGTGTCAACTGTGGGAGGGCCCACCTTTTCATGAAGAGTGTTACTTTCTCTTCATGAGAAGTAGGTGGACAGAGATTATACCTATTCATTAGAGGTTTACTCCCCCATGAGTGACATACACTCTGCATTCTCATAGTATCCATTCATGAGGGGTTACTTCCACATGAATAAGGGAGGCATTCTTCTCGTTATAAAAAAAAAGAGGGGTAAAGGTCTCTCTACATACACGACAAAACATATGAGAGCTCCTCTTGAGAGAGAGAGAGAGAGGATGAGAGAGATTACAATTACTCTCCCATTTGAGTTTGTAAGGAGAGGCTCAACCCTAAGAGATAAAGAGTTGTACGTGAGAGAGTTGAACTCGGATTGCTCTTCATATTGCACATATTGCATTTGTGAGAATATTCTTGAGCTTTTACCTCGCTCGGGATTTGTAATGTGAAACTTATGACAGCAACTCTACCAGTTGTCAAACTTGCTCATGCGAATCGATCATTCCTTTTTAAATTTGTTCACTAAAATTTGTTTATGGGCACCCAAGTATGATACTTGATTCCCGATTGTTAAATTTTTTCTTCTGCTTCGACTGTCGGACTGGTTCTTACAACACCAATATTTTTATAAGCCCATAGAGAATTTTAAAAACCTCGAAAACAACCAAAGGTTATCAATTTGCACGATGGAAGCATTGTAGAAAACCAATGTATCATTTGCATATTAGAGATGAGACATGGAAAGTCCTCTTCCAATACTTCAAACCCTTGGACCAATTTATGTCCTCTCTCTCTATCTCCATGTACCCAACTGTCCTAACCCAATCTTCTCTCTCCCCCCACTCATTTCTTTCTCTCTCTCTTACTCCCTCTCCCTCTCTCTCTCTTCCCTTAAAATTCCTTATATTTTTATTTCTGGTCTCTCTGAATTAATAAAAATATGTTTCTACTTCCGTATGTTCCTTCTCCATCTATCTCTTCCGTGTTATCCTTTCTAAAGATTCCTTGGATTTAAGTCCTTTTCCAGATAGAAATGCATCTTATAGGTTGCATCCATATTCTATCTAAATGACAAAAACCCAAATGAGACCTAAGGGTATGTTTGACAACAGGATTTGGATATTCAAATTTTAAAAATTTGAATAAGATGTTGCCTTGCATTTGATATATTCGGATTTTACAATAGCTTGATATATATATTTTTGTGTATAGTTGTCTATCCACCTATATTTTATGTGATCATCGAAATCTGTGAGTTTGCATCTTTTAAAAAAGAATTGTGTTACTAGTGTTTAATTACTTGGGGAGCCAAGTTGGACTCACCCGAGTAACTTGGACGGGGGAGCCAAGTTGGACTCACCCAAGTAACTTGGACTCGCCGCCTTGACAAGCCTGAGTATCCTCGAGTTGGGTGGTCAACTCGGGGATCTTAAAAAAGAAATAAAAAACAATCACAAAATATCTAAAAAAGCAAGAAGCTTACTTGTAATATGTTTAATTATTTTTTCTATCATTTTGGCAAAGATTGCAAAGTGTTTGCCATGGAGACTTAATTTTGCATTTTCTCCTTTTTATTGGATTATTTCTAAAATACTTCCATCATAAATTGATATTTTCAAAATCTATTTTTTCACTACCTTTTTAACCTCATTTAGATGTATTTTGCTTAGTTTTACTTTAAATATATCTTTTAGTTTTTATTTATATTTTAATTATTTTTCTCACACTTTTTCGCTTGGTCGGGACCCTGCCCAATTCGGGCTAAGTAACTGAGACTCAGGCCGGGAATGGGCCTAGTCCGTTCCCCGGGTAGTGGTTTTGAACACTATATGTTACAAGGCTACAAGTCTGACCCTTCTCTATAACCTAATCTAACCAGTTTTGTCTTCTATGAAATTTGAAAAACCTAAGTACCAATTCTTCTTCTACTTTACATTGAAAGAAAAATTAAGCACCAATTCTTCATCTACTTTCCATGGAAACAAAAACTCGACTAATTTGTGATAACCCAACTCTCCAATTTCTCTTTTGAGTGCAGACCAATGTTGTTTACTTATACCGTAAAAAACCCTAGATTTGGAAGAGTCTTAAGAAAGATGCGCAAGCTATTTTTAATAGATGTTGTTATTTATTGTAGATAACAATTAACGGAATGGGAATGATTTCATGCAATGGTTGTACAGTAGTATAATGTAATCATTTTCAAAAATCATGTTAGAGATATTTGTTTGACACGAGTTTTTAAATGTACACTCTTTTTATTCTAAAGAACAATCATAAAAAAGAAAATTTTGAAAAAATGCTTTAGAAAGTTTTCATTCTAGCCCAACCAATATAAGTTGTGCATTTTATTGAGATGGTTAGATATAGACTTCAAAAGGAATTTTTTAGTACGAAATTTTTTTATATAGCTTTATCATCATTAGATTAATAGTGTTAAAAAAGGAAAAAGTGATTGTGAATATATTAAGATCTAGATCATGAAATTTACCAAATGGATGGTCGAGATTCATTGTTGGATGGATACTAATTTTGACCATATCTAGGCTGCAAAATGAAAATTTTGTTCATAGGATTGATTATGAGGATGAAGAGAATGTGTGTGCAAAATTTAAGGCATACAAATGCCATAGATATGGTTTTCTAGATGTGTGGTTGAGTTATACTCCTATACAACCGTTGCATGAAATCATTCTCTAGGAATGGGAATAGTATACTATAAGACCACTTATTTTTGGGATACGGATACTATCACCCCTAGCCGTTATATAGCCATTATATTTGAAATATGATAGCTTGAGATATGTCATAAATTTTATTTTTTTAAAGACTTTGGACCTGATCAATAGTACATACGTAGTGACCCAAATTCACAACCAAAGGCTGTAATTACGATCTTCTTTTACCAAAGGGGAACCACCTGTTCCAAAAAGAACCGACTAGTTCTATGGCGAAATGACTGATTTTGTCAGGAAACCGAGCGACTTAACCTAATTTCTACTTTTTTTATTTTGAGAGCATACAATACATTTATTGCCTCAGACAAAACGTTCACTTGGGAGATTTTCTTATTTCAAATTTTGGGATCATGATTTATTTTCAAAGAAAATTTTTAGATTTTGAGTTCTTGAACCCCCAAATCATTCTCTCCAAAAATTGGATTGTTCTAGTGCAATCTTAAGTTGCCATTTTTTTTAAGGCACATAAAAAGTGATAGTTAATTGTCAGGTTTTAGAGATCACATCATGAAATTTGGGATCTAAAAGCTATTCCTAGTGCAAGTTTTGACCAGATGGATAATATATACTCCTACGGCAATAGAAAATCTTTTGGAATAACAAAATTAAAAATAACATAGATTTCTATCGAAGGACTTCAAATGCTAATTAAAGAGAGATGAGACCATAGTTCTATCCCTCTCATTCATATATAAATACATTAGTAATATGCACGTGCATTGCTCGTGATATTTAATATTAATCATTGAAAAAGTTTCAATAAAACAAGATCTTAAAGAGAGAATTTAATGCATTTATCTTTACAATTGAATATTTTATTAATTAATAATAATTGTGATAGTAAATATTATTTTTAATATATTATTAATCAATAGGAATTCATTTGGCATACAATTAAAATAAGGGTTCGGTTTGTATAGAGCCTAAGTTTTAAACAATCAAATTAGACCCTACCTTCAAATAGTGTCGAGAAATGTTGATTTACTACTGGAAATCTTTGTGCTTGCCTTAAAAAATATTTTCATATTTATTTATAAAGTTCAAAGCTTCAAAAATAGTGTAGATTGATAGATATATGAATACTTGAAAATCTTGAAAATTGACGGTCTAAAAAAGCGTTGTAAAATACACTATTTCCAAAACTTGAAATCCATTTTTTTCTCATGTCTATGTATCTTGATATCGAGACGATCAATTTGAAGATATTTGGGCATCAAAACAACCTCTTCTAGTGAACTTTTTGAGGTAGGCTCAAATTTGATGTTTTAGAGTCTCAGCTCTATATAAACTTTTCCCTTAAAATAAAATTATATAAATAAAACTAATAAATAAATTTATGCAGGGTCTTACTAATGCTAATATCCAATATATTAGTTTAAGACATTAGATCCTATTAATGTGTATATCTAATATATTAGTCCATTAAGGCACACTCAAGAAGCATTAACCTTATTATAATCAAAAGAGTGATAAGTATTTATAGAGATTGATCATTACCTAATTTCAAGAATAAGATAGGAGAGAGATTTAGGGGTGAGAGGTGAGATTCACACATATTTATTTTCTTAACCCACATGTTACCCATTAAAAATAGATACGGGAAATAGTAATGAGAGGGATAAATTAAGAACCATTTTTTCTTAACCCACTTGTTACCTAGAGTCTATTTTCCTCTCTAGGAATTTGTAGAACTATTTTTTTCTCTTCAAAATACTCACATGGTGGTGGGTAATATGTATACAGTATATACATTAAGAAAAAAAAAAAACTCGAATTTGTTCAAATTTTGCTCTGTATTTATTCGAAAATGAAATATTAGAGAAATTTTTTTGAGATTTTCCAAAAAAAATGTGTCCATTGGTTTTGATTTTGCAAAGCGAGGGAGGAGAGGGGTAGCCCTGATATTAGCTTCGGTTTGAAGCTTTTCAAAGCACTACAGTACTAACAATGCCGTGAAGAATATACTTATGTATTATGGTAATTAAAATATCATAATGTTCTTTACGGTATTTAAATTACTGTAATGTTCATTACAGTACTCGAAGTACTGTAATGTATCTTCACACTATTACAATAGTCTTTCTACTGTAATACATTCAATATGTATTAGAGCAGAAAGACTATCATAATGAGTATTTTTCGCCCAAAATTTCTCAAAAATTGAGAAACAGGGTGTGAGCGAGGTTTTGGGAAGTTGGGGGTTTTTTTTACGATTTTCCTAAAATTAAGGGATATTAGCGACAATTTCCCTAAAAAATAGTAAGAAAAAATTAGGGGAGACGAGATCACAACATAACAATTATGAATGATTTTTAATAATTCAAAATTCATAATTAAAAAATTAGAGATATTCATGTATCTCAACAAAAAAGAATCAAATTTTGTATACGATGAATCATATTAAAAAGAAATACAATATTGTCATTAAAAAACTAACGTAATATTAAAATAGTCATAAAAACTTTTAAAATATAAAAATTATAGCTAAAATACACAAAAACCAAAATTGAGATAGAAATAAAATTTTTATTTTATTTAATTTCTAATAGTAATAATATTATTATTATTTTAAAATACAATAATAATAAAAAGACTAAAATTTTATTATTATTTATTTTAATAATATTATTTTATTTTTAAAATACAATATTAATAATAAAAATATTAAATTATTATTATTATTATTTTATTTTTATTAAAATAAATAATAATAAAAATATTAAATTATTATAAGTATCATTTTACTTTTATCTTCTCAGGTAAGACCCAATGATCTTGAATACTAAAGAAAAATGATTATTTTTCTTTTGGATTCTTATGTTAAATGATAAATCGACTTTGTTTCTATCTTAATTTTGCTATTAAATTTTGTTTCTTAATAAAGAGTTCAAAAGAGGTAATAATACACTTCAAAAATTGCTAGAGAAAGCTATTATTGTCATAAAAAAACTAATATAATGTTAAAATATTCATAAAAATCTAAAATATAACAAAATACGGTTAAAATCATAAAGGGTGAAATTGAGATAGAAACAAAATTGATATAATCTAATATAAGAATCAAGAAGGAAAAAACTCTTTTTTTCCATTAAGATCTATGGGCTTGATAAAATAATTTATAAAATAAAATAAAAATATTATTTCATAATAGAGGCATCATACAACTGGAAATTAGCAAAAGAAAGCTAGAAGAGACAATAGCATAAATAAATAACTTATAAGAAATCAAAATAAAAAATAATAAAAATAAAATATTAATAATAAGTAATCATAAATATTATTTTATTACTGTGTTCAAGTTTATAATAAAAAATTAAAACTATTCAAGAATCTAAATTCTTAGTTTTTTCATTCTAATTGAGTTTCACAACTTGCGAGAGAGATAGATCAAATCACTTATTTTCTACATGTAAAAAAGTTATATTACAATTTGGAAAATACACTACTATTTTATTACTATGTTCAAGTTTATAATAAAAAATTAGAACTATTCAAGAATCTAAATCCTTAGTTTCTTCATTCTAATTGAGTTTCACGACCTCAGAGAGAGATCAAACCACTTAACATGTAAAAAATCCATATGACAATTTTAAAAATATAATACTATTTTATTACTATGTTCAAGTTTATAATTAAAAAAATTAGAACTATTCAAGAAATACTAAATCCTTAGTTTTTTCGATCAAATTTAGTTTTATGTCCTGTGAGAGAAAGATCAAACCACTTATTTTCTATATGTAAAAAAAATCATATTACAATTTGAAAATATATTACATAGAGATAGAGACAGACATCGTACCTTTACTTTTATCTTAAGAAAATATTTTTGAGCTAAAAAAATCCTCGTGAGAGATCAATAAAAAAATTAACTTTAGAGAGAGATAAGTACATTGTTTTCTCATAAAATAAGGTGAGACGTGATAGGCTTTTGGGTCGACACATGAGGGTTTATGGTGAGAGATGATAGCAGAGGTTTTTCCCAAAAAAATACTTTGAGAGGGAGAAATTGAGAGAGAAAGATCAAAAGAGAAATAGATGAGTAAACTAGGGAAAAGAGATTTAAAATAGGAGTTATCACATAGAGGGAAAGTGAAATAATGAGTTTCTTTATTGAACGTTTTGGTGAGTTAGTGCAAGATAGAGAAAATAAAGAGAGAGAAACTGTTGAGAGAGAGAGAAACAATTGAGAGTGACCTTTCAAAAGGAGAGTTTTTAAGGAAATAAATGAGAGAAAGATTTTATTGAAAGAGAGAGAAATAAAAAAGATAGATGAAATTATAGATGATATAAATGAGAGAGAAAAATAGTAGAGAGGAAATATGCGGATGATGTGATGTAAGACATTTAAGGAAAAGTGTAAGAGGTAGAGAGAAAAACGTGTGAGGTGAGGGGGAGGGAGATATTTATTAAGAAAGAAAACATTGGGGGTGGCTGATTAGGAGTGAGAAAAGGCGGAACACATGGCACAAAATAGGGGGAATAGATTTAAGGAAAGGTGTAAGAGGGAGAGAGAGAGAAATGAGAAAATGGTGCGATTGAAGAGACGGATTTAGTAATGAAAAAAAAAAAGAGACATTTGGCACAAAAATAGAGAAGTCCCTCTCATTGATAGATAAATACATAGCAATGTCCCTTATTAAGCCCCTCTATATATTTAATAACATCCATCACTCATAATAAAAGAAATGATCTTATAGAATCCTCTCCCACCCGTGTGTATAAGACTCCAAGGATCAACATTAAATTTGACATAGATCACCAAAGCATATCTCTCTCTATATTTAATAATGTTCACCACTTTCTCATGGGGTGTGTTTGACATATGGAGTTTTTGGGAGTAGAAGGGACTTTCCCACAAATTATGGAAGACTACTCCTCCATCTTTTTTTATAGAAGAGAGGTTTTTAAAAAATGAACCCCTTTTAACACTAAAAAAAACCTGCATGGATGGTCGTCCTTCCACTTTATAGCTTCCACACAGTAACATCAAATATGGAAGTGGGACATTTAACTCTCACTTTCAGAAACTTCCACTTATCAAACACGCCCATAATGGTTTGTAAAATACTCAACTCCACATCTACAATGGGTCCGGCATAAAAGGGTGGGTGTATCATTTTTAATCTGAAAAAAAAAGAAAAGAAAAAAAATAAAAGGTCGTCTTTTATCCTAACTTAATAGGACTATTTTCTTTAAAATTATTTTTAGGCCCTAAGTCCCTCCATCCGATGGTCCCTCAAATGGGTTATAAATTGCAAATATGTTTATAACTAACAAATATATTTAAATTGTTTTTGTTATAAATTACAATAAATTACTATTGTTATATTAAAACATGTTATTGTGATTATCTAATAGTATTGTAATTGTTAGATCTTTTTCAAAAGAATCTATAGGTTTCATACATAAAGAACTGTTCTCTTGGTACGAGGATGTATTTTTATAAGGGATAGTATAATATGAGACCATTTGTCGTCAATACAAATAGCTTACGATTACCCCTAGCCATTAGATATCAAGTTGGATGGCTTGAGTGTGTTATGAAGTTCAAGAATTTGTTTTTTAGGTCCAGTCAAAGGCACACTCACAACCACCCAATTTGAAATCTTATGGACAACAATGATTGTGACATCCTTGTACTAAAAGTAAATGATGTGTTTATATAATTTTTCTTTTTGTAATTGTATGCTCAATTTTATACTATGTACTTGTATCCAAGATGATTTTATGCTCCTTTTTTTATGTGATGTGAATATAATGGTCAATAAACATTCAGTTAGGGAAATGGTGTTTCAACATTCACGTATTTCTATAAAACAATGAAAGTACATAATGCACTACTTCCTTTTTTAGGAGACTCAAAAAACAATATTCATAAGTATTTTTAGTGATTTCTTGAAATTATTTTAAGGCCGGTTCTAGCCCATATCACTGATCTGGACTGTCAATTTGCTGATCAAGACGGTTTTTTGTAAAGGCGATACGGGTTACCGATCCTTTGCTTTTGCACTACTAAAAGATATATTGTAAAAGTCCATTTTAAAAAGTATTATAAAATAGAAAAGTACACAAAGAGATCATTAGTTTAGTATAAAGAGGTCACAATCACTCTCATTCGTTAGATTTTAAATCGAGTGATTGTAAATATGTCATGGACAAGACTCAATGCTCAAAATAAAATTTCTTAAACTTTGTGATACACTCCAAGCCATCCAAATTGAAATTTAATGACTAGGAGTAATTGTGACAAATTTTTTTTTTTGAACGGTAATAATTGTGATATTTTTATGACAAAGATAAATAGTCTCATAATATACAAACCCATATATCAAATACAGAGAGTGAGAGAGAGATTTTGAGACTAGGGAGACTAAATGGTGGCAAAAATCGCCCTTGAACATTCATTGGAAAGATCAGGAAGAGCGAAATTAGTCCGCACCCTCAAATATTCATTGGAAAACATCATTTTGACGTTGGAAAGCCCTCTAATTGGTCATTTCAATATTGTAATATATGGATAAGCAAAAAAAAAATTGAGTTACAAAAATAGTGCAGCTTACAACACAATATTTGGACGGTCTATTTTCAAGATTTTCATGTGGTTAATAGATCCACTTGATTTTGAACTTTTTGGGGTTTAAAATTTATAATTAAAAATAAAAATAAAGTATCAAGTCATCCTAAGAACTTTTGGTACAAAAATCACATTATGTGTTACAATTTAGAGGTAAGCTTTAATTTGATTGTTTAAGATTGCAACCTTATGCAAATCACACCTTTATATTATATTTTTGTTATTGTATACTGTAAGACCATTTACATTTGATACAAGAATATCACAATTACTCTGTCGTCAGATGCAAAATCCAACTGCTTGTCACAAAATTTGAAAATGTCTTTTTTAAGATTTAGAACCTAGTCCTTGGCATAAAACTCCAATTACCAAATTTAACATGTAAAAAAATAAAATAAAATTGAAAATGTCTTTTTAAGATTTAGAACCTAGTCCCTGGCATAAACCTCCAACCACCAAATTTAATTAAAATTTAAGAATGGTTGTGCGATCCGAATGGAGGTTCACCAAGATTTGATCAGATTGGGAAGATCAGGAAGTAGGCAATTCTTGCTTAGGAAAGCCTTGGAATTGCCAGATTCTCTTGGTTCTTTGGAGTTCTCTTTATATTTTATATTTTTTAAAAGTAGCCTTATCCAACTCGCCCAAGTCCAATAAGTTGAACCAGAATCAGAAACCCTAGTGATTTGGGCCCAATTCCAATCGTTTAATCAATGTTTAAAACATTGAAATCACCACATTAGAGCTATAAAATCAATGACAAAACACTTTCGTATTCACAAAGCAGGAACAACAAACAACCCTCCTTGTTGGCGCTATCCCAAGAAGGATCAGACTCAGTGTTGTCCGTAAAAGCCTTCGGTTTGGTGGAAAAAGTGAAGCAATTTGGTTCTTCGGTTGATTCGAGAGAAAGTTTAAGATTTTTTTTTAAAATGTAATATGGATATAGTATATATTATTAAATTTATATATAAAATATATTAAAAAATTAAAATTTTAAAAAATAAAAATTCAAAACAAAAAAAATAAAAAATAAAGTCAAAGACGACAATTATGTGCTTCGGCCTAAGATTCTGAAGTGGACTGCACATAATTGTATTTAAAAAAGACAATTATGTGCTTTAGCCGAAGCTTCGGTCGAAGAGGCCGAATCAGATGGAAACGGGCTGAAGCGAATGCAATAGAGCTTGGCTTCGCTTCGGTTTAGGCAGAAAATCCGAAGACTTCGGCCGAAGTGAGGCCAATATGATAACATTGGATCAGACTACAACTTTTTTGAAATACGCAAAATGTCCCTCACATCCACCACAAGATCACATGAATATCTAGAAATATTTTGATAAGGCTGTAGTCCTATCAAAATAAATAAAGCCTCACCACAAAAAGTTACAATTTAGAATGTTGAGGGTATATTGTAACACATTATCTAGACCATCCATTTCGCTCCGAAAATTAGTGCTCACAGATCCACAAGTTTATAATCACTGTTGGAAATTGCTTGTAGTGCTATTATGAAGATTTTTTAGGCTGCCAAAGTATTTTCTAGACAAGGATTGCATATGAGGCCTTACTTTGTTTTCATGGACGCTAGACCTTATGGAACCTTGTATCTTTTTATTAGTCTTATTTTGTTATTTATAGAAAAATATACAATGGGACCATTTATTTTTGGTACAAGGCCGTCACAATTAATCTTTCACAATTAGATGTGAAATTAGATGGCTGCATTTATTCCATTGATCAAGTTTAAACTTCAAAAGAATTTTTCTCAAACTTTGTAATACACGCATGCTATCAGATTTCACATCGAATGGTGGTAAGTAATTGTGACATTTGAAAGAAAGACCTATGTGATCTTTTGTTGGGAAAATACAATTTTTTTTTTTTAATAATAATCACCACTTATAATTTTGGCAACAAGATCACTCAGAGATGGTCTTACTACAAATAATATAAATTCCAAAAAAATAAATCTTAACTACTTGATGCCATTCATACAACCTAATACTGTGCTTGAGAACCTAATACTGTGCCCCGACCCACATGCCATGACTCATGTGCACTATAGGGCCCCATGGAATTTTATAAAAAATATTATTTTTAAAATTAAATAAAATAATTTAAAATATATATTTGATTTTTTATAACTTTTTAAGAACAATAATTGTATTTTTATAAGTCCAAAAATCACAAATAAAATATTGAGATATTCATAAAAATTCAAATAATAAAACTAAAATCATTTCAATAATAAAATAAATACAATTAAATTAATATGATGGGAAAATGATCCATATGATTTTAGGAATTCAATCTGTAATAACGGGATACTCCACATTCAACTGTGGACTACATACCACACTAGCTTTATCGAACCGATCCAGTATTTTTCATTATCCACAGTCCAAGCAGGAGCTCATTAGCAGGTCACCAAAGTCAGGTCGATGAATCAAGGGGTCGCAATCCCAGTCTATGGATTACAGGTTCTCCCCTAGCGACGAGTCAAGGTTATCACGACTTGATGCGACCACAGCTCTATGGCGCATAGGGGCTTGCACATGCATACGCTTCACCCAAATGTGGATATCTGGCTTTTCCGAACGATCTATTAATATGCATGCAGCGTGATGGAGCATGGATGAGGTTTTTGCCCCAGTCTCAGTAGGGCTACTATCACACACAAGGTCACACAGTCCCTCGACTCACTCATCTAAGCATAAGCTCCGACCTCATCAAGGGCTAAGAACTTTTTACACCAAAATTGCATGCTATGATAAAATTTGGAGCCTTAATTGGATTGTTTAAGGTTGCAACCTTATAGAAACAACACCCTTATTTATTTACTTATAAGGTAAATATCTCTATACCCTTTATTTTTGCTACCTATTTCTTAGAAGACCCAACGATTTAAACTATTTCAGAGAGGATAAAGTTATATTTTGTATCTTTCAACCCCTAAATTCTTTTGATCATGTATTATTGACCTCAACAACTTATGAAATGACTCCCTTCCCTCAAAACCTAACGTTCATTTAACCCGTTAATGTATACCCTCTCTTTCTCTCTCTAAACTCAATCTCTCTCGCCCCTGTCTCTCTCTCTAAACACAGTCTCTCCCTCTCTCTCTAAACTCCGTGTCTCTCTCTTGCCCCCTCTTTTCTCTCTCAAATGCCCGAAATCCTTCTACATCTCCTTTCTTTGTCCCTCTAATACCCAAATAGCAGAGACCCACCCTCTCTCTCTCCCTTCTAAGCCATAGTCCGATTTTCTCAAAAAAAGCCTCTAACTTCTCTCCACCTTTTAATCGCAGGTTGCTCTTCTTCAAATCAACTAACAGAACCCTAGCTATCAGATCAGCTCTAACTTCTCTTGACTCAAAGCAATCTTCTTCTTTAACAGTAATTATGTCTTTTTTTTTCAATTGTTCAATCCGACTTTGTTCAGCAATCCTTGGGGTAAGTTTTTGGAGCTGAAATTTTGGGACAAATTATGGAAAGAGAATGGGGATTTGGTTTGAAGAAAATGGACTGAAATTTTGTTTGCAATACAAGCACGAAGTTCGGAATTTTTTACACAAAAAAGTCTCACGAATTTAGGCTGCATTTTGAGAATATCAATCCAAATTTTCTTGGAACTTCCACATTTTTCTTTTTTATTTTCAGAAATTCTCCTCCATTTTTGGACACACTTTAGCTGAGTTCACAAAAATTTGTAGAATTAAATTGCAGATTATGACTGAAACTTCTTAGAATCTTGTAGGTTGTTTTCCATAAATCTCAATTTGGAATATAGGGCCATTACACGAATTTCTGTTTTTCCAAGGGATTGAAACTTATTATCGTTGAAATTTGAAATTGAGAAGCAAAAATACAAAAGTTTAAGACATTGAAACCAATCTGGTCTAATGTGATACGTTTGATGGCTTTTTCAGTCAATTCACCAATTTTCTTCCTTAAAAATGTTTGGATTAAATTTTGTTGCCTCGTAGTATACTTCCTCTCTATAAAAGCTGCTCATTGCAATTACCCCATTGATGTTAGTTCTAATCTTGAAGTAATATTGAAGGACTTCGGAGAAATTGTGAAACTCGTCCCACTTCAAATTATCTATTTGAGGAATCAGTCGGCAACATCTCAAGAACATCTGATGATCATTCAAGATCGCAAGAACATCCTAGAGAGAGAGGCGATGGGAGGGTGGATTTCTCCTATTTGTCCTATTTGGGTATTTGAGAGAGAGAGAGAGAGGAGACATAAAAGGGTCTTTGCAATTTGGGCATTTGAGAGAGAGATGGGCTAGAGAAACGGACTTTAGAGAGAGAAAGAGGGAGGGATTGAGTATAGAGAGAGGGGGCATATGTTATCGGGATTAAATAGAGGTTAGATTTTCAGGGAAGGAAATCATTTCATAAGTTGTTGAGATCAATAATATATTTTCAAAAAGATTTAAGGGGTTGAACGATAGAAAATATAGAGACTTTTTTAGACTCTCATAAATAACTTAAATCCTTGGGTCCAAAAATAAAAGCTAAGGAGATATTTACCCTTACTTATATGAGCCCACTTGGGGGTGGGGAAACTAACAAGGCTACAAGATATGATCCATATGGTCTGGTTACTAGAACATCATGATCATGACTGACGTAATTACAGTCCCATCCATCGATTGGACAGTAGAGGAAAGTGGGTCCCATTAAAAAAATTATCGATCCATCAGTGCATCTCACTCTCCTTCCATCACATTCCATTTGGACAGTGATTATCCCCATGTCTTGTTATTCTCCTGGAATTTGGATCATATTACATTTGAGGCTAATCACATTACTATCACAAAAAGGCACTGAAAAGCAAAACTCAAATGAAATTCAATGGATTTTGACTATAGCCTACCAATATAGGCCAATGAGGTATTTGCTGTTCAATGAAATGATGAATAGATGAATGGTGATGAAGACAGTTGGACCCACTAAATTACGATGCGACCCTAATGGTGGGTCCCACTTTTTGTCGCTATCCATCACCTCAATGAAAGGTGATGAACCCAATGGACTATTTTCCTTAGTGATACATTGGTTGGCAAAAGAATGGGAAACCAGAAACCGTGTACAAAGAATCTCATCAGGGTGAAAATGCAGAAAGCCTGTGTAGAAAATGGATGGACAAAATCATCAGCAGTCCAAATGGACTAGATTTTCACTGTTCAACATTAACTTTCTCTATTTGATCAGATTCGGCCACTTTACATTCACTAAAACTAACTAATGGGGTTTAGAATAGCAGAATAATTACTTGGGGATCTCTGCTACATATACTACATTACATGCTCTCTCTCTCTTTTTTGCCAATAGTAATATGTGGATAATTACAACATATTCATTTTTAATTATGTTTAATTACAAATGTAGCATATCTGAAATGGAAATGGAAGGATTTTTTTATTATCAGTATTTAGTTGATCACTAATTTACATATATTTAAGATTTTAGAAATTCAAATTTATTTAAGGATCAAGTTGTGGAATTCAATTGGCCTTTTATTCTCTCCTTATCTTTTTCCATAATAAAAACATGTTCTTCAAACTTTAAATATAAAAAAGACATACAATGTCTCTAAACTCTTCTCTCTCTCTCTCTCTCTCTCTAGATGCTTGCCCATGGATCACATTAGCTGTATAGTAGCAGTAATCAATGCCTCAAAAACTGTTAAAAAGTGTTTCTGTAATGGCGTTTAGAACTCTATGGTGTAAAACTCTTCTCATATATATGTATGGATACAAGCTCGTTTAACAAACTTATACATAAATCTTAAGGGCCCAAAGAAGATGGGCACTCGTTTTTGGGTTTCAAGAGTCATCTTGAGTTCCATCTAACAATAGAGGAAGTTGAGGTTAATCTTGAGAGAAACATAATTAAACAAGGGAGCAGCACTTGCAAGGGTATAACTCTAGAAACAGTCAGGGACTTAACTCTATGGTGTTAAACTCTATGAACAAAATGCTTCTTATATATGTACTTATGTACCCATACAAGCTTTTAAGCCCGACATATAAAAACGAAACGGGCAAGTAGATGTATTGCCTCACTGTAAACATAAAAAGACTGACATATGTTCATAGGATAAAGACTAAAGTTCAGTTTGTAACACTACTAACTTACCGGTTCTCGTGCCTTGGTCCTCACTTTTCGACGACCTTTCAGGTCTACTACAATAACTGTAATATTGTCTTTGCTGCCCTTTTGGAGAGCAAGCTTTGAGAGATAATCAGCAGCTGACTGTGCAGCTAAATGAACACTTTCTGTTGATGGGGTAGCCGGGTTCTTCTTGTACCATTGCAAAAGGCGCCTCCGAGCCATGTCACACACCTCCTCATTGGACATAACATCCCATAGCCCATCGCTTGCTAAGATAAGGCACTCATCTTCTTTCGTTCGAGAAATGATCATGACTTCAGGGTCAGGAATAATCCATGGTTTGAGGTAGCGGTCACCTGCCCATGAGATGAGAGAGAAAAAAGGATTATAACTCTCAGTCCACTTTTGGAAAAAAATTTCTTTTTTTTTTTTTAAAATAATTTTTTCTTTTGGATATTTTAGGGAGATGACAGACAACTTAATGAATCAATTCCTGATTATACATTGAGCATTCCGAGTTGTTAGTATTTTATGAGCTGTTTGTCTCAACCATTGAGACTTTTGGAAGTAACTAAGGAATCAACACATGATCATGGGCTGCAGTCCAATGTTACGGAGTCTAGGAGCATTTCTTCTTGTCCATCGTTAAGTTTCAAGTTCGAATCACTGTTAAGCTACCAAACAGATGAAATAGTACAAGGTCGGGTAGGTCGAAGAAAATACGGAATCAACACATGATCATGGGCTGTTTAGCCCAAAGCCACGAAGTCTGGGAGCTTTTCTTCTTGTTCATCGTTAAGTTTCAAGTTCGAATCACAGTTAAGCTACCAAACAGATGAAATAAGTAAACACCTGCTGTGAATTAAACTAATCCAAAGTTTTGTGCTTTATTTCCCAGGAATCATGGAGCATTGGATACCCACTAGAATGGGAAGATAGTTGTGGAAAGAAAGAACCATAACAGCAGCAGAAATTTCCATACACAAGCATATATTTATCAAGCATAAGAACTCCACAAAATACTAGCACAATGACCAAGATATGCAAAACAAGGAGGTATAGGTTTGAGCCGTAAAACTGAAGCAAAAAGATCACTTTTAAATGAAAAACAGATCAGAGGAAATTTAAAAGGTGGAAAAGCATTCAGTGACAAAGTAAAGAGCATGCATGGGAAAAATAGTAATCAATTACAAAATCATACAAGCATTTCAAAGTCATGTAAAAACTCTGATCTGTCGTTTCCTATACTATGGAGTAAAAGATTTTGTGAGTTAGCCAATCGAACCACTAATGTCTTCAAGTTAAAAGTAAAACTGCCGAATAAGAACTACAAAAAATATAAAGAAGAAATCATAGGTATGCGACATTCTAAAAACTTTGTGTCTGACTACTTTTCAACTCCAAGTTTGAAATATTATTGACTTCAATTTATTCATTTCAAGTTTGAAGTCCATTCTTTATTTCAAATTTTTTTTTCAATTCAATTCATTTAAGATATTGAATCCATGACTACAACTTTCATCATAGGACTAATTTTATTTCACATCAATGAGATATTTTCACCGATCTCTAAAAAAAAAAAAGAGATATTTTAACCGCTAAAAGACACTAACACATAGAACAAACACTTCATCTTAAAAGACAATTACTAGAAAATTTTCATATGAAGAACAATGACAAAGCCTAGAGAGATTGAAAACCTTCGATTTGACATAACAGGGGTTTACCTATCTTAGAGATCACTCACACTCATTGCCACCTTGAGTGTGGAAAGTGATTTCATCTTAAGAGCAAAACAAAGTGTAAATGTTCTGGTCAGACTGTCGGACAAAAATATCAGAAAACAAATATTTAGAATATACAAAAATCCATCAAATCACCCAGTAAGGTGCCACAAAGGAATCGGATCCATTTAACTCTCCCGATGCAAATTGAATTTATTCCTTTTTTTTTTATATATAATAAGCCCCCTAAGCAAATCGATTTTGATTTCAACTTGAATGCCATCGCAGAAAGTAAACATTTCATTGACGTAGGTTCAACCAAATTGCCTTATTAAGGCAGCACATACGAATTGGATCAAAATAGCCCATTAAAGCTGGGTTCTACCAAATCACCCAATAGAGGTGCCACCGGGAATTAGATCAATAATCCCAAACAAATTGAATTTGATTTGAGTTTGACCTTTATTTCAGAAAGGAAGAGTCATATCCAACTTGGTCAAGGAAAAGACTAAATTAAGAACTACAATCTTAACTTTTGCAATGGTAGTGACTAATATAGTATTGTGACAACCTAAAAAGGGAAAATATTATATAAGGGTGAGGCCCTAAACAATCAAATTAGGGCGCACCTCAAAAAATCACTAGAAGAGCTTGTTCCAATGTTGAAAAATCCTCAAGATCATATCGACCTTAAGATGTATGGACATGAGAAAAAATAGATTTCAAGTCTTGGAAATAGTGCATCTTGTAATGTATTATCTAGACTGTCATGTTTTAAGATTTTCAAGTGTTCATAGATCTAATTGATCCACACTATTTTTTAACTTTAAATTTTGTAATTAGATATGAAAATAATTTTTCAGGCCATTACAATGATTTCTGATACTGAAACAGCAAATTTTGGTACTATTTATAGGTGCGCCTTACTTTGACTGATTAGGGTATCAGCCTTATACAAACCACACCCATAAAAAAATGGTTACTAATATGGTATTGCAACCACAAAGTCCAACCCATAAAACAGCAGAAGGAACATGAAAAGATGCAGTTTCACACTACCTCCTGGAATAGTAACAAATTTTGTCATTTTCCTAATTAATTCAAACTTCTCAATTTATAGCAAAATCGTAATCGGTAGTTCCCATTTACCAGATTAGAAAAACCTGCAGAATGTTCCAGCACAGAATCTGTGTCAAGGTATCTTAGATCATAAAAAGAAAGTACAGGAAAAAGGAGACCAGCTTTATTTTTATGGTTAACAATGTTTAGCTCTATAATACTCTGTGAAAATGTACAAGTCTAGAAAGTACAGTGCTAAGAACTGTATACTTGAAAATAAAAAATAGGAGAAGGCCATTTCATAGTAAAAAATGTGAAAGGATCATTAATCTGTTGGCGTTTGGGCAAGTAAAAGTAAAATTCTAATACATATGTCTTGGACCACAACGATTGGGCAAGAAAAATTAGACTTTTCTGATCCAAATTCCAAATGAGATAATATTCACAAGGGCCCGGTAATGAAAGAAAGAAAATATGGCTCAATAATGAAACATAAAAAACACAATTACCCAAACAAAAGAAACAAAAAATATTAAGAAGAGATGAATAGGTATGAAAACAGTGACGCATAAAACGTACCAATTGACCTCGACATAGCAAGCACACCCAATACTCTATATCCATTCCACTGTATGACCTTGCCTCCAGCTGCTTCAATCCTTGCATATTCATCCTCTCTCTTTGGCTAAGACAATTAAATGAATATGCTATATCAATTGGAAGTTAAAGCAAAAATCAAAGTATGCATATGGCTGCACATACATATGCATATATTGATGCAAGGATATGATGACCATATGCGCATACACATGTATGTACCCATGGACATATGTATATATATATTTCTAAATGTTTGTATACATGTATTAATCCATCCACCTATCCACGCACACATTTTTATCACGAGACTCACCTTATGATCAATTGAGAGGGGCATCGCCTCTTTTCCTCGACAGAGGACCGCCCTTGAGTCCCCACAATTTGCAACAATTATATGCGTGGAAGAAAGAACAGAAACCACTGCAGTGGACCCCACAGTTTCGGGGGCAACTGGTTGGTGATTATTCCCTCCAACCTCAGCATCGACCTTTAAAAAGCAACTGTTGAAAGCTTTCTCCCACTGTTTTTGCCAGGTTTCCCTGCTTTCCTTGAATTCAGCCCCAAGAGCATCAAGCTCCTCAGTGAGAGCCAAATGCAAACGATCCTTACAATAGTTTGCCACCTGTAAATTAAAAACACCATTAAGTTTTCTTCCTTTTCTGACAAATTAAAAGTGGCATCTAGTCTTGTAACATGGCTATAAAGGTAAGCCTGAGGTTTGACAATAGTTTGACTCTTAGATTAGAGCTCTGACAAATTTCGATTAAAATTCAGTTTTAGCCCATACACCCAACTCCGGAAAAAATGGTTTGCTGTGACTAAAACCACGTGTATGGTTTTAATTTTCAAGGAGCTTCAAATACATGAAAATCCATATGAAGAAAAAAACTATATCAGAGCTCAAATAAATTTTGCACAATGTGGTATTAAATTGAGAAACAAGTTTAGCAAATTCGATAGGATCACAGTAAAAATTTGTCCATCTATAAAATGCTTTGCACAATTTCGTATTACATTGAGAACAAAGCTTAGCAAATTAGGTAGGATGATAACCAAAATTTGTCCATCTATAACATGCTTTTTGAGTTTGGTCTTAGTTAGGGAGTTTTCCGAAAACTCTGGGCTGATTCGGGTTTACAAAAAGGAGTGTTCTTCAATTAATTCATGTCTCCAATCGCATTGAATCTCGAATTTGCAAGCACGTGTCCGCCGACATGAAAGAAAACCCTAAATTTGGAACAAAGTCCTAATTTAAAGTTTGTCCATATTTAGCCACTAAACATTCGAAACCAACAATTGGTGCTCAGCCTTTGGCTCAGTTGGTACTGGGTAGGGCCTATCAACACTCAGATTTGAAGTTCAACTACCAACTTACATACCTGTGCCGAATGTGAGAGAGAGAGTACAAAACCAACAAAAATAATAGGATGGGTAACAGAGAGAGACCAAGCAAAAGTAATAAAGATAGCAAAGAGAGAGGGAGAGAGAGCACTCGGAGCCAACAAACACAGCAACTGAGAAAAGAGAGATCATTCAAACCAACAAAGAGAACTAAGAGAGAGAGAGAGAGAGAGAGAGAGAGTATTATACCCAATAAAGATAGAAAGGGGGAATATAAGAGAGAATTCAAAACCAACAGATACAGAAATAGACGAAACAAAATTAAAAAAGATTACCTGTGCACCACCGTGACCATCATAAACCCCAAAGAAATGAACAACCGAGCACTTCGGCTTTTCAACATCAGACTCGCCACCAAGCAACCAAGTTGGTAGCCTGTGGAACTCGGGCACAACCGCCAAAGCGTCCTCCATCTCAGGCCTTCTCCCGCATAAAGACATACAACCCCAAGGTGGTCCACTTTTTATTTCCTGAAAACTTTGATGAGAATGCAGCTCAATAACAGGAGGAACAAGAACATTGAGCTCACTCAAGACCAAACAATCAGTACCAACAATTGAATTTTCACTAATGGAGTTGACCCCAATTTCCCCCTCTGACTTGATTCTCGATCCCTTCAATGTAATTCCGGACACCATACTCCCGGTCTCGAGAGCTCCTGTTGCACAATTCTCGAGATCCACAGAGCTGGGGCTCCTATCATCAGCTGACTCCAGTCCCATGAATTCTTCACCACAGATACTACTAACATCACTGCATATAGAGAGAGAACACGAATTATCAACAATTTCATCAGAACCCAATGACAAAGGATCCCCTTCTTCGCTTGCATGATCACCAACTTGCCAATTTAACTCAGGTAACAAATTTAGGAGAGAGCCCATTTCCCCATCTTCATTTTCTTTGCTGGAAAAGTGGATTTCTTCCAAAATGGGGAATTGGGTTTCGGGATTCATGGTTTTAGGGGGAGTTGTAGAGTCGTCAGAGAGTAAGTTAGCGGTGCTTGTGATAAATTGAAGACGGGTTATCTCGAATAGGCGATCTCTAGCCACCGTCGAGCTCTCTGAGAGAGAAGTTCCCAATAGAGTGACTGAACCAGGAGCCTCCTCCATCTCTTTTCGTGGCAACATTCGCTCTCAAAAACCCAACCATTTCTTCCAAACCATCTCTCTCTCTAGAGCCCCCCTACAGCAACCAAAAACATCTAGCTTTATCTCCAGTGTCCCATTACAACATGCTTTCTCTCTCTCTATCTATCTATTGTTCGCCTACAACATGCAAAAACATCTATTTCTTCTCTCTAGTGTCCCCGTTCAACATGCATAACCAGAGACCGATCTGAAACAACAAATATCCATGAATTAAGCTCTTTGAAGCTCAGATCACCAGTCACAGAAGAAAATACCCACAAATTGTACTAAAATGGAAGCACATAAAGGAAAGAGGAGAGTAGTTACATGCAATCCAAGAAAGGAAAAATGGAGAGAGAGAGAGAGTCCAGAATTTGTATTTATGATCATGCACCAACCCCTCAAGATAGATCTCTCCTGAAACTGATCTCTAGCCTCTTCTCTCTTGAAACCTTAAATTGCGTATGAAGAACACCAAAGACTAAGCCTTTCCTAACTGTAAGAAAAAGACCTACTTCTTATCAGTAATTTTGCATGAAAGTAACTACCAACGATCACACCTTATCTGTGTTGCCCATACCATAGGTAACTCAGCACAACCGCTCATTACAAATCTAGAGAGAGAGAGAAGGAGAGAGAAAAGGATTATAAACTTTTGAGAGAGAGAGAGAGAGAGGGAACTGTCCTTAACAAAACAGAAAAAGCTGAAGAAATGCAAAAAGGAGAGTAAATAAAACACCCCAAAAGACCCTTTGAAGAAGAGCTTTTTTAGGAGAGAGAAATTTGTTTTTTAAACTTACCTGGTTTTAGAGAGAGAAGGAGCTTTCATGGTGGGCATTTTTAAAATGGGTTTTTCTGGGTGTGGTTGAAGTAAACATGTGAAGAGATAGAAGAGGAAAGAGGAGCACAGGCCTCCCGCTTGAGAGAAAAGGGAAAGGGAGACAAAGAAATATAGAGAAGGGACAGGTGTCCATTAGGAAGATGATATTAAAGGCCCTCTCTCTCCTCTCCCTCTTTCTCTCTCATCATACTGTTCTTATACCCTCCATCTCTCATCTCTCATGACAATGGGCCGGGTTTCTAAGCGTGACAATAGCCCTGATTTTATAAAAATCAGGACCTGGTCCACAAAATGTAGCATGAGAGCTTGAGCAAGGCTATTTTTTCCTCTATAATATTACTACTCTCTTTTAGGGGTGACAATGGAATGGATTGGGTGCCTTGGCCTTTAGGGCCTGGTCCACAAAATGTAGTATGAGGGCTTGCATTAGGCTATCTCTTAGTCTATAATAATACTATTGCTCTTTTTCAAGGGTCTGATTTTAAAAAAAATTAAAGCTTGGTCCACAAAATGTAGCATGAGAGCTTGTCCTAGGCTATCTCTTCCTCTAGGATGCTACTGCTCTTTTCTAAGGGTGAAAATGGGTCTCGGAGTGGCAATAAAACTGGGTGCTTGCCCCACCCTGAAAAAAATTAGGACCTCACCCCACAAAAGTGGCTTGAGGGCTTGTGCAAGGATAAAACAGGCCTGTACAAGTCAACTCGGCCCGAACCTTTTTTTTTTGTCATTTTTATTTTATTTTTTAAGATTTTACCTAACCGAATTCGGCCTAATCCTACTAGATATAAATTGATCTTCAAGAAAATAGGGACGACTAGTACAGGGTCCGTCCCGGCCCGGCCCGTTACAATGCCAATGTTCTTCTGTCATTCTCTCCTCTACTCCCTAACTCAACGCCCTCTCTCTCCAATCTACCCTCCTCCCTCCTCTTTCTCTCTCTACTATCTCTTTCTCTCTCTAACTTCGATTCACTTGCACTCAACCTCACGCTGACTTAACCTTCGGTATACGCCTGTCTGAAACCGAAACACACACTGATTAATGACTAAATTACCCACGTACTTTAACTGGAAAATGACCATTTTGGTCCTTCGTATTTCTGATACCCACTGATAACTCCTAACATCTTCTGAAATGACAAATATGGCATTTATTTTGCAAATGTGACTATTTTGCCCTTCTTTGCGCTTTTGGGAATGATCCTTTCCTCTTTTTTCTTGAACAATATTTTAAATTTTGACCAAATGCATTGTTTCATACACACGTCAAAAGTACCTCGTGGCTTTTGTGGGGATAATTTTGAAATTGTCAATTTACAGAAAACTCCACTGATTTAATCCATTGTTCCCCTTATTTTCTATTTCAAGTCCTTTTTTTATAAGCTTTATATATTTTCCAAATCACCACTATTTTGGACATTAAATTTCAAGCAGAGCTCTTCTTTTTCTTTGAGTCAAAGACCAGTTCTGACTTTGAATGAACCTGTCTTTTTTTGGAAATACTTCAATGCAGACATACAATGTCTAAACTGCTTTTACGTGCACCAGCCAGACATTGAATTTGTAAACTGAGTTACTTGCATTTTATCTTGTAGTGAATTCGAGTCTTTTTTTGGAGGGGGGGGGGGGGGGGGGGGAGTAGCAAGATAATATTTTTGATATGGTCTAAGAGTTCCTGGAGCATGGGATAATTGACAATAGCATTAATTATACTTTCATAGCTTTAATTTTTAAGAAAGATTCAATAAGTTTAAATGATTTTAGACCTATTAGCCTTTTAATGAGTCTATACAAAATCATTCCAAAAGTGTTGGAAGTTAGACTCAAAAGGTGCTTCCTGATATTATCTTTGGGCCTCAATATACTTTCATTAAGGACAAGATTATAACGGTAGTCTAGGAGTGTCTACACTCAAGAGCTTCAAGTGGTGAACCAAGCTTTCTCATGAAGTTAGATATGAAGAAGACATATGATAAGGTGAAATAGAAGATTTTGGATGAAATTATAAACACTATGGGTTTTGAAGATAAGTGAAGAGGTTGCATTATGGGGCATCTTTCGACTGCACATTTTTCATATTAATTAAGTGTGTGGTTTCTATAAGGTTGCAACCTTAAACAATCCAATTACGGCGTACCTGCAAAATGTATCATAACATGTAATTTTTGTTGTAAAATGTTCTTAGGATCATCTTAAAATCTATTTTCATATCTAATTAAGAAATTTTAAACTCCAAAAATAGTTAACATCAATGAGATATATAAACATATTGTCAGGATAGGGATATATCGGGTTCATATTGATATTCATCATTATGAATGTATGGGTCTATATCTCTTGATATGCATATCCTAACGTATATGAAAATCTTGAAAGTGGACGGTCTAGATAATGTGTTGCAAGATGCACTATTTTTTGGACTAAATTTTTTTTTTTTTTATATTCATACATCTCGATGTCGAGATGATCAAATAGAGGGTTTTCCAACATTAAAACAACCTTTTCGATGGATTTTTTAGGTACATATGTACTTCTACATTTTAAGGTTGCAACCTTATATAAACTTTTTCCATTAATTAATGGATGCCAAAAGGTTATTTCAAAGCATCTAGAGGACTGAAACAAGGAGACCTTTTGTCTTCATTTCTCTTTACCTTAGTGGCTGAGAGTTTTGGCTTGATGTTGAAAAATGTGGAGACTAAGGATGGTTTAATGGCTTTAAGATTGCTGAAAAAGGACCTACGTTCGTTCTCACACTTGCAGTATGCAGATGATATGTTCAATTTTTGTGATGCTGAATTTGATCAAGTTTATACGATTTCCATTTTTTTTAGATGTTGTGAAGCTACTTTGGAGTTGAAAGTAAAGTTTACTCAAACATCCTTGGTGGGAATTGGCTGAGGAGATAGTGTGGTAGATGATTTGGCTTGGGTATTGGGATTTGTGCTGTGGATCACTTTCCTATCAAGTACCTTGGTATTGCTATTTCGGATAAAAAACTTCCATGGCCTATTTGGGATCCTACCTTGAAAATAGAACATTTGAAATTAGACTTGTGCAAGACTAAATTTTTATCTCTAGGAGGAAATGATCAAATCCATTTTGTCCAACATGCCGATCTTTGCTTCATATGCATGTACCTGTGATAAAAGAAATTGAAACACTCATGTGGAATTGTTTTTGGATTTCTCTTGATGGGGGAAGGAAATATCATTTTGTTAGTTGAGAGAAGGTGCACACCCCAAAGATGGAGGGGGATTTAGGTTTTAGGAAGCTTAAATGTGTTGATCAAGCCTTACTAATGAAATGGTGGTGGAGATCTTTGGAGGGTGGGCAGCATTGTGGGAAGCAGGTTCTTATTTCAAAATAGGGTTTGGATCTTAATGATCTTATTAGTTGGGGTAGTGGAGGAACCTATTAGTCCCAAATTTGAGAAGGTATTTTTGCTACAAGAGATATTGTCATGAGGAATATTAGATGGGTGGTTGGTAGTGGGATTCAATCAATATTTGGTCTCATAAATGGTTTGGGGATCATCCACACAAGGTGATGTATAAAGAAATTTTTGAATAAGTGTTGTACTCAAGATTTGAAAGTGTGTGATGCTTTTACCCATGATGATCATCGAGTAAATTGGAGTTTGCAGTTTGTGACAGACTTAGAGGGCGTTTATGTATCCCCTTTTGAGAAAGATGAAGTGGTTTGGGAACTTTTTATTGATGATGCTTTTTCAGTTAGATAAGCATATCAAGTGATCTTTTATGAACGGGTGAGATGGTCCTTGCCTGATTTAAATATGATTTGGAAATTGAGAATCCCACATAAGGAGCAAATGATAGCTTGGCTACTTTCTCAAAACAAAGTATTAATAGTAGATAATTTGTGCAAGAAATACAAGTTGATTGTTAATATATGCATTTTATGTAGAGGAGATGAGGAAACGGGTAACTATCTTTTTTTGCATTGCCCAATAGCTTATCACCTTTGGACTTGGGCAATGAATCTGGTGGGTTGTGTGGTACCGCTGCTTGCTCAACACTGATATTATTCAACAGTTGAGTCTAGCTAGTTTGCCTAAGAAAACGCCATTTGTACTATTTTTCATGGGTCTTTACTTTGGGAGATATGGTTAGAAAGGAAGAGACACACTTTTGAAGGTAACGGTTATGACATGGCTAGGATTAAGGAAAGGATCTTTCATAATGTGTGGTTTTGGTTCCCAAATACCAAGGAAGGGATGGAAGTGTCGAAGGTGGATGTGCTGTTAAATCTCATAAATTTGGCAATGCAGACTAATTTGAGAAACATGCTGAGAGGGAGGTGGTGTCCGCCTTTGCTACGGAGCGTTAAATTGAACTTTGATGGGAGTACTCCATGGAACCTAGGGCAGCTGGGTTTGGAGGAATAATTTCAAATTCTTATGATATGATTTTACACTTTTTCTTAGGACGATGTGGGGAAACTATTGCTACTAAAGATGAATACTTGGCTTTGTTGCATGGTTTGAGAATTCTAAAAGAAATATATTTATTTTTGTTGGGTAGTGGAAGGGGATTCTTTGAATGTTATTTGTGTTATTTTACTAGAAGATAGTCGTGAAATTTGCAGGAGTTTTGGATAAAATTCTAGATCTTTATCAGTGCCAGGTTATTTCTTTCCAACAAATTTACCGAGAGGCAAATGATAAATCAGATTCTCTGGCCAAAGCTGGTGTTTTGCTACAATTTGTAGCCATTTATTCTTTTACGGATGTGTAACATTGTTGTAATTCTTTCTTAACAATAAAAGTTATGTGCTCTTGTCAAAAAACAAAAGATTTCTTCGTAGTTCAAAACCGATTGGTTATTCAAGGTTAATTGTCCTTTTTTTTTTTTTAACTGAAATGACTATTCAACATTTGCTTTTAGTTAGAAATTTGAACTTTTAAACCGCCTTTCTCTCAATAAAAAAAAAATACAAATGACTTGGTTTGAAAGTTATATCTCCAAAGTGGATCACTTCTCTATTTTTTATAATAAAAAACTAGATTGGACATTCAATGTCTGAACTGGCCCAACTACAACGAAAAAAAAAAAAACTGCTATGAGCATTCAAAATCCAAACATGTCTTTTGTCTCGCTCACATAGCAAATGACTTGGCTCAAAAATCAAATGTTCGTAAGGGATAATATGAAAAAAAATAATAAAAAATATGATAAATTGGGAATTCAATCTAAAATATAAAATTGGGAAAAGCTTTGAAAATAAGAAAATTTTCAAATTACTCATGAGAAATTAAAAATTGAACACCCGATTTTTATGTTGGACTAGACCTGCTTTGGTACGAGTATATAATATGACCAGTTAGATAAGTCAATGTAATCCCGTGGCCATAACATTATTTGTAAACAAGGAGTTTGGCTCAAATTGTTAGCCTTGAGCTTGAAACAACCATCAAATCTACCAGGTCAGAGGCCCATCTTAATGGACATCTGACTCAAATGTGTCTTGAACACCGGATGATTTTTTAATCACTTATTAATAAAAATTTGTTTTTATTGGGTCAATAAAAGCTAAACAGTGGCCCTTTGTGGGGATCGAACTCAAAACCATGATTAACTACATAGAGTTCGCACATTTATAAAGTACTAAACTTTAATATTTGGTAACTTTTTTTATGTGTGCAGGCTCGTAGGTTAGCCATCTACGCCATCCAACTTAGTTGGATAACGCAGATTGTACCTTGTCCCTACAATCTCCGCCGGCGTAGATGGCATGAAGCGCATGCGGGCGTACCATCACAAAGACCGTGTCCTTGATATTTACGTAGATTAGAAACTTGGGCGAGTAATGAATTGCATAAAAGTAGATTCATTTAGGGGAAAGAGAAAGTTTTGGTATGAGATAGAGTAATTTGGAAGAAAAAAATAAACAAATCTTTTTCTTTTTGAAAAAAATGTTTTCAAGGTAACAAGCTTATTTAGGATAGTTTTAAAACAAGGAAATTCGTTAAAGGGAAAAGTTTATATAGAGCCGAGGCTCAAAACAATCAAATTAGAGGCTACCTCAAAAATTTTACTATAAGAGGTTGTTTTGATACCCAAGTATGCTCAACTTGATCATCTGGACATCAAGATGCATGGACATGAGACAAAAATAGATTTTAAGTTTTGGAAATAATGTATTTTGTAACGCATTTTGGACCGTCTATTTTCAAGATTTTTAAGTTTTCATAGATCTGTTGATCTACACTATTTTTAAACCTTTAAATTTTATAAATAAAAATGAAAATATATTTTAAGGCTATCACAAATATATCCAGTATTGAAACCACATTTCTCAACCCTATTTGAAGGTATAATCTAA
The DNA here is from genome assembly GCF_054954075.1 of Amborella trichopoda. Classification (NCBI taxonomy): domain Eukaryota; kingdom Viridiplantae; phylum Streptophyta; class Magnoliopsida; order Amborellales; family Amborellaceae; genus Amborella; species Amborella trichopoda. The sequence goes on from NC_142340.1 coordinate 39,662,195, forward strand.
TTTGATTGTTCAGAGCCTAGGCTCTATACAAACCGCACCCTTTGTTAAAATACCCATGATGAAGTATTTAACATTTTGCCTAATTGCAACCATTTTGACACGACCATGTATTTTTTAATGAATATTTTGAAGTTAATTTAAACAATATAGGTAAAAGTATTAAATTGTTTATCTCTTATGGACAATTTGATAAGTTTTCCTAAAAACAACAACTAATTCTTCTTATGTTGCTATTTATTCAAAATTTCAAATATCTAAATCCAGTATATCAGAAATTACATAACTTGATACTTTATTGTACGCATTTTCTTAATGGCCATCTTACTACCTCCAATGAGTGTTATACAGGTACTTCAGATTTTATCTTTGATTCGATTAAGAGAAACAAAACTACATGTGGGAATAAAATCTCTGAAAGTTCAACCAGCCAAATGCGAAGGTTGCAGATGTAGCTGAGGATAGGGAGAATGGGATATCCTGCAATGTGACATTTGCTTATAATAGATTGAATAATTCTGAAATTTCTCGATGAGGTGAATTGTTGGGATTGTTGAATAAAGTCTATATATCACGCAGAGAGTTGAAGATGAAATTGTTTTCCCATGACATTTTACATCAAAATTATATAGCATGATAAAATTTGAAGGGCACCGTACCTCTACACGGACCGGGGTGTCAGTATGCGAACTGCACCCTTATTTCAATGTTGTAAAACTATTGCAGTTATTTCCATCTTCTTGTGTTTCATGGATACTTTAGATGTGGAGTTTGAACATCTGAAAGCGCGGAGACGACTACACACAAATGGGCACATGGAATTTTGCTAAATAGCCATTACAAAAAGAATTATTTCGAAAAATGAAAATTGAATTGCCTAAATGAAACATTTTAATTTCCTTGGATTAATTATGTTTTATTGTTCTTTTTATCTAACATTTGAAACTTTTATATAACTTATATGTCCTATATGAACACTTGAATAGACATCCTTGAGCCATTATATTTATTTTACCCAAAGTACTCGACATTCTAGACATGTATTGGGCTTAAGTATTAGAGACTTTAGACATGTATTAGAAGAGAACTGGCAAAGGGCCGAAAGAGTTGGGCCTGGGGCGGGCAAGCCATGGCCCAAGCATGGCGTTGTTTGGACAGGGTGAAGGGGTGGGCCTAATAGACTCGAGAGAAAAAATAAAAAGAAATAGTAAGGCAGTCGTAGCCCTGCCATTGGACAACATTTTGTAGTTCAGACCCTAGCTTTCTCAGGGTCGGGCCAAGTGAGCTAGGCCGGCTGCCCGACTTATTGCTAGCCCTTTTGATTAGATGCCCTAGTGTGTATGTGACACTCCTCACCCATGAACTTCACGTATTATATAAGAAGCATGTATAAGATGCTCCACATTACTATGTAACAAATAAGCTACTGGGTTAGAATTTTTTCAATTTAAAAATTCGAGATCCTCCTAAAAACTGGGAAATGATTATTAAAAGAATAAATAGCTTTTGAGTACTTCTACACTTTGATCTCACCCTTGAGATATTTTTCAAGTCCATACAAAATGCCATTTGAATTGTCTCTCTTTCTTTTCTTTTCTTTTTTTTTTTATTTCCTTTCTTTTCTCAACTTTTTTTTTTTTTTGTTTTAATAAACTCCGCTAGGTTGAAGAGGTTAAATTCCTAAAATCTAAGGCCTAAGAATACTTCTAGATGGATTTTAACCATGGGATTAAATAAACTTTAAGCTCTTGTGAGAGCATGGAATAATTTAATTTTTAAACAATGGGTCTCTTTTATTTATCTATCAGATGAAATTTCGCCTTTTTTAAAAAAAAAAATGGTGATCTTGATCAAAATCATGTCGAGTAGAGTTTGGTGGATGGTTATCCGAGTCTATAGGCCCTAGAGTCCCCTGTTTTCCACCTTTTTTTACACTATTAATTTTCTCGATTCAGTCAATACAGATCATCCATTAATGCATACTGAGAACCGATCCAAAACCCAATTCTAGCATGATATTCCACGCAAATAGAGAATAATTTCTTATGTATCACCATATTTTAAAACGGAAAAGTATCATCTTTCATACAAGGTGATCACAATTAATTTTGACCATGCAATGTGAAATAGATGGATACATATATTCCACTGACTATGTTCAAACGTCAACATAAATTTTTTCAATCTTTATAACACACCCAAGCTATCAAATTTCACATCATTTGATTATAAAGAATTGCAACCACCTTGTATCCAAAGTAAATAGTCTCAGTCCCCTGGAATATACGAAAAAAGCGCGCTCTCTCTCTCTCTCTAACATCTTGGCAGGAGGTAACAAGTTAAATGTTCCTAATGGAAATCCTGACTTGTCTATTCCAAAAATTGACACACTTCAATATGCTACATAGACCAACCCATGGACACACGGTAAATAATACGTGCAAAAGACTATGCATAAACACATCATTGCTTTGAAAAAAGGCATATGTTGGAGTCAAAGTTTAATACTTCATTAATAGACAAAGGGCCACTTAGATTTTGTAACATTTAAAAATGGGTGTGGTTTTTATAAGGCCACAACCGCAAACAATTCAAGTAAGGAGCACTTTTAGAGCTCGTTGAAAGATGTAATATTGGTGTTGAAAATTTTAATAATGATCTGAAAATCTACTTCACATCTAATTATGAATTTTGAAAGTGGAAAATAGTATAAATCAAAACAAATCTACAAACATATGAAAATCTTAAGAATGGATAGTGCAGATAATATATTATAAGATGTATTATTTTTAAGAATTTAAAATCTTTTTTTTTTGTCCTTGACATCTGTATATCTTGAGGTCGAGATGATTAATTAAAGAGCTCTGCAACATTAAAACACTTTTTTTTCATTGGATTTTTTTACAAAGTTGCAACCTTATATTAACTTTTTTGTTTAAAAATTAACAGAATTAATTGGGTAGGTTGGATGGTAAATGGCTTTCTATTCTTGGGAGCCATATGTCTAATGGGTAGGTTGGATGGTAAATGGCTTCCTATTCTTGGGAGTCATATGTCTATTGCTAGGGTCTATGGGCTCATGAAGAGGATGATGGGGATGTGATTAAAACTGGACCAGAAACAAGACCTGTGTGTTTCAATTTTGGAAGTCAATTATTTTGTGTCATATTTGCAAGGGGTGAAGCACCAAGTACATACCCCAATCTTTATCTAGGGGTCTGGCTAGAATGAAAGAGGGGCCCAGTTCGACTTAAACCAGATTAGCCAAGTATTGGTAACTTTTTGTTGATGGTGCTTGTTTTTTAAGGCCATTATTTTAAATAAAATTTTTTTTTTGGGTATTTTGTCTAGAGAAATATAGTGTTCAAGGATAGGACATATAGACATAGGAGTATGGAAAACTGAGGAGATGAAGCAAAAAGAAATAGGAATCCGCTTAAGGCAAGGTAATCAGGGTGCTGGATTGTCATAACATGATGTATTAAGCTCCATTTCTACCACAAGTAAGGGATCTGATCTTTATTGATTTTCTTTTTTTTTGGGTAATTTAGTGGGGACGACGAGCCTCTACCCGTTTTTTTTAAATCATTATTGGTTTTTTAATGCGTTAGGTGAGAATGAAAACCTATAACTTTGTTGGGGCACAAGTGGTGCTACCACCATAATCCCAACCCCATTCTCAAATCCTTACTGAAATACCGGATTTTCTCTCTATTGTGTTTCATGATGTAGCACAACTGCCCTATTCTAGGGTTGTAAACTTATGAACTGTGCTTTCTTTTCATTATTAATAAAAAATAGGTAGGGGGCTTCTCCCCACTGACTTCCCCAAAAAAAGAATTGTAAATTCGCATCCACTAAATACTCTATACAAGGGACTATCTTTTCCATTTGCTACACGCTTTTTACAGCATAACATATCACTCATCTCTCTCTCTTTACTCGTTTTTCTCCCTTTCTCTCTCTAAAACCACAAGACTATGGTGTTTTACAATAGGCTTCTAGCTCAGGTCCATAAAGGTTTGAAGCATTAGAAGGGACATTTTGTTTTCCTGAATCTCGATGACGAATAGGGGGCAAAAATCTCTTGAGGCAGCGCTCCACATACTAAAACCAGTAAGGGAGTTCAACTAATTCGTTCTAACTTTTTACCCCTATTTCACCCAAACAAATTTCCAACACTCCACAGTCCCATGGGGCAGAAGGCTTGAAGCATTGCTGCCAAGGAAAAGAACAAGAAAATAAGGCCATGTTTGACCATTCCAAATAAGGGGGTTGTAACAGTATCCATTATTAATGTTTCATGAAAAAAGTTGGTGTAGAGCCTCTTATTGACAAAATACTCGAAATATCATGATTCTCCCTCTAGCTTCAAACAATACCAATAATAAAATCAACTTTGACTTTTTGCTTAGTATTGTATACAAGAGATTAATAGTTTGCTTTGTAGGTCTAAAAGGCAGATCAGCAAGGATACTGACCTTTTAGAGAAAGGGGTAGAGTGTGAACCGTGCAAATCTTGTATCATTGTAGTGTGATTTCAAAAATGTTTCTCAAAATCTATATATAATTGTATGTATTTGACATTTAGCCAATTATATGCATGCTGTTAGGTGAGATTTTGATATTTGAGATATCTTAATTCACAATTGATGAGTTCCATGAAGTCCTACATTGCAAACACCTGCATATTTGTTACATATCATGCACCCATAGAGAACTTCCCAAAGGTAGGTAGTGAGACCACCTAAGGCATCCCAAAAAACAAAAGGAATCTCTAACCATAGTGCCTTGTTGCCAGAACGTGTGATAGAGGTGAAAATTGTCATGTCTCACTCGGGAATGGGGTAGGGTAGGGGTAAAATGGACGCGGACCCGACAACCGGCCGGTTCTAGGTCCAGGTATAGCTTCAAAATTGGACCCGGGGGTTCGGGTCAGAGTCCGTTAGGACCCAACCCGAGTAGTATTACTATTTAAATAGTATTTATTATATGATATTTAAATAAATATAATTATATATTTTTAATATATATATATATATATATATATATATATATATATATATATATATATATATATATATATATATATATAGGGTGCGGTTTGTATAAAGCTCAGGCTCTAAAATATCAAATTAGAGCCTACTTTTAAATAGTATCAAGAAATATGGTTTCAATGTTGGAAATCTTTTTTATAGCTTTAAAATATATTTTCATCTTTATTTATAAAGTTTAAAGCTTTAAAAATAGTGTAGATTGAGAGATCTATGAAAACTTGAAAATCTTGAAAATTGATGGTAAAAAAATGCATTACAAAATACACTATTTTCAAAAGCTGAAATCTATTTTTTTTCTCCATGCGTCTTGATGACAAGATGATCAATTTGAGGATATTTGGGCATCAAAATAACATCTTTTACTGAAATTTTTGAGGTAGGCTCGAATTTGATTGTTTAGAGCCTCAGCTCTACATAAACTTTTCCCATATGTATATATATATATATAAACAATCTAATTAAGGCGTCCCTTCAAATTTGATCATAACATGTAATTTTGGTGAAAAACATTTTTAGAATTATCTTAAAATCTATTTTTATATCTAATTATAAAATTTTAAACATAAAAATGGTTAAAATCAAGTAGATCTATAAACATATAAAAATCTTGAAAATAGACGGTCTAGAAAATGTATTGCTATATACACTATTTTTGGGACTCAAAATCTATTTTTTTTCCATATTCATTCAACTCGATGTCGAGATGATCAATTAGAGGTTTTTTTAACATTAAAACAACCTTTTCTGATGGATTTTTGAGGTGCATCTGTGATTCTACATATTAAGGTTGCAACCTTATATAAACTTATATATATATATATATATATATATATATATATATATATATATATATATGAGAAAAGATGGGATTAGCCCACTAGCTCATATTAACATATGAGTCCAACGGCCATATTGAATCTGGGCCGATCTGACGATCACAGATATCAGGTAGTTCTTGAATTTTATTTTATTTTTCTACAAATCCAAATTTCTTGAAATTTTAGGTGTGTGTTCTACTCATCAAGGCACTCCTAATCAAAATATAAAAAAAATTATTCGTGAAACAAATGATCAAAATACCCCTTGAAACTTTTCAGTGGTGTTTTGGTCAATTTATTTTATATAAAATATTTTTTTGATATTTTTTAAAGATTCACCTATTTTTGATGAACACCGGCCTAAAATTTCAAGTGATTTGGATTTATAAAAAAAATTAAAATTCAAACACTACAAGACATCCGTGATCGTCAGATCGGCCCAGATTTAATCTGGGACGTTGGGCTTCATATGACCTAGTAGGCTAATCTCATCTTTTTCCTATATATATATATATATATATATATATATATATATATATATATATATGAGATAGTAAAAAACTCCTATGGGGGAAAATGAACAGTAATTTCGCCTACCCTCATCACCATCTAAAGTTTATCGCATGGTCACAATTGTCAGGTAGTTTTTTATTTTTAATTTTTTTTCTATAAATTGGAATCATAAAAAATAGACGAATCTACGAAAAATATTAAAAAAAATATTTTACATGAAATAAATTGATCAAATTACCACCGAAAAGTTTCAGGGGTATTTTGATCAATTTTTTTCACGAATTATTTTATTTTTATATTTTGTTAGGTGTGTCTCACTAAGATGTACATACGCTCCAAATTTCAGATCATTCCGATATATAGAAAAAAAATGAAAAATGAAATACTACCGCTACCAGACAACTGTGACCATGCGATGAACTTTGGATGGTGATGATGGTAGGAGAAATCACTGTTTATTTTCACCTATAGGCGATGGGAAGAGTTTTTCACATATATATATATATATATATATATATATATATATATATATATATATATATATATATATATATATATATATATATATATATATATATTGTTTTTTTTTGGGTCGGGTCTAATCAGGTTTGGGTCTTGCTGGACCGAACCCAATTGTTGCCACCTTAGGGTAGGGCACATGTGGTTAGGGTGGAGGTGCGTCAATATAACATATCGCATTTTAGAAAAAGATTGCATACAATGAGATTGTTTATCTTTGATACAAGGATATCACAATTACTTACAACCATCCGATGTGAAATGTGATAGCTTAGGTGTGTCACAAAGTTTGATAAAATTTCTTTTGAAATTTGAACTCGGTCAATGGAATAAATGCAATCATTTAATTTCACATCCAATGATCCGGATAAATTGCGACCACTTTGTATCAATGATAAATAGTCACCTTGAATACTTTTCTTTTTAGTAATAAGGCTATGTTTTTGTGTCTTCCCATTTAGAAGTGAAAAGTATACGCTTCCATAAGGGTCAGGCTTTTTTTTGGGATCTATGCTTAGCTAAAGAAATGATAGACAATTTAGGGGAAAGGGGTTGGGTCACATGGTAGCACCCCATACCCTAGTCTCACCATATTGTGGTTTCTATTCCCACCACTGACATCACCGCACTGATACCTTCAAACAGCTAAATTAGGAAAAGAGCTCAAGTTTAATTTGTTAGTGCTTGAAGATTTGTAAAGCTACCTCCTCGGCTCAATTTCTACCAATGATAGGGACCCTCTTCGCACTGACTCGTCCAAAAATAAATGATAGACAATTTAGCTTTAGGAATCGAACATAAGATATAGACTTAATTGTCAATAGCTAACCAATTAAGCCCTCCCTAATGGGACCTTAGCCATTTAAAGGAAAGGAAAGTGGCGTCAACCATCTATTTTCAGCAATAGACGTCAGAGATAAAAGTTCCTCTTCCAAAGCGTTTGAGCATTGGAATGGTTCACATCCACCTTCCATTTGTAGAATAGACGATTAAGGTGACATGTAGCTTAGTGTTTGTAAAACTGCAATGCAAATATTTCACCATTGAAAAAAAAAAGAAAAAAGAAAAAGTATGATGCAATGCTTCTCCTTGCTTTGGTTAATCCAAAGCGTTTGAGCATTGTAATGGTTCACATCAACCTTCCATTTCTAGAATAGACGATTAAGGTGACATTTAGCTTATTGTTTGTAAAATGGCAATGCAAATATTTCACCATTGAAAAAAAAAAGAAAAAAGAAAAAGTATGATGCAATGCTTCTCCTTGCTTTGGTTAATCCAAGGTTTAGAAAACAAATCGGTGACTTAATCGCCCTGCTCAAAACCCAGTTTGGATAAGTGGACAGATGGTCCGGATCGGTGATCTGGCCGTGTGAATCGGCCAACAAAAAAAAGAGTAGAAAACAAAAGGTTTGAAAATAATATTAAAAAATAAAATGTAAGGCTAGTTTTAGCCGGTTCTGCAGCGTAAACTACACATATCGTAGTGGAAACCTATTGGTTTCCAATATTTGGTAGGAATCAAACGGGTTAACGAACTATATCAGGTGATTTCAATCCAAATCACAATTTTTTTATAACGTAATTTTGAGGTCATTGATAGGATTTTGTTTTTGTTTTTAGGGCCCAGATCCATTTGAAGGGCCATTTTGGTCGGTTATTGAAGGAAGCCATGTGAGATTCCTCGTCATGGGAGACTTAAAGATTGTCTCATTTTCATTTCACGTGCAACACACGGCGCATGTAACATAGCAAATCATACTTCCTTCGAGGTGAATATTTCACCCATTAAAATCATTTTATTATATTCATTTTGAATTTACTAAAATATTATGTTATAGTTTTATGCTGAATATTATATTATTTTGAATTTACTAAAATATTATATTTATAGTTTTGTGCTAAAATACGGGCACATGGAACAACACGTATCTTTGGATATCCCGATGTCTAGGACTACTGTAATATCGTTCTCTCTAGGACAACTATGATGTCTCCCTCTCATTTTGAGTGTGGCCTCACCTCATCTTCAAAATTAATTGGAAATTTATATATATATAATTCACAAATTTATCATTTCAGTTTTGACAATTATGGATATGAATAAAAAGGGTTTTGAACTTGTGAAAATAGTGGGTTTTGTAATACATGATTTCGAAAGTTCATTTCAAAATACTTACGGAATTTAAATATTTTTAAACTTTAACTTTCATAATTAAGGTAGAAGTAGATTTTCAGGCCATCATACGAATTTTCAGCACTGAAACTATCGTTTAAGAAGTTAAGCACTGGACTTGACTGGATTATCCTATCAATTTTACCACAAGTTGGTGCCTTGACTAGTTTGATCTAGTCAATAACTTAAATTGGTCAAAAACTTGTCAAATTAATATTTTGATGTTTTGGCCCATGGGACGGGTTGGTTTTTACTTTTTACTAGTTCTACTGCTAAATAAAAGTAAGTAATTTTTTCAAGGAAAAAGTTTAGGTAGGGCAGAGGCTCTAAATAATCAAATTAGAGCCCACCTTAAAAATTCCATTAGAAGAGGTTGTTTTGATGCTTAAATATCCTCAAATCGATCATCTCGACATTAAGATATATGGACATGAGAAAAAAAAATGAATTTCAAGTTTTAAAAATAGTACAACTTGTAATATATTTTTGGACTCTCAATTTTCAACATTTTCAAGTTTTCATAGATCTGCTCGATCTACACTATTTTTTAAGCTTTAAATTTTATAGTTAAAGATAACAATATATTTTAAAGCTATCACAAAGATTTTCAATATTGAAACCACATTTCTTGATACTATTTTAAAGTAGGTTCCAATTTGATTGTTTAGAGCCTCGGCTCCATACAAACTGCACCTTTTTTTAAATATATTTTATTTTAAAATAATTTTTAAAATTTTTAAATCATGTCTAACCCATTTGACCGGTAGTCAAATTGGTTTTAACTTACCCAAAAGCCCCACACCATGCCGGTTTTATGGTGATAAAATCAACCTCAACAAAAAAAAAGTCATCTTTTTTTGGTTTTCCCATCAGAAAAATATTATTGATTGTGATAGGAGGTGCGGCCCCACTTTTTGTTCATAAGTCCGCCGCCTTATTGCAACCTTTTAAACGTTTAACAATCTCGCGTGCACCGAAAAGAGCACGTGAAAGCAACGAGAGGTGTTCAAGCTGCACACCATACACAGATCGACACGTGACAAACTCATCTAAAAATATATATTAAAGGGGATGGTGTCTCCCAATGATTTATTAACGTGGTTGGTGTAAAATAAAAAAACTTTATTGATAAAAAAAAAAAAAAAAAAAAAACAGTAAGATGTTCATCAACATAATGGTTTAAAGAATGGATTGGTGCCCTGGATAGAGTACCTCAAAAATCCATCCGGATCGGTGAATTAGCGATTCAGATAAAAAATAGGCTGAATCGATCTGATTAAGTCTTAAAAAAAATCCAAAAAAATTATGAAAATTCATTATAAATATTATTTTTTAAAAATACAATAAAAAATATCGATATGACATTATTAACTTTAATTTTTAATATATTTACGAATAATTAAGATGTTTTGTCCCTGTATGAACTTATGTTAACCATTAAATTTGAATCACATAAAACAAAAAACATAGAATTATCATGGATAAAGTATATAATCATACATAGAATACAATAAATAATGGATTAAATAGATGAAAAATGACAACTAAAATCTCAAATTGGCGGAAAACCCTAATCCACTAAAAAAAAAAAAAAAAACTAAATTATTACAACCTAACTAACTATAATCCAAAATTATTACAACCTATCTAACTATAATATTATGTATTGCAACGGAAATTGTTGGTTTATACTTTATTATATAAATAATAACAAATTTAAAATATTTTATAATATCATTTAATTTAAAATGTTTTTTGATAACTATAAGAAAGATAATACATTACAAGATTGATAATGCAAATAAATAAATAAATAATAAAATATTTGATTATCAATATAGAAATTATTCGAATGCGCATCAATTTTCAAAATAACACTTCAAATTTTCAAAAATATAATTTTTTAGAATTCTAGAATAAATTTAATGGAAGAGATTGTTAGAGACAGAGAAATATTTCAAATATGTATGAATCGTATCTTAAAATTAATATTTCTAAATTTATGTTAAAGGTTACAATACTATAAAAATAAAAATTATAGTTAGATCAGTTATTCCTAGTTTTTATTAAAAAATATTTGTTGTTTTAAAAAATATCTTTTATTTTTTTGACAAGAAATACTTGTTTTTTTACGAGAAAATATGATATTTGTTGTATTACTTCTTTTTTTTTTTTACAAAAAACAAAAAAAATGTTATGTTACCTTTTTTCTTTTTTTTTGAATTACTTTTTTTTTTTTTACAAGAAAATAATGCTGCTGGTGCCTTTTATTTTGTTTCTTGACAAGAAATATTTGTTTTATTTTGTTCTCTTGACAAGAAATATTTGTTTTATTACCTTTTTTTTTTTACAAAAAAAAGAAGAAGATGTATTGTCTTTTTGTTTTTTAGCAAGAAATACTTGTTGTATTACTTTTTATTGCTTGTTGTATTACTTTTTATTTTTTTATTTTTTTGATGATATTATTTTTTTCATTTGAGTTGTTTTTGAAGACAAAAGTAAAACCCTATATCTTCTTTTTATTTGTCCTTTTATGATATTTTTTTTTTCACTTTTTTTGATGAAGACTTGTATCTTCTTTTTATTTGTTTTTTTATGAATTTTTTTTTTTTCACTTTTTTTTATGAAGACTTGCACAGATAGCATCCCAACTGGGATTCAGAGCTTGGGACATCAAGCATAGAACACTGTTGCTAACCACCGCAACCCTTCACGCACTACTAAAGAGTCCTCTACAATAATTACTCATATTGAATGACTTTTCAACATAATATCGCTTAGCGCAAGTCCCACATTGAAGAATTGGAAAAAGTTTACATGGTATAAATATTTTTACAAAGGCTTTAATGTTAGCACGATAGAGAGAATGGGTACACCTGCGGTCATATTTTGAACAAAATTATCAAAATGTCCTCAGTTTAAAGACTCCGCCCTGTAACGTCACAAAGCGTCTGGATCAAAATCGTCGATTCTCTGGCGTCACAAAGCGTCTGGATCAAAATCGCCGATTCTCTTCTATGATCGGGCGATTCCCGGTCAAAATCCCCGAATCCAACACAGGGTGACGCATCGATCTCGCCGATTCTCTTCTACGGTCGGGCGATTCCCGGTTTTGTCGAAGAATTGACATAGGGTTTCTTCTTTGGTCGGGCGATTCCCGGTTCTTCAACACAGGGTGACCGATTCTCGTGTCGAGTGACTCCGATTCTCTTATAGGATCGGACGATTCCCAGTTTTGTCGAAGAATTGGTCACGGGAAGAATCAACACGGGGTGACCGATCCTGTGACTGATTCTTGTGTCGGGCGAGTCCGATTCTCTTCTAGGATCGGGCGATTCCTGATTTTGTCGAAGAATCGACACGAAATGACCGATTATCGTGTCCGATTGTCGTGTCCACTTGGACAAGTTTGTTGCAACTCGTCGATTTTTAAAACCCTTCATCAACATATATTGCACGTATAAATTCTTAGACACGAGGTGATCGACTCTCGTGTCAACTCAAACGAGTCCGTTGCAACTCGTCGATATTTAAAACCCTGCATCAACGTGTATTACAAGTATAAATGTAACGAGATAGAAGAATGACAACAACACTTCATAGAGAAAAATAAATCCATAATAGATTTTAATATAAAAAATAAGCCGATGAAAAAAAATAATAATTAAAGAATAGAGGAAATAAATAGCCTATAAAGTCAATACCATTTACTTTGGGATCAGATGATTTGTCAAATTAATATCATCCCCAATGGAACATGAAATACATATCATCCCCAATGGAACATGAAATACCCGACTGTGATGATTATGCATGATATTTCGAATTTTGACTCTGAATCACCAAGCAGCATGCCTTTCTCATATAACAATATCATTTACTTTCGGGTCAGAAGATTTGTCAAATTAATATCATCCCCAGTGGAACATGAAATACATATCATCCCCAATCGAACATGAAATACACGACTGTAATGATTATGCATGATATTTCGAATTTTGACATAACAATGTTTCATGTACTTAGTGTTATCTTCTTTATACGCATTATGAATGTATATCATGCTAAAATCTCTATGTATCAATCTCTATTTCCATTTTATCTTTGTTCTCGATCTAAATATATCTTTCAGATCCCATGTATACTATTAAGAGTCGAATTTGAATCCAGTATTCTGGATCTGACAGGTTCTAGATCCAAATCCTAATCCCTGTATATTTTTCAGATCCAAATCCTAATTGATTCGGACCCAATCCGACCCATTCTCAGTCCTACCCTAGCCGAACCGCTCGGGCCATTATTTGTAGCTCAGGCCCTACTTTTTTTTTAAGAACCCGGCCAAACCGTTGCAGGCCCAGGCCCAAGCCCAGGCCCTATGACTAGTTTCTTTATAACTTCACCGACCAACGCCGAACCCGGGAAAATGTGATTTCCGTGGCTGTCAGAGAGAAACAAAACTAAGCGCCGGAGAAAATGACGTTTATGCCCTTACAAAAAATAGTTGGTACTATCAACACATGTTCCGATATTATTGGTTGAATCTCCAATCGTTGTTACCGGAGTAACCATTCGGCACCGTCTAAACCATCTCATCGCCGCCACGTGTCACAGAAGACCGACGAGGAGCTTCGATTGTTTGACACGTGTCACGAGCACAACTCATCTGGCACCCTCGAGAATCCGTGTTGTAATGGAGTGACTTAGGGCCGTTGATTTCGACGGTACGTTGAGATAGTAATGATTGGGAAAAAATGTCTATTATACCCTTCAATGTATCCGTCATTTACCATGGGGTCCGAAAACCGGTACTTGGGAAATTACGTTTTTGACCTTAATTTAGGAGTGAATTACTAAAGCAAGAAAAATTTCAGTTGAGAGTGACGGAAATGGCCCCACGAATTCACCTCTCTCTCAATAAAGAGTTAATCTCTCTCCGGCAACGGGACGGGCTTCGATTGGCCAGATTCGGCCCTGACCCGGCCCTTGTCAGCATAGGTCAGGTCCAACCCTTAAGGATGGGTTGGGTCAAAAATATATAATGCAAAAAACCAATAAAATAAAAAATAAAAAAAATAAGAGCATGGGGTTGGGCTGAACCGGGTTGACACTGGCTCAAGCCCACCCCTCATGCCACACTATGTGACCTAGGCCATAGTATTCTAAGGCCGGGCCAGCCTAACGACGCCATGGGCAAGAGAGAGATATCAAAGAAACTTCTCTCTCTCTCAAAAGCTGGAACCTTGTCAAATATTAACTGTGCTTACATAGGATGCTTTGACCCCTTTCTCACTCAAGCATCTTTCTCTCTCTAAAAAAGATGGATTATTAAAATTTTGATCAAGTCCCTTTCCTATAAAAGAAAGTTATATAGAGTCGAGGCTCTAAACGGTCAAAATTAGGGGTCACGGCAAATTTATTATCTCGACATCAAGATGCTTTGACATTAGAAAAAAAATAGATTTCAAGTTTTAAAAATAATATATATTGTAGCATATTTTTGAACTGTCAATTTTAAAGATTTTCAAGTTTTCATAATATGTTCGATCCACACTACTCTTTAGGCTTTAAATTTTATAATAATGATAAAATTTTATTTTAAGGTTATCACAAATATTTTTAATATTAAAACAATATTTTTCGATACTATTTGAAAGTGTGCATACTTTGACTGTTTAAAGCAGTGGCTCTATACAAAACGCACCCTTTCCACTAAGCATATCCTCTGCTTTCTCTTACATGCTAAACGCACATATATTGTTTTCCCCTTTTCTTTTGTCATGATTTGTGCATTCACCATGATTTATCATGACCACAACTTTCCTTTCCTAAGTTTGGAATGTATTTTATCCATTTTCCCTTAAGTTCTAATATTATATAGCTCCACACACGTGTAGACAAATGAAAATGGTTGACATTGGAATAGAAACGCGTTTTAAATGATCATCAAGTCTACTATATAAATCCCTTTAATCATGCTCCCATAGAATTGCAGATTGTCCAAATACAAAAGAAAAAAGTATATATAAGGTCTCAACCTTATTTTGTATGAACCCAAAAAACCCCACTAGTGAAGGTTGTTCTTGTGCCGGAAAGCCCTCAATACGATCATCTCGACCTCAAGATTTATAGATATGAAAAAAAGAGGATTTTTGGTCTTAAAAATAGTTCATTTTCTAACACATTATCTAGACAGTCCATTTTCAAGAATTTGAAATGTATATGGACATGCTTGATGGTCATTATTTTTGGAACTTTAAGTTTCATAATTGGGAACAATAATAGACTTTCATATCATCGCAAGACTTTATGGCATTGAAACTGTATTTTTTAACATAATTTTGAGGTGCACCTTACTCAATAATATGAGGCTGACACCTTATACAAACCTCATCCAACACAAAAATGTAACCTTTGTGAGGGCCATACTTTTTACAGTATTAGGAGAGAAGTTCGAAGCTCCGCTCCATGATGGCTGCAACAATGGTAAACAAAGTCACACCACTTATGTGCTATTTGCATTGGATGTCAAAATTTATAAATTTGTCGAATTAGTTGAATCAGATTTTTTTTAATAAAAATAAAGAAATAAAAATTAAACTATAAAATATATTACTAAAAAGGTTTCTCAACTTTGTTTAGTGGATTTAAGAGGTTAAAACTAACAGGTCAAATTAGCCAAACCAATCAAAGCATTAATTATGATTACTTTTCAATCAAATTTTATTTTTACTTTGAACCAGACTAGTAAAAATACCGATCAGCAGGCCTACAGGTTAGATTGACCGGTCATATTTAGTCTTCATAACTTTGGTATATATGTCATACCTCCATGTATCTTTTATTAGTTTTTCTTTGTCTTTATCAAAAAATAAAAAGATTTATATGTGCTCTATCTATATATTATATCAACATTTATAAAAGTAAATCATTTATTTTACGATGTGGTTTGTATATGGTTGATGCATTAAACAATCAAAATAATGCACACTTCCAAATGACGATGAAAAATCTTGTTTTAGTGCTAGAAATCCTTATAATGGCTTGAAAATCTATTGGATCTATGAAACTGAAAGCTTAAAAAATAGTGTAGATCTAATAAATCTACGAACATTTGAAAATATTGAAAATAAACGGTTGATCAATTGGAACGTTTTGAATCATTTCTTTTCTCACACCCATATAACTCGAGATTGAGATGATCAATTGAATGGTTTTCAATGAGAAAATGAGCTTTTCCGATAAGTTTTTGGGGTGTGCTTTACTTCTGTAGTATAAGGCTGAAATCTTATATGAAACCTTTTCCTTTTTTTTTTTTTATTGTATATATGTATGCATTTATCTACGTGTCTTAACTTATGTTACCAGTATAGCAAATAGATTGAGTCACGAACATTTTGAGTGACAAATGAAATGCTTGAACTTAACATTAAGATATGTGTGTGTATGTATGTGTGTGGCTTGCATAAGGTTGCAACCTTAAACAATCCAATTAAGGCGTACCTCTTAATTTTGATATAAAATTTTTTTAGGATGGCTTGAGAATCTATTTTCATCTCTAATTATAAAATTTAAAACTCTAACAGTGGTTTAAATCAAGTAGATTTATAAACACATGAAAATCTTGAAAATGGACGGTCCAAATATTATGTTGCAAGATACACTGTTTTTCTTATTTGAAATATATATATATATATATATATATATATATATATATATATATATATATATATATTTTTTTTTTATATTCATACATCTTGATGTTGGGATAATTAATTAGAGGGTTTCCAACATCCAAACAACCTTTTATGATGGGTTTTTGAGGTGCATCTTTATTTATACATTTTAAGGTTGCACTCATATTTAAACTTTTTCATATATATATATATATATATATAAAGACAAACTACCTTGGACTGAAAATGTTGGGACTTATATATAATAAAAAAGTTCATATTAGCTACGAACCTTATACTATAGAAATAAGCACACCTAAAAAAATCATTGGAAAATGTTGGTTTTTTTTTTTGACCAACATTCAAATTTTTATTGATAACTTAAAATGAAATTACATCGTAAGAAATAGTAAAAGAACCAAGAGAAATGCCACCCTTAGCTAATGTATCTGCAATAACATTAACTTCATGATAGACATACGAAAAAGATACATAAATAGATATAGATGCAAAAGCATCCATAACCTGTAACCATAAAGATCGAAGTTCCCACTAGGAAAGATTGTTCTGAAGCCCGAAAATCCTCAAGTTGATCATCTCGACCTCAAGATGTATGGATGCGAAAAAAAAAAAAAAGATTATGAGTCTTGAAAATAGTACATCTTGCAATGTATTATCTAGACCATCCATTTCCAAGATTTTTAAAGTGTTTGATCGGCTCAATCTACACTACTTTTGAAGCTTTCAATTTCATAATTAGATATAAAAATATATTTACAAAACATCTAGGAATTTCCGACTCTTGAACCGCATCTTTTAACATCATTTTGGGCTGCATCTTACTTTGATTAAAGGCGCCAAACCTTGTACAAACCTCACCCTATATATAAAATAAAAGATAGTAGTTTCTATAAGGCCTAGGCTTTATGAAAACAAAGTAAAATCTCACTTCAAATCTCATCCAAAAAGCATTTTGGGTTTCAAAAAACTCCATGATAGCTTTGAGATCAATTTCCAATACTGACTATGAAACTTGAGCCGTAAAAATGGTATAGATCTTGCAAATATGTGAGCACTTATTTTTAAGATGAAATGGATAGTCTAATGAATGTGTTGAAATATTCACTTTTTGAGAATTTGAAATCCAACTTTCTTTTAACAATCATAATGATCATGGCCGAGATGATTGATTTAAAGGTTTTCTAATACCAGAATTGCAATTTTCAGTGATTTTGAAGGAATGCTTTACTTATTTTAAAAGGCTGCAACCCTCTCAAAACATTTTCCACTGTATAAATGGCTGTTTTTTTTTTTTAGCTAAAAATCCATGTTAAAAAGGTCCAAAATCATGCTTTGGATATTGGGTCTGTCTGAGCACCTAAAAATACACTAATAGTAGCTGGTCTCCAAAATGCATTGCCAATAGGAACTCCCAAGTTTTCAATATTCAAACGAGTCATCCTAATCCCTCAATGACTCGGTCAAAAGTTGGTCCGAGTTTGTGAAATTTAGCATGGTCATAATTTAATCACAAGTTCACTAGAGCCAACTTACTTTTGACCATATGAGCTCTAAAAGATTTAGAAACACCATTAGCCCAGACACTTTCCTGTCAAAATCACCGTCAACATCTTAACTTTCTTTTCTTTTATTTTTTGTTTGATCTGATTGATTTGCTCATTCAACCCACTCAACTGATTAAACCATGGATAAATTACAAGTCCAATGTTGAACTATGAAGACCATAAATTTTAAACTCAATATTGATTGATTGTGTGCTATCAATTTGAGTACGCTAGTTTCAAGCTCCAATGGCCTTTGAGGATCAACTGTCCATATCAATTTTTTGACGTTTTCAGATTGACTGGATTTGAATGTCGAACCTCCCCAATTCCTACAAATTTAAAAACAATTATCCTTTTTTTAACTTTGTGGCCCTTGGAATTCCTTTTTAAGTTTGAAAAATAACATGGTCAATGTACATAAATTATTTGTAATTTTTATGTCGCGAGGGACGTGTGATGCATGTTTTTGTAATTGTAATTAGGACTTCGAGGTGACAAAAAACACAAGGATTTTTAGAGAAGTAAAATCTCCAAATTTCAAGAACAAGGATCAAGTTTCAAATGAAGCTTATCTATTATCTTTTTTTATTATCTATCTATTATATATTATTGTTGGGTGAGTATGATCAGCTTTATGAGTGCTTGTAAAATAAAATGATATAGTGAAACATAAATTCAGTAGACGTGTGGTCCCTCGTGGACGATACTAAACAAACGATATTTGCTGATACCGGACTGAGCTTGACGAGCTAGGCTGAAAAAAACCTATGTTACCTGGGTCATTAGGTCATTTTCGTAATAAGTTTAGAGAGGAACTTTTTAGTTAACATGCTCATGTGAACTCATGCCCCAACCATTAAAGGCACATAAATTTATTTCACATGCCTTTGACAAATAAAGATCTGCAGTTGAGTAATTAGTCCCTGGAAATTACAAAAGATCACATATTTCTTTTGCTCTTTTCTGATCACCCTCTATCCTAATTGCCCTCATATGGTACCAAGTTAGGCATTGATTCACATTGTGTAAAGCGAGAAAAATGGTTCCTTTAAATAGAAGGAAACATCTAGGATTTTATATATCGAGTTCCATATGATTGGAACATAAATGACACACAGTTGGAGATAGAAACCTTTAAAATGATTCCTAAGTGAGTGCATAAACGTTCGATACAATAATTACTCGATCATCTTGGAAGAAAGAAGGTGGTTTAATGAATTTTAAATTTGACCACAAGAGAAGTAGAAATGAACTTACAAAAATGACACCCTCCATGAGTAGCTTTGTGATAGTAGAACAAATGAGTTTTAGAACTCTTGGAAGAAATCTTTATAACTATTATTTGTGGAAATTTAAAATGGCAAAAGAAAATAAATGATGAATTAAAGAGATAAAATATATGATTTGGAGAGAATTCCTGACTGAATAAGCGTGATCACTGACATATGCTTTATGTCGTAATCAAGAGTATTATGCTTGATTGCAAATTATATTGATGAGGCATGACAATTACAAAAAGCTAAAGATAATTGTTTGGTGCATCCAAGCGCTCATTTGTTATTATGCGGGCTTGGAGATCTACACCGTCCATATAATTGGACGGTGTAATTCGTTCCCTGTCATCAAGGCAGGGAAACGTGACTTGCAGCCCCTGTCTCTCTCTCTCTCACCCAAAAAATCAACCTTGTATTCTTCTCTCTCTGTAAAACCCCCATACCCTCTTTTGTAGGGTTTTGTTTGATGGAGAAGGTTTTGGAGGGTGAGTCTAGTTCAGCCATGGCAAACTGTTCAGAGAAGACGGTAGTTATGGTGGTATTGGCACGATGAAGCTTGCTAGATATGTGATCGCATCTCTTAGCAGATACTCTGTAGGCCCTATAAGACTCCTCCACCAAGTTCACAAGGTTAGGCCTCTTTTTGTAAAACATCTCTGCCCTCTTTGCAAATGAAATTGCATCTTCTTCTATCAGTTTCACCTCCATGTCTAGGAGGTTCTGCTCCACCCATTTTGGCTTCCTTGTTCAGATTTGGCTCGCCCACATGTTGGCCTAAATACAGTGGTTTTTTAATATTTTCGGAAGTAAATAGAGTTATATCAAAGATGCAAGTTGGGTTTTGAACTCAATAAAAAATATCCACAAACATATGGCATGTAATTCTTATCAAAATACCCATTAAAAGTTGTTTGGAAATTTTTTTGGAACTCAAGAGGATGTACAAATGTCGCTTATGGGTGCGGTTTGTATAGAACCGAGGCTTTAACCAATCAAAGTAAAGGGTACCTTCAAATAGAGTGTCGAGAAATGTAGTTTCAATACTAGAAATCTTTGTGTTAGCCTTAAAATATATTTTTATTTTTAATTATAAAATTTAAAATTTCAAAAATAGTACAGGTCGATTAGATCTATAAAAACTTGAAAATTTACCGTCCAAAAAAGCATTACCAGAAGCATTATTTTCATAACTTAAAAATTTTCATGTCCCCCCAATTAAAAAAGTAATTTTTTTAATAAGTGTTACCTTCTCCAAATATACATAAGGGAATGATCATATGTGTATTTTAAATACTTAGTGTTGTGGTGTAAAGATTTTTTTTTTTTTAGCCTTTTTTTTGAAAAGTCTCTTTTTCCTAACCTACAAACTCCCAATCGGATTTTGCTCTCTCTACCAGTCCCCGATCTCTCACTTAGCTCTTTCTCTATGGCCCCCAATCACTCTCATTGCATCATTCCATCTCTCCCCCCTTTCTTTCTCTCTAAAGGTATCACGTCACAGACCATGTTTGTTACTTTATCAGTGCGAGAGATAATTACTTTAACCAAAAAAAAAAAAAAAGTGCAGGGAGATAATACATCTAAAGAGAGAATTATGCCCATCCAATCCAATAGAGGTGTTGCTTTGCTTTTCTCTCTCTAAACAGGAGCTCATATAACCAGCAATGCCCAAGGGAGAAAGAGAGAGTATCATGTTCTATCTTCTATCACGAATCCCACCACCCACTTATTCCTCTCTCTTCTTTTAGGAAACCATTCATGGGATCCCAACTCACTTTCTAGGATCTAAAACCTAAAAACAATCAAAACAAGGATGACCATTTTTCTGAAAATCTCAAGAAATTTTTTTTTCCTTCATGCCAACTACAAGCCCATTGTTATGAGAATTTGCTAGCAACGAACTTCCAAAAGAAAGGGAATTTAGTCCAAGATAATTTAATGGAAGAATCCTTTCACGGGCTATCAAGTAAGAAGCCTCCTAGATTTGTAGCTCTTCATAATCTATGGTCTATAGTTTAGATACACTCCAACAGCGTGTATTCAAAATACACACCATCATTCCCCATATACATATTCTTGTATTATTTTTTTTTATCTTTAGGCCAATTCGGCACACAAATAGGGACCAGCTTCAAAAGGGATTTTAAAAAAAAAACAAACAAAGGAAACATGCATTTAGAGGGGTATTTTCATAAATAAAAAAAAATGTCGGGCACGGGAGGAGGGGGGTTGGGATCGGGGGTCAGGGGTGGTTGTTTACCTTTGCATTAGTTGTTTAAGGCAAGGGCTATCTACTTTTAAATAAGTTATACATGATCTTGCAATAGCAGGTAGAATGATATCATGAATGAAGTAATGTATTAGTCTCTTCCTAAAAATGGCACGTGGGATCTCATAAAGTTGCCCAAAGGTAAGAGAGTCATTAAATGTGAATAGGTGCATAAGAAGAAAAAAGATTCACATGATTGATTTAAGGCACAGTTGATTGCAAAATGCTATGCACAAATGGAAGGTATTGAATATAATAATATCCCTCAAGTTGTGAAGTACACATCCATTAAGGTATTGCTATTGTATCATTTGGAGTTGGTGCATCTTGATGTCAAGGTTGCATTTTTGCATAGAGAGTTAGAGAAACAAATTCATACGAGTAGGCCAAAAGAGTTTGTAGTTAAAGGCAAAGAGGTCATACCTGCAAATGAAGAAGTCATTGTATGGCTTATGGTACACACACTTTGGTACATACATGATCAGACACGAGTATTTTATAACTAAGTATGATAAGTATGTCTAATTTAAGAGATTTACTGATGGTTAGCTCATCTTTATTGCTTCACATAAATATTGTTGTGGAGATTTTTTTAAAAATCAATAAATTGAATCTTAGCTTGATAGAGAATTTGAGAAGAAACATTTAGGTTTAGCAAATAACTTTTTTCCTATGGAGATATGTCGAGATGGAAAGTTGGGAAAATTGTGGCCATCTCAGGGGTACATTAAGAAGGGCCTCACCGTATTCAGAGCGGAAAATTCAAAGCCTGTAGATACTATTCTTGCTACATATTTCATATTGTCAGCAATATTTCTTCTAATATAGATGCTAAAAAAAAAATACATGTCCCGTGTTTCCAATACCAATATAGTTGAAAGCTTCACGTATATAATAGTTTGCACTCGTCAAGATATTTCTTATATTATTAGTGCTATTAGCTAGTATGTGACCAAACCAAGAAATGAGCATTCACATGCGATGAAATAGATATTGTGTTACATGAGAGTTACAGAGATGTGGGTCCAAAGTTCAACAATAGTAGCAAATTGACAAGTAGTGTTGATGCTGATTTTACAATTTATTTGATCTGCATAATATCTATTGCAGATTATATGTTTACACTTGCTAGAACTTCGACTACTTAGAGGTCAATGCTCCAGCCCATTTTTTCTTTGTCCAAGACCAAAGCAGAGTCTATGCTTGTTACCAAAAAAGTGAGTAAGTTATTTCCCTTAGAGGGCTTGTAAGTGCTTTGGTTTTACAATAAAAAGAGACTATTGGTTATTGTAATAGTCAAGCACAAACATTTGGAGAAAAATCAAGTATATCATGCAAGGATAAAACATATTGATAATGTGTATTTATTGCTGAATATTGACACCATTAAGAATGTTAATCGACGCTGACAAAACTCATTCTATTATAGAAGTTCAAGTTGTATTTGGACTCGATCAAGGTATTGCAAAGCGCTTGTGGGAGTACATGTGGAGAAGATGGTTGATAAAAAATTTCTTTTAGAATTCAAATCAAGGTGGAGATTTGTTAGGATGTCTTAAATCCGGAGTTAGTATCACTATGGTTTATTATTTTTGGGGTAGATTACTTTAGGTTTCCTAATTTTCTACATGGTGAATCTTAAATTAAAAAAAGTGCTATCTTATTTTTGTGGGCATGGGAATCCTACATTTAAGGAATAATTATTGTATCATATTTAACTTATCAAAAATAAGATACTGATAGATTGTGTTTATCCTTCTTATAAACAAATAAGGCAGGTGATTATCTTTTTGAGTTTACTTCTCTCTATATCAATAGGTCGAAATAAGGCAGGTGATTATCTTTTTGAGTTTACTTCTCTTTCTATCAATAGGTCGTGTAGAGAGAGATACCTTGGGCGTGGAAAGAGCGTAGCAAAACTATTTGAAAGATAAAGAGTTTGAGAGAGTAGCAAACTAATTGAAAGATAAAAGAGTTTTTCTCTAATTCTTTTAGGAAAGAGTCTTTTTTCATATTCTTTTATGTCCATTGATAGTGAAAAAGAATCGATTGTCTTCCCCATTGATGTTGTTGTTCTTCTTTGCATTATTTCTTTCTTGTTTGCCACTTTATTGCGACCGGCTATGCTTATCCCTCTTTATTTTGCCAAAATCAACTAATCCGGTTTTAAAGTTCTCACTTGACCATCTACTTCCATTTCAAAATGTTTATAAATTTGAAACATTTGCATTATTTAAGGTTAAAGAGAGAGAACCCGTAGGCTTTCAATAGCAAACAGACTAAACATTTGCATTATTTAAGGTTAAAGAGAGAACTCATAGGCTTTCAATAGCAAACACACTCTGCACTATTTAAGGTTAAAGAGAGAGAACTCATAGGCTTTCAATAGCTAACACAATTTTATTACACCTATATGCATTCAATAACAATGAGTACATGTGGAGAATAGATCACAGGTTCATTGGAGCCCAAGGAGATAAGACGTTCTACACCATTGATTTTCACAATTACCATGTTAAAATTCTAATTTCATTAATAATCTCAAATATGTCAATAACTTTTCTTCCTGATGCGTGTAAAAGATTGATCTAGCAAGTAAATGCAAAACAATACCATTACAAACAAGCTGATTTCAATCCACAATTTTTTAGTTGGTAATTTACATGTGCGAAATACCCTAAGTTACAAAGTAGAACCAAAGAAATGTAATTACAAGGAAGAGTTTTGTCAAAGATGAACCATCACCACATGTTTTTTGCTTTACATTTAGAAAAATCATTGCCTCTTACAATTTCAAGAATCCCTACATATTCTTTAATTTCCTCCCTGCAATCATTTTCAGCCTTTTCAAAGGATTTGGCTTTGAACTTCAAGATCCCCAGATAATGTAGGGAAAACTAGAGGGGAATCAAAGACGAATTGCCATTTGCAGTGCTCAGGCCTGTATCAGTGAAAATGTTTTCTTCTATTTGAATAGCCAGAATCTGATTTGGTTTAAGGAGCATTTTTATCGCTCACGAGGTGATCATGTCATCTTAGTCATCAATTATCCAAAAATTGATCCACAAATCTGAAACATAGAAACATGGTTCACTCAGCATCTAATGGCCAAAACATTGTGAGGATGGACAACATAGATAGTACTCAATTTTGCTAATGCCTAAAGCCTCCAAAATCATCAATAAAAGAAATGCAAAGACCAAAATAGTTTTAAAAGAAAGAAAAAGTAGAAATAGATGCCATGGAAAAGATCAAATAGACCACAGTAAAACTGGGACTCATCAAATATTAAGTTTAAAGCATGACTCTTTCTCCTGGCACCATTTGTTCATTATTTCCTGCCTAGTGCACATAGGGTACAATATACCACCTGAAGCTCTGAACACATATTTTGAGCTCTTACTCCACAGCCGCAAAGCCAAGAGATTGAGATGTATGAAGTGAAGACTATTATATTGCACATTGAGGGATGAGTCCAAGGTTCAAACCAGACACAGGATACACATCTACATCCATATATAGAAAAATTGAAACAAAAACCAGTTAAGAAATTAGAGGGAAAGCAATAACCAGCTTCAACAAGACTACTGACAAAATAAATAAATAAATTGACTTACCATCCCAAATATGCATAACCCACAAGCATACCCTTATCCAGTCCCTGTCAACCCCACAAAAGGAAGTAAACCGAATTATAAAACCAACACAAAACATCACAGATCAGCATACACATATAAACAATCGCTTAGAGACCAAATGATACAAAGAGGTTGCAGAGCCACCATCACAAAATCAAGTCATTTCACATGAGCATAAAACTAATAAGTTGGGGGACACACCCACACACGGACACACCCACACACACACACAAAGCATTAACCTGAATAGTTCATGTAGGCAAGAGCAGCATAAGCACCAGGTTTAGTACTTAGTGGAGGAGGGCTTGGGGTGAGGGGACTTGGCTATTACTACTCTGTCATCATCATTAGCCTGGGATTTTTTTAGGCTACCCATCCTTTGATCCAGAGCTCCTGAAAATCCGAGAACAGAACAGGGAAATTAGGGAAGTATCACCTTCCTTTGTATTAAAATGCCCCCGACTCTAGGTGGCCTAATCTCTAATAGGAACCAGTGATTCTCCAACAATCAGTTCAGTTACCCTAGAATAGGTAGCCTATCCATCGTTAATGGCGATTAAGGGAAAAACTAATAGCTTGTGAGGGTTTTTGTGAGGTTTTGAGGTGGGAAAAAGAGGAGAATCATTCCATGGAAAGTGGAGATGATCTCAAGTAGAATAGGATGAAAAAAGCAGATCACATAGCTCTTTAACAGATATATCGAATCATTAGACTTTACACTCTTTTGGAAGTGGTTTCATTTCTTCCCTCTCCACCTGCCACTCATCTCTCTCTCTCTGGAAGTGCTTTCATTTCATCCTCCTGCTAGTCTCTCTCTCTCTCTCTCTCTCAAAACCAAATCCTCCAAGATTGCAAGATGGAGAAAAATTAGCATTGCTCCATATCGCCTAAAATTCAAGTCCAACTTGATTTTATGAGGATCTTGATATAAAAGTCTTATCCAAAACTTCTGTGCCATGGATTGGTGCTATCATGAACATTTTTTAGCATGTTGACTTATAAAAAAATTGAATCTCAAAATATATTTTGATATCCAGATATTCAGGGGTCATCAAACATACCCTAATTATCATGTATAATCAAGATATTGAAAAATACTACTATCTCACAAGGCCTCAATAAGACTGTGTTTGAATATACAAATATCTCACATGGTAAGATATCGGTGTTTGAACATAAAAATATCTCACATGGGGTGTCATATTCTTACGTTATCTTACCACGTGAGAAAATTTGAAAAGGTGTCATATTCTTTACTTTTTTACTTGAAAATAAAAATTAACAAACCCAAAAAAGAACAATTTATCTTATTCCTCTGTATGCAAGAAAATCTTATTTACTTGGACTCTATTTTGTAACAATAAATTATTTTTCGAATCGACAGAGTATAATCATCATTATTTTTTAAATCAATATAAATTTTAATAAAATACACAAAAATGAAATGATCACAATCATTGCTTTTATGAAGATAATTTAGGAAGTCATGTCATTCACACAAGCAAATCATGTCATTCACTATCTCGCACAAAAAGAGATTTCCAATCAGCAAGGAGAGCAATAAAAAACCAAGGTTGTCATTAAATCAAACAAATTGGATAGTCATTAATGTGTGGTGAAGACTGACATACATACACAACAAAATGTGATACTTAATGTAGTAAAAATAAAAGATGACTAACACATAAATTCTAGTATGTGTTGCATAGATCATTTTTAGAGGGAGAGTTCCTCTTTTTGGCTTACCCAGCTAAGAGCAAAAGTGCACCAGCAGCATGTCCACAACCTTTTCAAAGTTTTAAGATGTTTCATAATACAAAAAGTAACAGCTTATCGACTCTTTTCTGTACGGACACCCAAAACTTCACTTGGTTATGTAGGGTTTTTGAGGATCCCTCACTTGTGGATTAAGAAATCCCAAATACTTGGATCCCAATCAAGATCGTGTACATAGTTGATTTCTTCTATAATAAAATACGAGCTGATCAAGAAAATGTTTTCAAGGTTAAGAGCTTGGTTCGGATAAACATACATTGATATTTATTACGTATATAGTTGTGATGATATATGGGAAAACATTGTATCCAAACATAAAACTATTTGTGTTCCCTCAGGTATATTCTATTTCGATTGAAAAATAAATATATAATTTATAAAAAATAAAAATTTAATTTTTTAAATTAAAAGTATTCATTTGCGATTAAAAATGAATTTCTAAATATTAGATCTAAAAAATAATTATCAATTACGATAGAATAATACTATTAGTATGCTCCCATCATAGCATGCCATACAAATTTAAACAACCAAAAAGAGTATAGCATTTATTGCCACATGACGTGGTAAAAGCAACAATAATTACTTTCGATTTTTTACAAAATGACCAACATCTTTAAAAAAAAAGACAATTGAGTCATTGACTATATAACAAAAATAATGGATGAAGCCTAGGCTTTATGAAAACAAAATAAAGCCTCACTTGAAATCCTCATTCCGAAAAGCACTTTCGTCATAAAAAATATCCATGATGCGCTGAAATCAATTTCCGACACCAACAACAAAACTTGAAACTCAAAAAATGCCATAGATCTAGCGGATCTGTAAACACTTATTTTTAGGGGACAATGGACGGTCTAGATGAATTATTGCAATATACACTTTTTTTAGAATTTGAAATGTACACAATGTTTTTAGAATTTGATGCGCTAATTTTTTATCACAACCATAGTGCTCAAGCCGATATTATCGATTTAAAGGCTTTCTAATTTTTTTATCACAACCATAATGTTCAAACCGATATTATCGATTTAAAGGCTTTCCAATGCTTGAATTACAATTTTTGATGAATTATGAGGTGAGAGTTTACATGTTTTGATAGGACTGCAGCGCTATCAAACCATTACATCATAAAATAAAAACTGATATCTAATTTCGTCAATTTACATTTATAACATTTCCTAATATTTGTTTAAAAATATATACTTATATACACAAGGTAAAATTTATTAATTATCGTCATTAGAAGGAAAAGATAATAAAATATCTAATTATTTGGAACAAAGTATTTCACTGATCTATAATTTCTCGAGTGAAAATTCTCTAAAACAAAATTCATTTTTATATAAAGCAAATATGCTACAAGTAATTTTAATTTGCACATTACTCTCATATTACAAGTTAAATGATGAATATTTAGAATATAAAATAATTTCATTTTATGAGCAATTTCACTTTAGGAGCAATTTTGAAAGATAAAAAATTAAAATCTTAATTAATAAACAAAAAGTGAATTTAAATTTATAATTATACAATATGATGAATTGGGGGAGCTCAGGTATGATTGCTTCTTTTTTTAATTACCATTGTTTATTTGAAAATACAAGAACTTTTATCATTTTAAAAAAAATTCTTTTACATGTTATAATTTTCTTAAGCGAACTTCTCTAAAATAAACATGGGTTTTATAATAAATTTCCACGAATACTAAGAAAATTATACTTTTTTATATTTATTTTAAAAACTATAAATTTCTTATAACAATGATTTCAAATTTAATTAAAAAAAAGTTTAAAGTTATGAATATAAGTTAAATTTTATAGTTGGGCAATGTCATACTTAATAAACAAAAATATATTTAAATAAATTTTTATTCATAAATCGAATTATTTTTTGTAAATAATATACAAAAAGATCACACATTTTCTTTATTTACTTTGCACTTTAGCAATGAAATAAATAGGTGTATATATCTACCCAACTCAATGTATCAAAAAGCATTAGGTGGGTCCTAGGCGGCCTGGGGGGTCCAGGCCGCCCAGCGCCTAGGCGAGAGCCCAAAACCTGGGCGGTTGCCAGTTGAAATTTAAAAAAAGTAAAAACCGTAGCAAATTATTACCAATATAATACCATATTCCAAGTTCAAAAAAAAAAAAGATAGACGTTGAGAAGAGAATTTTGATAATCTATATTGTTAAAACAGTAAATTGTAAAACCATACAAGTGTAGATAGGATATAAAAGTCAACACTCAACACAACAGACAATTAGAAAATATACAATATAACAAAAGTCAACACTCATGACTCAAAACAACAGTCAACAACAGACTCAACACTCCACACTAAGAGGCAAGAGTCTTCAGTCGTCGTCATCGTTGTCGTCGTCGTCATCATCATCATCATCATCATCATCATCATCATCATCACCATCATCATCATCATCTTCATCATCATCATCATCATCGGAAGGAATATCAATAGGACAAGCCTCATCATATGCATCAAAGTCGAGGTCATCATCATCAGAGTCATCTCCCTCTTCAATATAACACTCGTCCTCTTCTGTTTCTTCTGAATCTGCCTCTTCCACCTCCTCTACTTCTACCTTCCTCTTACTAGTCTATCCAGATAAGGCCCTAGGAGTCTTGGCTGCTCTACCCTTTTCTTTGTGCTTCTCTGAACTCAAATATTGTATAATTTTCTCCTTGATAGCCTTATAAACATTTTTACAATAGGCAACATTCCACTTAGTACCAGCAAGTTGTTTTTAAACCGATAACTACCTCCCATTAGTATCCTTTCCACAATAATTACATTTAATAGGATTTTTATCACTTGGATTCAGGTTATAACCATACTTCCAACCCGGATCACCACTCCATCTAGAACCTGGAGAAAATACTTCCATAGAACAAGGCTTATTTTCATTCTTTTCTGGTTCTTCAAAATTCAAAAGATGTCTAATCTCATCCCGAACTGCTTTAGGAACCTTTGTACAAGAAACAACATTACCTCTGACACCAACAAGATGTTTTTTTGAATCGGCTAATACTCCCATTGATATCTTTTTCACAAAAATTACATCTTATACAATTTTTATTGGGTTGTACCCATACTTCCAACCCAGATCACTTTTTCTAGGAGTAGCAGAAATAGATCTATGATAAGGATTTTGTTCTTGTTTTTGTTTTACATAACTTATAAATTGCTTAATCTCTTCTCTGATAGCTTCAGGAACATTTTTTACAAGAGGCAACATCCCCCTAATACGGGTAATATGTTTCTTAAACCGGTTTATGCCTCCTTTTGTATCTTTTTCACAAAAATTGCATCAAACGCAATTTTTGTCATTTGGATTCAAATTGTATCCATATTTCCAACCCAGCTATCCACTCCGACTAACTCCTGAAGAAGATATCTAGAAGTAAAACAAGCAATCTAAAGTTGCACTTACTTTGGTTGCTCGAACTCCGAACTTTGAGAAACACTTCGATGATTCGATCCAATGAAATGTAGTTTTTTGGAGGTTTCTTTCTCTCTAAAATGGTTTCTTGGGGTGTTCAGGTTTCAAATGAACCTAAAACTCATCTTTCTAAACTTTTATATCTTTAAAAAAAAGAAAAAAAAAAAAAATACTTTTCCACCTTTGAGCGGGGCGCAGGCCTTGGGCAGCCCCAAGGCTGGGCGCTGGGTGGCCGCCTAGGCAGCCGCCCAAGGACCACCGCCCAGTAGTTTGGCCACCTAGGCCTGGGCGTTGCTCCCAGGCCTTCTGGACCGCCTAGGCACTGGGCGGTCCGCTTTTTTGAACAACGACCCAACTTTACAATGTCAATGTATAAGACTTTACAAGTATTCATAAATAGAATTATTTTTTTATAAATAGTATACAAAAAGATCACACATTTTCTTTTATTTACTTTGCACTTTAGTAATGAAATAAATAGGTGCATATACCTACCCAAATTTTCCAATATAGATGTATAAGACTTTAGAAGCTCATATATAACTTAAATAATAATAATATCATTATAAAATGTCAATAGGTCATGTATTTCCTCATATATGTGATCCCTCAACTAAAAATCCTATGTCTAATTTTTAAACAACTAAAATTTCAATTCTTTTCTTTAAAATATTCATTGGATGATAGATCCTTAAATTTTAGAACTATGAAATGCTATTAAGAGAAAAAGTATTTATCAAATTAGAAGATTAAAATCATAATTTTTAAACCAGTTTTAAATAAATTTACATTCTTGATAACTTTTTTAAAATAAATTTGGCACAAGCTGAGTGGGTAACACAACATAGTGCCATCACATAAATGACACATTGTACTAATGTAAAATTAATTAAAGTCAAGACCTACAAGGGAATCTAGCAAAACCAAAATAAAGAACTTCCATTGTTTAACTTCTAGGCAATACAACACACATGCCCATTTAAACGCTGTAATGAGAAAATTCTATGAAGTTTAAATAAATTCTACATTTATTTTAACTTCTTAAAAATAAATTTTATAAAAGTTGAATGGGTAACACAACATAGTGCTACTAAAAAAATAACGCATTACACTGTTCTAAGTAGAATTTTACTTAAAATTACTGAACAAACGCACCTTCAATCTTTGATGAGCGGCCAAATTATTGTAAAATAAAATTCTTTTAAAACAATAGAATGTATACTTTTATTATGAAATTATTGTATTGTAAATTATATTCCTATTAGGTTATTCATTTATCATTTTTCATATATTGTAGTTGAATAAATCTATAACATCAAAATAGTAAACTTCTCATTTATATGTAATTTATAAATATAGAACAAAAAATATATAAGTTTATAAATATATATTTGTAAATTATAACTAATAACTTATAAATTTAAATTTATTTTTTATAAGTTATAATTTATAAATTACTACTTATAATTAGAATAAACTCTTAAAAAAGTTGATTAATAAATCTAAATGGTTTAAAAAATACAACATTAATTATAGATAGACCTGCAATATAGTATGCGAAAACCACAATAAAAAACTTCTAATCTTCTGAGCAATTAAAGCATAAAGCCCCTACGTCAGAGTACAATGTACATGTCCTTTTAAAATTTATAATGAAATAGTAAGTTTATTTTAAATAATTCTACATTCATATTAACTTCTTTAAAATAAACTTCACACAAGTCAAGCGGCTAGCACAACATAGTGCCAACGCAAAAATGACACATTACACTGCTATGAAATTAATTAAATATAAAACCTAGATTAACTTCTACATTTAAATTCTACAATAAAATAATGTGTCCACTTTAAATAAATGCTACATTTATGTTAATTTCTTGAAAAAGTTGTGGGTTGTACCAAATAATGGCATCATAAAAATGACGCATTTAACTGCTTTAGGCAATAGTTTACCTAAGACTAATACTTTTTAAAAATAATTCAATACAAGTCAAGAGGGTCGCACAACATAGTGCCACCACAAAAAAAGACATGTTCCACTATTCTAAATAGTAGTTTACTTCAGATTAATATTAGTTGAATGTTGACTTTAAATCTTAATAAATTATTTATCTTTTTATAAGTATAATATCAATTTATCAGTCAAATTATAAAATTTTAGTTTTTAAGTTTCATTTATTCTAATTCAATATAAGTTACATAGGTTATTCTTATATGTTCTTACAATAGAAAATTTTAACTATTGCTTTCCACTTGGTATCTCTACAGCCACTTAGCGTTGATATCTGAACTCATCACACAAGTTAAGCTGGCAACGCAACATATCACCACAACAAACATCTCTTAGGACATCTTATGATTTTTTACCCAAAATTTACATCCTATGATAAAATTTGACAGTGCACCGTACTTTGATTGTTTAAGGTTGCAACCTCATGTAAACCAAACCCTTATTGAAAACCTTCAAATTTCAGCAGATTGGCGAGCTCATTGGACGTCCTCCAATATGCTTCTAAGAGACATCCATATCCCTGCAAATGCATGCAATTTCATCAAAGATCGAAGCTAAGTACCAAGGAGGTGCTGAAGTCCCCGATGCCCAAGAAATAATGTTATGTGCATCTCCTTCCACTATCAATTGTGAACCCCAGGAAAGATTAAAGTTTTTGAGACCCAACAGCAAGGCCATGGCTTCAGCAAATTGGGAATCCTTATGGCTGAGGTGCTCAACATAAGTAAAGAGGACCTTGCAATGATGGTCCCTAAAGACACCTCCGGCTCCTGCTGGGCCGGGATTTCCCATGAACAACCATCAAAATTGAGTTTGACGATACCCTCAAGAGGTGGCAGCCAGTTGTATGGTATTTGCCTCTTTTGGGGTTGGTGATGAGAATTTATTCCCAATGAGTAACAAGGTGTTCACCGCGATGCCCGAGAAGGCCTTATGGTTGGAGGCCCAGAAGGTTACCATAGAGGTAAACTTGTGAACGAGGGTGTCAATGGATTTGCCACATCATTTCTCTCTCTTCAAAGCCTATGCAAGCTTAGAAATGCTTTGAGGACCATGTTTCCTTCAGAGCAGTGGAGTAAACGTCAATGGTCAAAGCATCAAGATGGGAGAAAGACTTAACATACTATTCTCATCTTTTTGGGATCAGGTATATCATACATTGGAAGTGGCTAGCCCTTTAGTGAGAGTGCTTAGATTGATCTATGGTGAAGCGAAGCCCACCATGGGCTACATACATGAGGAAATGACTAGGGCAAGAGAAGAGGTAAAAAATGTTTGAAAGGATTATGAAAAGAAATGCAAGACTATACTTGAAAATATTAATAGGAGATGGGATAACTAGCTTCACAGGTACCTCCATTTAGTCGGTTACTTTCTAAATCCATCTCTTCACTGCAAGCACCCATCCATTAAGTAAGCTCATATAATAAATGGTAGGTTCTTAGATGTGCTTGAGAGGTTGGTCCTTGACAAAGATATCCAAGATGAGATCCACAACCATGAATTGATCAAGTTCAAGTTAGCATTGAGAAACTTTATGAGAGAGATTGTTGCTCGAAACATGGACATTACATATCCAAGTAAAGGCCAAAAAGTGCCCTTTCTAGTTTGTTTACTTTACAGTCTTTTACTTGTATAGTTCCATTGTTATAACTAATTAAATATTTATCTAAATTATTACATGTTATATAGCTGCATTGTGGGAATTATATGAAAGCGAGACACCAAATCTACAATGTCTAGCTATTCGAGTATTGAGTCTCACATGTAGCTCATCTGGTTGCGAACGCAATTGGAGTGCATTTCAGCATGTAAATCCTTAATCCTTATTTTAGGGATTTCAAATTTCAATTTTTTAATAAGAAGAGTAAAATGTAGAAACAAGAAATAACATGTTACTTTTGCTTGTTTCCTTGTTCTGTACCACATCTCCATACCACAAAAAGAAATAGGTTAGAGAAAACAAAGTTGAATGATTTAGTTTACGTGAGATATAACAAGCGGCTTAGGGAGAGGTATAAAAAGCACATGGATCTCAACCCAATTCGATTGTATGAACCTAATGGTGAGTGCACAAGTGAGTGAACCATAGATCCACGAGCAGAGCGCGTGTTCGAGGGTGAGAATCTTACTTAGCTTGATATCGAGCTAGCTGCAGCGGCAAATGAAGAAGTATGGATCCAGCCGCATATCAGTTCCAGAGGTCAAGGAGTAGGAGGCTAACTTAGAGGAGACCGCGGAAAAAGAAGAATATGTGGAGGCTGCGCAGATGATAATGATGATGATAATGCGCATGGAGACTCTCTTAATAACTTGTCTTATTAAGATTTGAGATTTAGAGTCTCAGGACTTGAGAAAAGACGATGATTTGTCTTGACTTGCAAACTCTTAAATCTTTATAGACCTTTAGTTAGTAACTTTAAAGTTTGCAGTTGCAACTTTGTGATTGTAGTTTTTGAATGTTTACGAATTATGATAATATGATGTCTTCTAAGTTCTATTGTCTTCTATAAAGTTAGATTTAGGTTTCAAGTTTCAAGTTTCTACTTTCCAAAGTTTTATATGATCTATCAGGGGATAGTGGATACAGAATCCCCTATAGCTGATACCCTTGGAGTTAGTGAATAAATAAAATACCTATTATCACATAAATCACCCCCTATATTTTTTATACATTAGCATATTTTTTGAAATTTTTAGGAATCTTTTATATTTATTGATTGCAACGGGTTAATGCACCTACATATGGACCGCATCGGTCCCCTAACCACATCGGGACCGCATCCCACATTCTAAAACACTGGTATCCATTGAACTTTGTTATTTATTGTTTTCTTAAGATAAATCTTAGCCCTGTACACACCTTGTGCTCAGATTCCAATTGTAGGGTTCTTAGGAGCCCCTCACTTACAAAACCAAAAATCCCAAATACCAGGATCCCACCTAAGATCATGTACATAGTTGGCCAAATGCAATATAGATGAATACAACCATAAATCCGAAGAAATAAGGCAAAAACAAAATCAAACCACACCGACACACGATATATGTAATTCACCTCGTAGGGCTACGTCTACAAACTCGGCAAGTAGAAAGCCACTTTCACAATGAACATTACCATTTTGGGTTACAAGAGAAAATACCTCTCTCGAAACATTGGTAAAAACCTCACTGACCTTCCCTTCTAAACCCACTCTCTCAATCAAGCAACATCGTCGATCACCCACAACTTTCCCACTGCTAACCGCTACTGGAAAGAGCACCTTGAGAGCAACTCGAGAGACTCTCTCTCTAGAAGTGGAAATTAAACCAACCCAAAATCTCATGCGAATATTGCATCTCTCTAGGATGTCATTTCTCTCACTCTTGAAGACCCATCTCTTTCTTGAAGATCCCTCCCATGAAACTCAAAGGGGTGACCCTCAAAAGGATAAATCAGTGTTCTAAAAGGCAGACTGCTTAGTGCCTAGGCGGCCGCCTAAGCGGTCCAGAGGGTTGAGCGAGGCAGCCCAAATAGACAGCCTGCCCTTGGGCCGCCTAGGCACTAGGGAACCTGCCTAGATGAGCGTCCACCCCTGAGCGGCCATCTAAGGCTTCACGCCGGCCCAAGGGAGGAAATGCCCCTAGTTGAGGGGCATTTTTGGGGTTTTTTTTTTTTTTAAAAAAGGGATAAGGGTGGGATTTAGGTTCATTTGAAGCCTAAACCCCATTAGAGCCTATTTTAGAGAGAGAAAAACCTAAAAAAACTAATTTCTGGGCATCCAACTTTTCTTTCTACTAAGCCTATTTCGTAAGTTCCCTGCATTAAAACCTCTTTTAGGTAATACAACTTTTCTTTCTACTAGGCTGCCCAGGTTTTGGGCATCCTCTAGGCACCGCCCAGTGCTTTTTGAAACACTGGGATAAGTATTATATCTTTCTTGACTCCTTAAATAGAGATCACTTTCTTGCTTCTCAAGAAAGCCCCTTTTTCTAACTATAACACCCTTAATCTTTACAAGAAAATATAGATATGGGGATTTGGCTATCACCAAACGCAACAATATCTTCCTTGATAGCAAAATCACTATAATTGCCTTGTCGACCTCCATTGAATTAATTTCTTCTCACTTGCCTCTATTACAAAATTTTCATAAACACTTTGCCTTCAAATTTCTCCACCTCAAACCTGATATCTGTCAAACTTTGCTATTCATCTTTTTCTTCATATAAGCCTAGCCCATATACACCATATGCTCGAATACCAATATTAGGGTTCTCAAGAACCCCTCACTTGTGGAACCAAAAATCCCAAATATTGGGATCCCACCCAAGATCATGTATATAGATGGCCAAATGTAATATAGATAAATACAATCATAAACAGAAGAAATACAGCTAAAAACCACACCATGATACAGGATATACGTGGTTGACCCTATAGAGCTACGTCCACAATCTTGCTAAGTAGAAATCCACAATCACAATGAAGATTACCTATTTTGGTTACAAGAGATAATTCATCTCTCTAAACGTTGGTAAAAACCTCACCAAACTTCCCTTCTAAACCTGCTCTCTCTACCAAGCGTCGATCACCCACATCTTTCCCATCGCTATATCGCTACCGGAAAGAGCACCTTGAGAGAAACCCGAGAGACTATCACTCACTAGAAGTAGAAACCAAACCAACCCAAAATCCCATGGGAATATCGTCTCTTTAGGAGACTTCTCTCTCTTCTAGAGACCCATCTCTTTCTTGGAGATCCCTTCCCATGAATCCCAAAGGGGTTATCTTCAAAAGCATAAGTATTATGTCTTCCATGACTCTCATATAAAGATCACTTTCTTGCTTCCCAAGACAGCCCCTATTATTTTTTTTAAGACATGTTAACTTTTATATATATATAAGATTTATATAAGTATCCAAAAATGGCATCCCACAAGTTGGGTGCTCTGTATCTATCAAAAAATGGCAGCCCACAAGTTGGGTGCTCGGTATACAGTCATCAAAAAAGACAAGGGGGAGAGGAGAGAAGTGTGGGGAAAGCGTGATACAACAGAAAGACAGAGAGAGAGAGAGAGAAAGAGGGAAAGAAATGAAAAGAAAATGCCCCTCAAATGCTTTACAAATACTAACAGAAAAACAAGTAAAAATACAAGGGTGATTCCTCTTGAGCATCTCGGCACCAAAATTTGCTAGCAAAGCCTTTTTCCGCAACAAAACAATTCCAAGTGAGGTAAGGATTAGGGCTTCAGCAACAGAAGCTCAAGATGTTTCGAATTGTAGCTGCATCTTCTAGTCTGACTTGAAAAGTTACCAAGACCCACAGAGATCAATTGCTGCGACCTTAGAGGATTGAGCATAGAGGGGAGAGAGAGAGAGCTAGAGGTAGTCCTAAAACCAATATGGTTAAAAGATTAGAACTACAATAATACCCTTAATCTTTAGAAGTAGTCCGAAAAGATATGGGAACTTATGGCCTCACTGCAGGTATGGCGTTTAATAGAGTAGAATGGCAGACCAGGATTCATAAAACTAACCCACCCAATCAATTGGGAAAAAGCTATGATGCTGATGCTGATGATGATGATGACGACCTTTAATCTTTAGAAGGAAATATAGGTATGGTGATTTGGTTATCACCAACCCAACAAATGCAAGACTCTGACACGTCAAGCCATTTATGAAATGATATAAGATTTTAGTAATGAATACAAAGATAAATTTATAGTCCCCCATCTCCAACCAAGTACGTACTCTCTAGAAATGTTTTGTGCAACGTGCACAACGCAATCCACAGTGTACAGTGTACATTGAAAATATATATCTATCCTAAATAATATATTTATCATCTTCATATCATAAATATAAAAAAAAATCTCTTTGCGATAGATATATATATATATATATATATATATATATATATATATATATATATATATATATATATATATATTAAAGATTTTAAACAATTTAAAAAAAATTCAAGTAGATGAGTTCCCCTAGGCTACTCGGACCGACTCCTTCCTGAGTCCGATAACTCAAGAGAGTTTTCAAAAGTTTACACTCAGAAGCCCACTTGTCTGCTCTACTTCGGTTTCCCACTTAAAATTCTTCATATTTTACTATGAATTGTTTATTATGAAATGCATCCATTTAAAAAGAGAACATTAGGAAATGCATTCAATATTCTTACTCTTCCTCACCGTTTTCCCCTTCCAGATATTTGTTCACCACTTCCCTCTTGTTTCGATGCCACACTCTCTCTACTATTAGCATGGCTTGGCAAAAGCAACAATGCATCGATTTTTTTTCTCATGTTCTTTATTTCATTTTTTATCATCCGTCAATGTGCAGATAATTCCCAAATGCTTGTCAAGCTCAAGCATGGTTTGATATTAGAAACAGAGAAATTTCATGCTTAAAGACTTGAGGTACAAGCAATTTGTTCATGGAGTGGCCTCACTTGTAATGAAGATGCCCTGAGTAGTTTCCCTCAATGTTTTCTTCCTCCCTCTCCATGCCCGCCACCTCAGGGACCTTGGTCTCGTCAACAAACTCATCAATCTCAACCTTTCTGACAGTAATCTCACCAAAAACACTCCCACCCAAAATTGGAACCTCACTTCTCTCTTCTTTTTTTTTATGAAGACCTCACTTCTCTCTGTTATCTAAACATCTCCAACAATTGTTTCTCTAGTGACTTTCTGGTGAACTTTTTGGAGTTGCATGAGCTCAAGGTTCTTGACGCCTACAACAACAATTTCTCAGGCCCTCTTCCTCTCAAGCCAACTTTGCTCAAAAAATTGTCACCTCCATCTTGGTGGAAGCTACTTAAGCGATGAGATTCCAACCAGTTCTTCAAGAATACAGAGCTTGGAGGTCACTCAATGAATAGTGATTTTCTGTACCCCAAGCTTTTAAGCATGAGGGTTTCTCTTGTTCTAATATCAAGCCATGCGTGGGCTAGACAAGAACTCAAAAATCATCTGTACATTGACAGATGATGAGACATGAAGCAAAAAACAGGGGAGAGAAAGAAAACCGATGCATTGCCACATTCAGCTTTAACTTGTAGAGTCGTTCCAGAAAATTGTTCTTTTGTTTTTCAACTTCATCTTCTTTCTGTTTCCGTTTGTCATGGCTAATTCATCTGACTTTGAACAGTCTCATAGTCCTTGGCATGAGAAGAATGAACCAGGCTTTTGAGGATCCTAGTAAAGATGTTTCGAAGGAACCTATCCCTAGTGACAATTATGAGTACAACAATGAGGTTCCATAGAGGAACCAATTTCCAAACACCGGTCTCCACTATATACACATATCAATGTCTTTGTGCATTCCTTAACATCTCTTGAACGAGGATCCCAACTTCATGAATACCGTATCTAACATAACAGAAACCCCGCTTCTGAAACCAGGGATATTAGATATTTCAATCAACAATATCAAATCTAACATTATTAAGACCATGTTCCCATACTCTGGGAACCTCCGGTCATGATCCTAAAGGATGTTATTTTTCATCATGATGGACCTTGTTTCCTAAAGGATTTCGATCAAGATCCCTATTAAATGAGATCTTAAATATTTGAGCAAGCTCCCTGAAATTTCGAACCGTGTTCATTGGCTATCCTTGTTTGGCATCATAGGACCGTGATCCTGGATCGGGACAATGGACTAGTCCACACAATCCTAGTTTCTAGGACCAAGACTAAGAATGGGCTCTCCATATGTATTTGATGAAGGAAAGGACAACTTATATCTATCTGCAGAATGGGCTCTCCATATGCACTGGTAAAGGAAAGGACAACTTATATCTATATGCTTCCCATAATAGGGAAAATCCTCAGTACATATTATACAAGGCACGAAAACAATCAATGGAAAAACATAACACAAATGTCAAACTTAATTGATAGAGTAATGACACAAAAAGAAGACTGATGGAGAAAGAAAACTGACGTGGTACACACTCTACACTAGTGCTCCCCTTTCAAAGACACGATGAATCGACAAATGAAACCATCATCTAGTTATTTTAAAGTTCATTACTTCAGGGGGGAAAAAAAACAAAAAAAAAAGGAAACACAAAAATATGTATCATAGTATTTCATTGTAGAAGATCCAAAACTGTCTACATTTTAACAATAGAAGTTAAGAACAACATTGGACTGTGAGTCAGGAGTGAAGACCAAGAGCATTCTTGCAATATTCTAGAAAAAAAGAAGTGCTCTCAATCACACGTGCCATGTCCGCAATTACACCAATTTTCTATGCTTGCTTTGACATTGTCACACCAATTTCTGCCACTGTAAAAGATTGGATAATCAACACTCCATCCATGACCTCCTGTTCCTTTGCAATAAGGAAGTCATTCACATTCAGCTCTTGAAATGCCCCAAGGTTGAAACAATCACACTGTCAGTACGAGAGTATTCTATTTCAGTCTTGGAGGGAAGATATTCATTCTAAAAGGTTTCCTAATTGAGCCCATTAACCAAACAAACCCAATGACTTTCCACAATGACCAACTATTGTTCCCCTTGGAATCTACAAAAGTCCTTCCAAGTTCATGTAAGTGTCAATGACGTTGAAATAACTTCAGTAGTAGAGTTCAGTTAGGATTGTAGGTAGGGGGTGGATAATGTCCCATTAGACAGTTTGAATGCGGGGTTGAAGGTTGCGTTTTTTTTTTGTTTTTTCTTTTTTGAGAATGAGGTTGAAGGTTGCATTAACTCATAATTGAAAATCAATACAAGTAGATTGCAAACAGACCAAAATATTTGTTGGTTGCAATAATAGCCACAAATTTTAAAATAACTGCATTTCATGAAATCTTAAGCATCAAAACATAAATCCAATCCATCATTATATTCTTCTTTCCCTTTGATATGGCAATCCAGTGCTATACTGTCAACCACCTAAAAGCAGCATCATGAAAATCAGGCGTGTCACATATAAAAGAAATGCTTCAAATCCAACCCAGGAAAGCACACAAATTAGTCAAGTCAAACATAATGAACCACAAAAAATTTACGGATATCTATAAATATATAGGAGCCAACATGAGGCAGCCAGATTTTTCGTCAGAGAAACTGTCCTTGCTCCCAGGTTTTGCATGTTTTATCTTGATAACGCATTTAACTTCTTACTTTTATGTTTTGACATGAAAGTAGAAAGATTTACTACTCTAGGATCTTTGTTGTTCATAATGGATGAAAACTCTGTTATTCAAAGATTTCAGGAACATAGTCTATTTTCCTTTATCATAAGCACTGATTTCCAAAGGTAATTTTGAAGGTCTTTTGTTTCTAGAACTTCCTTCCATCTCTGACTTAATTGACATGGGTATATGAAAAGTCCTGCCTACCTGCTTGAAGATTTTTGTGCTGTAGAATCCTAGTGGAAGTATATGAAATCTGCAAAAGCCCTCTCTTTTTCTGAATGCAAGTTGACTAAAATCCGCAAGTACTTCCCCATTATGATATGGTTGGTTCACATTAACTAAGAGAAAAACCGCATATTAACATTCCCTCAAAAAAAATTGGCTCGCTAACTGTGTATAAGTTTTCTTTTTTTTGGGTCCTTTTTTCATGTTATTAGTTTTCTGTTATATTTGAAAAAGTGACGTATAATTATTTCTGTAGATGATTCTTAACTGGATCTTAGTTTTCTTTATGTCATAAGCGCACATCTAGTTTCATTTGTGAGGTCAATAGGTGGATAATTAAGTGGTTAAATGTGTTTGAGGACATAATTTTTTGAAGATGTTTTTAGTTTCAATTTTACCCAAGTATTCACATGCCATTAATTATTCAAAAAGAGTTTGGGATCTCACATCAAATGACCAAAAGGCCAAAGAACTTCATTTCACTAAAATGGAGTTTCTTCATTTTACCAAACCATATCTACAGATTCAAAATGTCACATTAAAATTGAACATCGAAAAGAAGCTCAAATAGCACTTCCATGGCATAGCTCTATATATTGTTATAAAGCTCAAACATTGTTTTCCCATTCATTTTCAAGTCACAAAAAGGGGAAAAAATAACTCAAATTAGAGCAAAAGATGGATTTATGCCGAAGAAGTATGGTGATCAAAAGAGAAATGAAGCACGATACCTACACAAGAGTCCAAAAAAAATGATTTCCTTTTCCTAATAAGAGAAGAAATAAACTAACGTTGTGCATAGTAAAAAATGAATGAGAAATGGACTTTCACAAACATCTGATGCCAAAACGCTATAATGGATTTTGTTTTTCTTCGAATTACTTATTAAAATAATGGTTTCTTCGAACAAATGACAATCAGTAACTCAATATTTCACATGTAAAGTTAATTAAAAAATATTTTCACAAAATGTGCATTTGTATCTCTTACCTCCCAAAAGAAAGCAGCATTTATTGCTTAACATTAAGCATGGCCTTTGCTTCAATCTGCTCCTCCAAAAGCCCCTCACTTGTGTACTTGCTCAAAAGCTCCATCTTCTTC
Source organism: Amborella trichopoda (assembly GCF_054954075.1). Classification (NCBI taxonomy): domain Eukaryota; kingdom Viridiplantae; phylum Streptophyta; class Magnoliopsida; order Amborellales; family Amborellaceae; genus Amborella; species Amborella trichopoda. The sequence goes on from NC_142340.1 coordinate 39,705,417, forward strand.
TTATTCAAAACCATCCTCTCAATCTCCTTTTCATCAGGAAGAGGCACATGAACAATAAACTCCGTTTGCTCCTTACTCTTCTCTTTCTCTCTAGCCTTCCTCTCCTCCTCAACAATCTCCTCCTCCTCTTCAAACAAAATGGGTGTCACATTAACAACTTCCCCACTCTTAACCAACCTCCTTGCCTCTCTCTTCACTTCTTCAATGCTCTCCCATTCTTTCAATGCATTCATCCTCATCTCCTCTTCAGCTGGTTTCTCCAGCTTCTCAAGAATCCCATCTTCATCGTCTCTATACCCATAATAACTAGCGTCAATTCTCTTAAAAATTTCATACCTAGACCTCCTCTTCTTAGTTTCAGGTGGCTTCTCAAACAACTCTTTAACACCAGGCAAATGTTTTGCAGCCCCAAAATAACGATAACCAGGGCCCCTACCACTAGGGTTTGGAACATCAACAATGTTTCCTTCCAAATCAGTCATTTTAGCACCTGTTTTTGCATAATTGGGGCCACCAAGCTCGATGATTCTGTGTTCCCAATGGCCTTTCTCTCTGATCAATTTGTTGATTTCATCATTGAGGTCTCTTAATCTATGTTCTCCCAATCCAGGGTTTTGAATTTCCATGACTTTGCGACCGATTTCTCGAATTATCTGCTGCCTCCATTTGTCAGCTTCAGCAAGGTCTCGACACTCGGAGGCTAGGTAAGGGCGACGCTCTTTTGGTTTCTTCTTCTCTTCGTTCTTGAATGTGAGGAATCGATTGAGCATTGACTGAGCCTTTTCCTCATTTCGAGCCATCTTTTCTTTATCTGAAGAGGGAAAAGGAAACCATAGCTTATCAGGTAAAAAGGGAAACCCTAGTTTATCAAGTCATTTCAAGTATTACAGTTTTTTATTATTATTACTATTTTCGGCTATCCTAGATTTTTCTATCACCCCCTTAGCCATCCAATGAAAACAACGCGAGAAGTTGGATCTCACTCCTATGATAAAAATCTGCCAAAAACAATCTATGAACCTTAAGCAGGGAATGACACACCATGACAGTCCTTTGTCGGCATCGGACAAGCTGGGAAGTTGATAGGAAGAAGGAAATCGAAGTGCCAGCATTTTACACAAACATCCTATCTCATAAAACCCAAACACTAATAACACCATCTAACAGACTTAAGGGCTTGTTTGGGACAGTGTTACCTGGACACTTCCCCTCCCATTTGGTGTCGTGTGTCGACACTTAAATGGGATGGGAGGACACTTAATTGAATGTGTCTGCTGATGTCATCACATTTTGAGAATGTATTAACATTTTATTTAAGTGCCGTCCTATTTATAGCGCGTAAGTCATGATGCCTGTGTGATAGCGCAAACAATTTTATCTCACATTGTGAGGTCCAAGGTTCCATTTGCAAGAACCTCCCTTTTCTTTAGAGGTCAACGACGTCAACCACTTTAACAAAAATTAATAAATGCAAGATGTAAAAAGAAGTAAGATGCTCGTGCGGCTTGAACCTTGATCATGCTGCCACTATACTCCCCCAACTACTCGTTTACAAATCACAAGTACATGAAAAAGCTTATAAATATTAATATATGTTTAAAAAAATTGTGTAAATCATAAAATGGAACCCATGGGATTGGAACCTCGTACATAGGCATTAGAAGCAGTACAACCTACCAAAACGACACTCACAACTGATGTGATTAATGCCTATAAATAAGGGTATTTATCGTACGGATGTATCGGACAAGTACTAGCTTTTTTACTTAACGTTCTAGACACTCTAATACATACTAGATACTAACACTCGTGCCGATATCCATGTAATATTGGTTTCGACATACTCGTTATCAATTTCACCGTTCGAAAAATTGACATGCGAGCAATATGAGTTGACTTGTTTATGAATTTCAAAAGTTGTTTTGCAGGCAATATTGTTAACATGTTTATAAAAAATTTGTATGATATAAGAAACCCAGTTTTGCAGGCAATGTCAGTTAACTCGTTTATAAATTTGCAAAGATTTAGAGATAAAAAAAAAGCCGAAGTTCTTCAAGCAGAAAAGGGAAAATTATAAGGCAAAGTCGAGAAAAATATTTCAAGTGATACGTCCTTTCTTTATATGAAGGGTTAGGGAAGCCTAGTTTTGCAGGCATTCTCAGTGTAACTTGCAGAGATACAAAACCAAAGTTTCGCAGGCAACACTGAGAAATTTGTTCCAATTTAAGTTCTTTTCTCAAGATGAAAGGGGTGAGAAAAAAGAAACCCTAGTTTGCTGGCAACATCAAAAAAATTGATTCAATTTACTTCACTTCTTGATATGAAGATATAAAAGAACCCCAGTCGCAAGCAATAAAAAACCCTAATTTCACAGGCACTACTATTCTCTTGCCGATTTTCTAGACCAAAAACAATAACATGTTAAAGAAACGGTAAAATAAAAACATCAACTATCATACTAAAAAACCAAAGGAGTTAAAAGGGAGAAATTCTAAATATGTCAGAACTTATGAATATTGTTTGGTATCATGTGAGAAAGATCCATTTTAGTTTGTATGTATGTACAAAATAGATAGAAGAGGAAAGCAAAGCAAGGAGCACCTACCTCGTCCTGGCTCTGGTTCATAAAGTGAGGAGATTGTCAAACTCCTGAAGTGTCAACAAAGAGGAGGGGATTTTAGAGAGAAACAGAGAGGCCAAATGGTATCCTTGCTACTCAGACTAGAGACATCCTAAATACAATTTGAGAAAGAGAGGGAGAGGTTGGGGAAAAAGCCTAGTCTCCAAATGGGGAATGTGCTACTCATGTAAGACTTGGGAACGATATGTCAATGGCACGTCGTTCGTGACCATTATATACAAAGGGAAAAAGTTTATATGAGAATGCAACTATACACTATTGAAGTAAAGTGCACCTTAGAAATCAGCTACAAGAGAGTATTTTGATGCTGGAGAATCCCCCCATCGATCATCTTGACCTCAAGATGTATGGATATGAAAAAGAAAAAGAATTTCAAGTCTTAAATTAGTGCATCTTGTAACAAGTTATCTGGACCGTCTACTTTCAAGATTTTCAAGTGTTTATAGATCAAATCGATCTATTACCATTTTTAAGATAAAAATAGATTATCAAGTTATCATAAGGTTTCTGACACCAAATCTAAATCTCGCAACAAAATTTTAGAGGTGCACCCTACTTCTATAGTATAAGGAATGCGCCTCATTCAAACCTCACCCTTTACTAAGAGATATACTCTTCAAACCTCACCCTTTACTAAGAGATATATTGTTATCTTATGCAATTTAATTGTTATAAATCCATTTTAGATTAACTTGGTCAGCTCTTTGGTTTCTGTGTTTTTCTTTTTCTTTTTTTTCTTGAAAGCATAGCTCTTTGGGTTTCTCAGCAACGTTTTTCGTTTTTTTTTTCTTATTAGCTCTTTGGGTTTCTCAGCAACTTTCACTGGCAAATTTGAGCCAGGAAATGTCAATTCCTCCTTCATATTAAATGCAATGAATATATCAAATCAAAACTCGAAAACCTAATATCTCTATAAACAAAATGAAACAGCCTTGTTTATTTCCAAACTAAATTCCTTCCATTCAGCAAGTTCTCAAATCAAAACATTTCCAAAAATATGCTTCCAAACAAATTCCCAAAATCAAAACATCTCCAAAATGTATCCCCAATTCAAAATGTCTATAGCAAAGAAACTCATGCATAAGTCACAAGAACAACCTCGGACTTCAAAAAGACTGCAACTTTGTGCTTCAAAGAAAATTCATCAATAAAAATTTACAGAATTCCTCAAATTAGAATATCTTATTAGAGCTCCAAAGGTCCTATGTTCTGACAAAGAGAGCGTCCAAAGGTCTGTATTTCATGCAATACAATATAATGAGAAATATTGTGTATGTTGCTCTTCAAGTAGAACTAGGTCAATCCAAGAACCAACCTATTTCATTTGGATCCTTAAAAGATTGTATGAAAAATCTGTTTCCTGTGAAATGTATCTCTTAGGAAAAGCTTCACACATAAATTAGATTTATGTTGTTTGGATAGCCTATGGAAGAAACCTCAAAGATACATTTCCACCAGTTGGATCATTTGGAAGAAACATTTCTCAAATAAATTCTTAGCATTAGATTTACCTGTACTTATCCTCAAACTTATTTATTAGGGTAAATTGCTCACACTTTATCATAACATTTTAATGTAATTTTATTTTTTTTACTTTTTGGTTAATTTCTTTCAGTTGTTTTGTTTTCATTGTAATGCTTTTCCTTTTTTTAACTTGGATGAGTAGATTTTAGTGTACACGATACAATGTTGTCCAAATATTTCTTTCATCCCATAGGTGCCAAAAATAAAAAATAAAATATCAACTCACATGCAGAGAAGCTATTATTTCTTACGTTCTTAATTGTTATTGATCTCACAACAAAAAAAAACTGCAACTCAGATGGCCTATACATCTCAAGTTCTTAATATCACTATATCATCATGAAAGGCTATATAATTAGGCCAAAGGAATCATCAAACACTCATCTGAATTTTCCAATCGAATTTCATTAACAAAGATTTCATGGCTTTGATGCTGCGACAAAAACAGCAGGATATGCGATCTTTGTTCAATCAATATCTTCATCAGATCTTATTCCTAATTGTTCAAAATATTTATTAACAAACTCCCAAAGGATTAAAGAAACATCTCAAGTCGGATCGTGAACAAAATCATATGGACAAACAATCTGAAAATAAACTTTTGCTGCTGATTTCTCTGTTTAAGATGCTGATACGAAATAAGTAACATCATGATCAATTTTTATCTCACAAATTATACATGTACAAGTTATAAATTCATCCAATTTGCCATAAATCAAGCGAATAGGATATTAGTAGAGGCTTGAAGTGGTTAGAGCAATCAGCACCACTGTGAAAAACCCAAAGCATGACAGATAAAAAGAAGAATCGGACTAAACATACAAAAAGAAGGTGCCTCCTTTCATTTCAGATACAAAAAATTCAAAATAAAAAATAAAAATTAGCAAAAAACTCAAAGAAACAAATTTGTTGCCTTTGCCGTTCCAAGAAAAAATAAACTCTTACCTAGTTGGCTAGTTGGCCCTCTGCTACACTTTTGTTGCCCTCTTCTGAAACGCAAATATCAAAAACCCTAAATTTTGTTTGAGAGAGAGATAGAGAGCAAGTAGTTTTCGGGTGAGATGGAGAGAGGAGCAGAGGAAGAAAGAAGGGCGCTTGTGCTTGATGAGAGATAAAGTAGTTTTGGGTTAGGACCAGAGGGCAACAGATGAGAGAGAGAGAGATTTCGGGGGCGTTGGGTTTGCAGAGAGATTCATGAGCAAGTGAGGGTGTAGGTAGCAGCAGAAGGAGAGAGAGATGCGAACAAGAGAGAAAGGGCTTGGTTTGTTCGTGCGCCATCCACATTAGATCCAATTTAATTTTTATTTAGCGGGAAAACATACATTTAGGGCTCGTTTAGTTTACGCATAACAGTTTGCATATGTAAAACAATTTTCATACGTAAACTGTGCAAGAATTTTCTAATAGTGTTTTTTCCCATGTTTGTTTCGCATGTCTAGGATTCCTAGCTACCTAGATGCTTATGTTTGGTAACCCATTAGAAAACTCTCTCCCAGAATTTGGATTAATACCTTTTCAACTGTTCTATTGCAACATAGATGATTTGATATTGACGTCCATCCAATTAAGACGATTTTTTAAAAACATTCAATCTATATTATGTTTAAAAAAATGGATAATTTAGATCATAAGTTTGGTTCACTTTATTAAATAAAATAACGGTGGGGTATGATATAAGGTATAAGCCATGACTACAAATGCATTGAAAAGAAAAGAAAGGTTTCCAGGCATCCAACAACAATGGCAACCATTATTATTAACAAGAATCATGCCAACTAAGTTCAGCATCCCGCATTCTCACAAAAAAAAGCTCAGCATCCCTTTTCAAATATTACAAAAGTAACCTACATAGGATGGGGCCCTAACACCTCCCCAAGGAACAAGAAGGACGAACTAGAACATACTGGATGAAAGACATAAACTAAGTTCAGCATCCCTTTTCAAATATTACCAAAGTAACCTACATAGGATGGGCCCTAACACCTCCCCCAGGAACAACAAGGATGAAGTAGAACATACTGGATGAAAGATATACTTCCTCCTAGTGCAAGCTATTAACAATACTCAAAATGGAACCTACAATGTCTAAATATATATCTAACAGCTGTCATCAGAGGTATAATCAGTGCGACCAAAAGATAGCTGCATGAACTTTCTCCCAACACTAATCGTAGATACCCTATAACATACATAATGTCTAAGAAATCAATCACAAATAACAAGGAAGAGTGTGAACTTAATCTGAAATACAATTTCATTTACTTTTTCTATTGGAGAACATGATATCAATCAAAAGAAAATATTGAAAGTCAAATTTAACATAATAATTAAATTTTATCAAAAAAAGAGAGCATTTTAGACTCATCAAATTTTCAAACTTCAAATACTGAGAGCATTTTAAACTCTCTGCTTTCGTATCAAAACTCATCAAATTTTCAAACTTCAAAATTAATAAATTTTCTGAAATCCCTCAAATAAAAAAAATCAAATCAAGGCTACAATTATCAGAAATCCCTTAAAAATAGAAAGACAGAAAACTAATTAGTTTATGACAATTTTCTCTACACAAAATGAGGATCTCACTGATATTGCTGAAAACGATCGACTGCACTAAAATTTCAAAAGTAAAAGTTTTAAGGTATAAAATTCATAACCAAAAGGACATGAATTGACCTGTAAGCTTTGGAACAAAGGTTATGGCGAAGAAAACATAGCTTTGAGCTTCAAAAAAATGGCGGGCCTGGAATGAGCATTTGTTCCATAAATTGCAGAAACCATGGGAGTCGCTCTCTCTCTCTCTCTGTGTCTTTGTCTCTCTCTCTCACTAAAAAGGGACTCTCCCTCTCTCAACTATAGGCTTTCACATGGGTATTATATAACGCAAATTGTGCTTCTATACAACACAAAAAACCAGTAAGAAATATATATATCAAAAAAAGCAGAAAAAATACAACAAAAGGAAACCCATACCCACATTTTTCTACAGAGCAAATTGTGCTCCTATACTCCATAAAATAAGCCAAATATAAAAAAGCAGCAAATTTCCATGGGAAAATCACATAAAAAAACATGCTTGTATTGGTAATTAAACAAATCAGCACCATCTAGAGGGAAAAAACAGCAAAATCACAATATTAAAACCCATACCCTTGATGAAGAAGATGAGGTATTGGCCCTCTTAACCATTTGTAGGCTATTGGCCCTCTTTGTGATCTTGAATCATGGCAACATCGACCATGCCCGAGTGCTCAGAACTAGTAAAAGCTAGTCAAACCTTCAACCAAATGCTCAGTAGTGGCCTTTATCCTGATAATTTCATCTACCAATTTATGATCAGGTCTTATGCAATCCTATCTCACTTTCAATTGGAGTTTTGCAGAGATCTGAGTGCTGATATTGCAGAGTTCTCGATGAACAATGGCAGTGAATGGTAGAGAGAGAGCGAGGAGAGGGAGAGAGAAGGCAGGTAGAGAGAGAGAGATAGAGAGCAGGTAGAGAGAGTTTGGGCACAAAGAGAGAAATGGGTTTTTTTGGGGGAGAGAGAGTGGAGTTTCTAAGAAAAGAGAGTGTGGGTAGAGAGAGAGAGAGTTCGAGCACAGGGGGAGAGTAGAGATGTCTAACACGTGACCACAAACATAGAGAAGGGAGAAGGTATGGGCAATTTTGTCTGCGATAAGGGGTAAATACAAAATGCTTAGTATTAGGGTTTAGGATGTATAAAAAAGTTGATTTTGAATGGGAGGGGTTATTATAATTTTCCCTTATGTGGCATTTGATAGCCTCGGAAAAGAGGGGAAACTTTTTAATTTTCACCCATTTTTAGGCTTTCACCCGTTTGTTTGGGTGATAGCGGACTAAATCATGAAAAGTTTTTTGTTGAAAGGGATTGCTCTTTTTTTATCTTTGCATTATGGGGTGATTCATCTTATACTTCACGTTTTTATTCTTTTTGTTGGGAGCCCATGCTTGACTATGTAACTCTATGTACTTGCTATTACGATTGTGCAAACATTATGAAATAGTATTCAATGGATCAAAACACTTACCCATTTACCATGTAAAAGCTTTGAGGCTAGGTTAGCTGCTAAGCTCTTGCTAATTATATATAGTGGGCGTGACCCTGTATTGAAACAATGGTCACTTGAGCTTCTCAAGCTTTGGCCACCATTTCTATTTCCAAAAACCTTGAAGAAGCTCACCAAATTACCAAGTCGTCACTCTACTGAATTGTCCTAGTGAGCTTACACTTGGAAATAGAAATGGTGGTCAAAGCTTGAGAAGCTCGAGTGACCATTGTTTCAATACAAGGTCACACCCACTATATATAATTAGCAAGAGCTTAGCAGCTAACCCAGCCTCAAAGCTCCTGCATGGTAAATGGGTAAGTGTTTTGATCCATTGAAAACTATTTCATAATGTTTGCACAATCGTAATAGCAAGTACATAGAGTTACATAGTCAAGCATGGGCTCCAAAGAAAAGGAATAAAAATGTGAAGTATAAGATGAATCACCACATAATGCGAAGATAAAAAAAAAGCAATCCCTTTCAACAAAAAACTTTTAATGATTTAGTCCACTATCACCCAAACAAACGGGTGAAAGCTTAAAAAATGTGAAATTAAAAAGTTTCCCCTCTTTTCCGAGGCTATCAAATGCCGCATAATGGAAAGTTATAATAACCCCTCCCATTTAAAATCAATTTTTTTATACATCCTACCCTGTAATACTTTTTCTCTCACACCCTAAATCCTAATACTAAGCATTTTGTATTTACCCCCTATCGTATACAAAATTGCCCATACCTTCTCCCTTCTCCTATGTTTATGGTCACATGTTAGACATCTCTTCTCTCCCCCTATGCCCAAAGTCTCTCTCTCTCTACCCACACTCTTTTCTTAGAAACTCCATTTTGCTCTCTCTCCCCCAAAAAAACCCATTTCTCTCTTTGTGCCCAAACTCTCTCTATCTCTCTCTCTCTACCCGCCTTCTCTCTCACTCTCCTCTCTCTCTCTACCATTCATTGCCATTGTTCATAGAGAACTCTGCAATATCAGCACTCAGATCTCTGCAAAACCCCAATTGAAAGTGAGATAGGCTTGCATAATACCTGATCATAAAATGGTATGTGAAATTATCTGGATAAAGGCCACTACTGAGCATTTGGTTGAAGGTTTGAATAGCTTTTACTGGTTCTGAGCACTGAGAAAAAAGCCTCTATTCATAATGTCATATATTAATGGAGTAACGTTTTTGAAATGGGCGAAAATGGCTCAGGCATGATCAATGTTGAAATGGCTCAGGCATGATCGATGTTGCCATGATTCGAGATCACAAAGAGGGCCAATAGCCTACAAATGGTGAAGAGGGCCAATACCTCATCTTCTTCAACAAGGTAGCTACAACATTCATAATTGGAGCTAAGAAAAATTCAACAAACCCAAACATAAAAAATAACAAAAAAAGTAATATTCCTATAGTTATCTACTCATGAAAAAAACTCCCACACCATATGCATTGAGAAACTCTTGTAGTTTTTCAAAAAAATAAAAAATAGCCACAAGTTGCATTCATTTGCTGCTTTTTCAGTATTTTTATCTCTTTGTTTTGTTAACACTTTGCTGAAGTCATTGTTGGAACGACTCAAAAAAGCAAATTCCAGAAGTTGAAAAGCAAAAGAACGAATATGATAAACTCTAGCCAAAAAGGATCAAATCAAATAACCATAGATCAGTAACAAAAATATTAAATAAGATGGAATTGAAATAACAAAAATGGCTCAAATAACCAAGAATCAAGAAACACAAACCTTGTAGAAACCAATTAAAAATATATCAGGCTGCCATCTTCCTGAAACCAATCGTATATTCAATCTATTTATTCAAAACATGCGAACTAAAGTCACCGCAAGTAGAATCCTTATTTGGCCACTTTACAAGAATGAAAACGAAAAAGAAAAAAAAAAAAAGGATGAAAGTGAACACCAAGAACCTCTAATTACCCAGTAAGATGCAATCATGCTAAGAAGGAACTCAAAATAACAGTAAGATGCAATCATGCCAATCATGCCAAGAACCTTTAATTTTAATATGCCAAGAAGAAAAACATGAAATTCCCAAATCAAGTACGATGCAATCTATTAACAAATTTCACAAGACCGAATCACTTTGCTTTACCCAATGTTTGAAAATGGGGCGACGGAGAAGGAACTCACCCCCTTGCAACTCGGAAAAATCTTAATCAACTCATCAAAGTCTATGCTGAGTAACCCAATGAATCAAATAAACACAAAAAAAAAGGACTCCGATTTTAGTACAAACTGTTTGAGTAATCAGTTTGCAACTGAGCTCTATTTTTTTTGTAACTAAGCTCTAATCTATTGGGCTATTGTGAAAAATCTGTAAAATCGCCAAATAAACACGCAAGAAACAGGACTCAGATTTTATTACAAACTGTTTGAATAAACAGTTTGTAACTGACCTCCATTTTTTTTGTAACTGAGCTCTATTTTTTTTGTAACTGAGCTCTGATGTATTGACCTCTTGCGAAAAATCTGTAAAATCACCAAATAAACACAAAAAAAAGGACTCAGATTTTATTACAAACTGTTTGAATAATCAGTTTGTTTTCAAACAGTTTGTAACTGAGCTCTATGTTTTTGTAACTGAGATCTGACCTATTGGGCTGTTGCGAAAAATTTGTAAAATCGCCAAATAAACACAAAAAAAAAAGGACTCAAATTTTATTACAAACTGTTTGAATAATCAATTTGTAATGGAGCTCTACTTTTTTGTAACTGAGCTCAGATCTATTGGGTTGTTGCGAAAAATCTGCAAAATCGCCAAATACACACAAAAAAAAAAAAAAGACTCAGATTTTATTAATAACTGTTTAAATAATCAGTTTGTAACTGAGCTCTATTTTTTTTGTAACTGAGCTCAGATGTATTGGGCTGTTGCAAAAATTCTGTAAAATCGCCAAATAAACACAAAAATAAAGGATTCAGATTTTATTACAAACTGTTTGAATAACCAGTTTGTAACTGAGCTCTATTTTTTTGTTACTGAGCTCTGACCTATTGGGCTGTTGCGAAAAATTTGTAAAATCGCCAAATAAACACACAAAAAAGAGGACTCAGATTTTATTACAAACTGTTTAACTAATCAGTTTGTAACTTAGCACTATTTTTTTGCAACAGAGCTCTGATCTATTGGGTTGTTGCGAAAAATCTGTAAAATCGCCAAATAAACACAAAAAAAAAAAGAACTCAGATTTTAATACAGACTGTTTGAATAATTAGTTTCTAACTGAGCTCTATTTTTTTTGTAACTGAGCTTGATGATCTATTGGGCAGTTGCAAAAAATCTGTAAAATCTCCAAATAAACACAAAAAAAAAGAGACTCAGATTTTATTACAAACTATTTGAATAATCAGTTTGTAACTGAGCTCTATTTTTTTAGTAACTGGGCTCTAATCTATTGGGCTGTTGTGAAAAACCTGTTAAATCGCTAAATAAACACACAAAAATAAAGGACTCAGATTTTATTACAAACTATTTGAATAATCAGTTTGTAACTGAGCTCTATTTTTTTTGTAACTGAGCTCTGATCTATTGGGCTGTTGCGAAAAATCTGTAAAATCGCCAAATAAACACAAAAAAAAAGACTCAAATTTTATTACAAACTGTTTGAATAATCAGTTTGTAACGCTCTATTTTTTTTTTGTAACTTATCTATTGGGCTGTTGCGAAAAATCTGTAAAATCGTCAAATAAGCACAAAAAAAAGGACTCAGATTTTAATACAAACTGTTTGAATAATCAGTTTGTAAAAGAGCTCTACTTTTTTTTTGTAACTGAGCTCTGATCTATTGGGCTGTTGCGAAAAATCTGTAAAATCGCCAAATAAACACAAAAAAAAAAAGACTCTGGATTTTATTACAAACTGTTTAAATAATCAGTGTGTAACTAAACACTAATTTTTTTGTAACTGAGCTCTGATCTATTGGGCTGTTTACGAAAAATCTGTAAAATCGTCAAATAAACACAAAAAAAAAAGGACTCGGATTTTATTACAAACTGTTTGAATAATCAGTTTGTAACTGACCTCTTTTTTTTTTTTTGTAACTGAGCTCTGATCTATTGGACTGTTGCGAAAAATCTGTAAAATCGCCAAATAAACACAAAAAAAAAAGGACTCAGATTTTATTACAAACTGTTTGAATAATCAGTTTGTAACTGAGCTCTATTTTTTTTGTAACTGAGCTCTGATCTATTGGGCTGTTGTGAAGTCTGTAAAATTGCCAAATAAGCACGAAAAAAAGGACTCAGATTTTGTTACAAACTGTTTGAATAATCAGTTTATAACTGAGCTCTTTTTTTTTTTTTGTAACTGAGCTCTGATCAATTGGGCTGTTGCGAAAAATCTGTAAAATTGCTAAATAAACACAAAAAAAAAAAGGACTCGGATTTTATTACAAATTGTTTAAATAATCAATGTGTAACTGAGCTCTATTTTTTTTGTAAGTGAGCTCTGTCTATTGGGCTGTTTGCGAAAAATCTGTAAAATTGCCAAATAAACACAAAGCAAAAAGGACTCAGATTTTATTACAAACTGTTTGAATAATCAGTTTGTAACCGAGCTCTATTTTTTTTGTAACTGAGCTCTGATCTATTGGGCTGTTGCGAAAATCTGTAAAATCACCAAATAAACACAAAAAAAAAGAGGACTCAGATGTTATTACGAACTGTTTGAATAATCAGTTTATAACTGCGCTCTATTTTTTTTTGTAAAAATGAGCTCTGATCTATTGGGCTGTTGCGAAAAATATGTAAAATCTCCAAATAAGCACAAAAAAAAGGACTCAGATTTTATTACAAACTGTTTGAATAATCAGTTTGTAAATGAGCTCTATTTTTTTTTTTGTAACTGAGCTCTGATCTATTGGGCTGTTGCGAAAAGTCTGTAAAATCACCAAATAAACACAAAAAAAAAAAAAAGGCCTCGGATTTTATTACAAACAGTTTAAATAATCTGTGTAACTGAGCTCTATTGTTTTTTGTACCTGAGCTGAGATCTATTGGACAGTTGCGAAAAATCTGTAAAATCGCCAAATAAATACCTCCAGAAAGATGAAGAACACAGATCAGAGCTCAATAGGAAGGTTCAGAGCTCAAAGAAGAGATAGAGAGAGAAAGACGAAGACAATCAGAGCCAATAACATACCTCAAGATCAATAACACAGAGAGAATAAGAGCTCTTTGCTTCAAGAGGTCAAGAACAAACACAGAGATCAATAACACAGAGAGAATAAGAGTCAATAGCATACCTCAAGATCAAGGATCAGAGCTCAAGAGCAGCTGAGTAAACGCTAGCGAGGGAGGAGTCTGCCTGAGATAGTGGCGGGCTGCGAAGAGGGGGGTGGCTGAGAGGCTGAACGCGGAGAACAGAAGAGAGGGGTCGTGCCGCGAAGAGAGGGGTGCTCAGCGGCCGAAGATGGGAAGAGAAGGGAAGATGAACAGTACCTTGAAGTTCCGATTTGAACTTCCATTTTTTTTATCAAACAGCAAACATGAATAGTTTTAATAAGTTCCCACGTCACACGTCCCGGTATCAAACACGCCCTTATACTAATACTAGAAGCAAATTCATGAATTGTAAATCGCTTTGTGTATGTATGTCAGTCACGTAAATTGCGTTTTGTATGTACGTCAGTAATGACCACACATTAATGACTATCCAATTTGTTTGATTTAATGATGACTTTAGTTTTTTATTGCTCTCCTTACCAATTGGAAATCTCTTTTTGTGCGAGATAGTTAATGACAAGGTTTGCTTGTGTGCATAGGATGAAAGAAAAGTTCGACTTATGTGGACTTCCTAAATTATCTTCATAAAAGCAATGATGGTAATCATTTCATTTGACGGAGGAGAGCTATTGAGAATTATATGTGATTATGTGTTTTCTTTTTTTTGTTTTTTGTTCTTTGTTTTCAAAAGAAAGCTTATCTATTTTTTTTTTTAAAACAATCTAATGCATCATTCCCATATATAGTCATAAATTACTATTCGAGGGGGGAAATCATCCAATCCAACTCATTGGTGCCAAAAATAAGGTGGTGTGTATGTAGGTAGACTAATATAGGTAGGTGTATAATTTTTATAATAGACCCGCATGAGTAATTTTTTGGAGTGAAACTTGCTTAAATAACTGTTGAATTGAATTTTCTCATGAACTAAAATACCATGGATAAGTGATCTTTGGGAGAGCTCGACATACCGCAATTCCATTTAGTTTAGCATTAGCTCCTGAGCAGTTATGCAACGTGTTTCCTTGATTTCAGGAAACTCGGTCCCTCAACTACGGATGCCATCCCCTCAACTACATATCTTCGACTTGCATTCCATGAAACAAAGTTAAAATGGAGAGGCATAGGCCCCTCTTTTTCAATCAGATGAAAAGGTCTATTATTTATTCTAAGGTGCGCTCTCTAAACAATCAAATTAGAGCTTACCTTCAAAAAGTGTCGAGAAATGTGGTTTTAATATTAAAAATCTTTGTGATAGCTTTAAAATATATTTTTATTTTTATTTATAAAGTTTAAAGCTTCAAAAATAATGTAGATCGACATATCAATGAAAACATGAAAATATTGAAAATTGACGGTCAAAGAATACGTTACAAAATAAACTATTTCCACAACTTGAAATCTATTTTTTTCTCATGTCCATGCATCTTGATGTCAAGATGATCAATTTGAGGATATTTGGACATCGAAATAACCTCTTCAAATGAAATTTTTGTGGTAGGCTCTTATTTGATTATTTAGAGCCTTGGCTCTATAAAAACTTTTCCCTTTATTCTAAATCTCATAAAGCATGAAATTTGCTTCCATATTTTTTTCTTTTGATATCTAAACAGACTATATTATAGTTTGAGAGGTGAGTACCAAAATTCAAAAGAGAGCCTGGTGTGGCCTGAACTCCCTAAGTCCCATGGATTCCTTGGCTACACCACTTCCACTTCATTGGCATCTCTTGGAGCATATGAAATTAATAATATTAAAATTTGCCAATATACTCGAAATATTTTTTGAAAATTTTGTCTAGTCTGCAAGGTACTTGTGAGGCACTTGTTAATCAGTTTACAAAATTTAACAAATTTTCTTCAATTTTAACTGGTCGTTTGAAGCCCCGGCCAAGATTTTTACTCCTTCAAGAACTGCATTGGTTTTGAATCTTTCTTCTTTTATGGTTACGGAAAAAGTATGCTCACTAGTGGATAAGGATTATTATGGGTTCTTTTTTTAGTCAATTTATTTTGATGGATTTATGAAGCCCCGTAGTTTATGATCAGTCAGTCATTTCTTACTCAAATTATGATTGGTTTTTATAATTTCAGTAAGTTACAGCTTGCAAATGCTCTATGAAGAGATGCCATTACCTCTTTTTGTTTGTTTTCAAGCATTTTTTGTATTTTTTTTTTTTTGACCGATCTCATTCTTCTAATATCCTTGCCCTAAAAGGTCAACTTTGTTACTGATTAGAGTTCTATTTCAGTGATTATTTTATTTAATTTTCTATTTTTTGTGGGGAAAAAATTGGCTCATCAGAGCTTTTTTTTCCAATTATTTGGGGTTGGCCACAATCGGCTGTTATTTTTAACCATTGTGAAAATCTGACTCATCCATTTGATAGAAGTCTTTTTCCCAGTATAATCATTGTGAAAATCTGACTTATCCATTTGATAGAAGCCTTTTCCCTGTATAATCTCTTTAAAAAAAAGAAAAAAAACTTCAGAATCAAAACTGAAAAGGCCCAACGGTTTAAGTTGCGGTGGATATGGTGCCCAGAAAAAATATCTTGTTCAATCAGCATGCTAATAATTTGTTACTAGCTGATCCTTTTGAAAATAGAAATCGGCAACTGATCCTAAGCTTTCCTAAAAAGGATTCACATTGCATCAGAGTGCATGAATAACAAAAAGCGATTTTGCTTGCTTGTAATATTTTGCAGTGTTAGTATGATTCTGTAATACATGAAAAACAAGTTCTGTTGTCCTCTTGCTATTCTCGTTTGGGGTGTTATTTGCAGTGTTTTTCACACAAGGAGGGTTCAACATGGGATCAGCACAAATGTGTTCTGGATAAATTCCTGTACGAGCATGTTAAAAAATTAGTGGAATCTTAGTACCCGGATCTCTTAAAATGGGTGGTGATCCTGATCCGGAAACGCGATTCCCCACTGTCAAAGCAAGAACACGATCTGGCAGTGATCACATGTTCGAGAGAGTGCAGTCCCAATCCAGCAAGGGCTGGTCAATATGTCAGCACACCCTTATTTTTTATATTTTTTAAAATAAATGCATGTAAAAAAAAAGGCACAATGCATATCCATGAAAAAGAATGCGATAAATGCCTTTCAATAAAAGAATAACAAACATTATCAAATCCATATTGTGTAAATTGTTCAAATGGAAGTATATTATTAATCTGCATCTTTCAAAAAGTGAAAGTGTAGAATTTAAGGCTCCCAAAATTGCATTTAATGTAGGGAATGGTGGATCCTACTTTTTAATCTGAACTCATGGTCATTGTATCAACCATTAGTCAGGTTGCAACCTTGCCCATAGGGTTGGTCGTGTTGGCTTACTGCTTACCCCACCTGTGGAACATGATGGTCGAAAGAGCTCAGAATATGCAACTAGTTTGAAAGCCTGGCAGGAAAAACATAGAATGCATTTACAAGCATATGATCATTGCGCTTCAACCGGGTTATTCTATTGCGCGTCTTATAGAGAAAAGTACTTAAATCAAAATACTTCACAAATTTCATCTTATAGATTGGGACATCGTGTGCAGCTTGGAAAGAAGTTGGTTTTGGAAATAAGAATCTTTGGGATAGTAACTTAGCATTGCTCGACCGATGGAGGTGGTGCTTCGCAACACATCCAGACCATCTATGGGCTGTTGTTCTTTGAAAAAATGGTATCATTTGGGCCTCAGGGTGCCAACCATGCTCCTAGAGACCATAACACCTATTTGACTACATATTCTTCTGATGTGGGCGTTTCCAAGTGGTGTTCATTCACATTCCATGGGAGGCCAATCAAGTGGCCGATCCGCTAGCAAATGAAAGGATGGCTATGGGGCCACTGGGTTGGGTAGTGTCATCAACAGCCCACTGCCGCAATCGAGGACTTCGCCCACATTTTGGTCACTGCATCTCACTTTGGATACCACCCTCTCTTTTCCCCTTCTTTTCTTGTCATAGTTATGGCCATCCTTTTTCATAAAGTAGGTATCATGTAGCTAACCTCAATTAATGAGCAGAATGAAGAACCAAGATTCATGTAGCCGACCTCAATTAATTGGAAAAAAGCTAAAATGATGCAGATGATGATGAGGTTTCTATAGTTCCTCCTCTTGAAGATCCATGTATAAAGAACTCGACTTGTGGGTTGCACCATGTTTTGATTTGTGTTTTATAATCTATATTATACATATATTGTTTTATAGTCTATATTATACATATACACTAACTTCTTTTTAAAAAACATAAATAAATATTTTTTTCTCCATTTTTATATATTGTATTATGGGGGTTCTGAAACTAGGAAACTCGTAGCACGACGATCCCCTGCTTCTGCTCTTGCTTCCAATAACTAATTAGAATTCCCATTAAATGATCTATATCCTAAATTATAGTGTCAGCAACTTCAAAGCTAGGGTTGGTTATAGGCTATTGAAGATTGTTCTAAATCTAAATGCTTGCAGCCTATCTCACATATATGGTTCTTAGTTATTCATGAAAACATTCCTGATAGCATATGCCCAGCACTGTATATTTGAGGACCAAGGATATGTATCAAAGTTGGTCGTGATATAAATGGAACACACAAATAATGTTTGAAACACAATTTTAATAGAGGGACTTGGATTGGCAATCGGCATAGTTTCACTATGAGTTAACTTGGTCATGAGCCTAAGAGAATTAGGCGATTCCGCAACTTGGTGGATGTGGAAAATGAGATTTGGAGAGAGAGAGGGGCTCCAAGTTGTTTCGCACATGTTTCCGATTGGTGGGATGATCTATTCATTTCCTATTGTATATTATAGTCGAGGTCTGATATATTATAATCAGGGTGTATTATTACATTAATACCTTTACAAACAGAATATACTACATAGACTCCTTACAATTATGAAATTACAACACTGGCACCATACTGCCCATGCACATCAAAATTCCAAGACATGACTTCCTAACAACCCTCCCAAGCTTACTTGTTTGATTAGTGGCCACCTTGGCCTGAAGAAACCAATGCCTGATCTTCGTCAATTCCCTAGTAAAGACCTCAGCAATCTGATTTTCAGTCCCAACAAACTTGGCTTGAATGTCTTGGTCTTCTCACTTCCTTGGTCAAAATATCTCGAGTTCTACTGGAGCAGTAGAACATAGATCAAGTGCTAAAGTATAATATAGTTCTACTCAAGCTTGAAATAATCCTTAGTTTTCTACTGCTCCAAGAGATAAGATTCATAAGAAGAGGTACACAGTGAACTCGGTAAAGATCCAACGGAGTTGACTTAGATGAGTCCCTAGTAGTCTCATCCATTTGTTAAAATTGTGATTCAATGAAGTGAAGGAGTAGGAAGCTAAACAAACATTTCACAATAAGTTTTGATTAAAGCAGTTGTTATAAAATTGTTAGTTAGGTGATTCTCGGTTACAATACCCTAAGATCACATGCTTGGGTCTTTTCAAGTTTCTACACTTTATATATGTAAAATTGCATGGTTCGACTTTATCTAATTGCCAGTATATGCTATATTCCTTTCCTCCCATTCCAAATCTATTTGCTAACCATTTACAAAGACTAAAATTTGTGAGAAATTTTCTCTGGAATGGCTCATTTGAAAACAAAGGAATACATCTAGTGAGCTGGGAGAGGATTTGCAAGTCAAGAAAAAGAAACATACTTCTTCTTTTTTTAATTATAGAAGAGGATATTGGGCCTTGGTCTGAGTTGTAATCTTGATTTGTTTTTCTCTGTTTCATGCTTTTATTCTCAAAAAAAGAAAACCCTTTTCTGGGTAAGTAGGAAAAAATTGTTGATCATTCATTTTTTTTGTTTCTTTGAAAAGCATTTGTATAATGATTCTATGAATATATTTGATATGTCCTAAAAGAGATCCCAAAGTTTGACACCATTAATGGCTATTGCTTCCTTTCAGGTGAAGAATTTCAGAGCAGATGAACTCATGGACTTTTACAAGGTAAGTATAGTATAAGATTTACTATGTCAATTAAACAGGGCATTCTTGCATTTTTGTTTTGTGCACTGAATCTGTAGTTGGTGCCGGCAAAGTTTATCTTTGTCTATTGTTTAGTACTATTGTTGTTAGTCTTGTTGTTGTGTTCCTTCTTTTAGGATAAGTGTATATTAAAGTAGATGAATGAGAATGAACCTTGTACATTTGAGTCCAAGGTTTAATGTTTAACCATGACATGCAATTTTCTGGGAAATAGCTAAATTATTTTCGGGTAGTTCCCATGGTTGTCTTGAAAAGCTTTAGTTGATTGCTTACTTCAGGTCTTTTTCTTTTCTTTTCTTTTTTTGCCATTTTTAATCAATTGTCTCCTTTGAGTTTTATAGTTTCCTGGTCTCTAATGTACAGTTTTTTATATTTCTTGGCAGTCGGATATGAAACTAAAGAAGTTTCTACATATAATTGAGAATTCTCCTGTATATCCTATCATATATGATGCGAACAGGTATGTTGTGTTTCGTAAGGTATTGATAAACCTCATTTTCTTTTCCATAATTTAAGATATTTATTGATCATTTTTTATTTTCTACTTCAAGAGAGAGAGTGAATGAGTTGCAATGAGAGTATAGAGCCCTTGTGAGTGTAGAGAGCTAGAGTCTTCCTATGGGAATCTGTTTCTCAAAACAAAAAAGTCTCCCTATGGGAATACTTTACAGTTGAAGTGAGACCCAAATCGATAGACTCTTTCAGTCTTCCCCTCTCTACTATCTAGTTTGGTTATTGTTTGTTCTCTCGGCTGCTCTCCCACCGAAACCTCTTAGAATTGCAATCTCACCAAGCCCACCAGCACTCTCTACTATCTAGATTGGTAACTGTCCGTTCTCTCGGCTGCTCTCCCACCGAAACCTCTTAGAATTGCAATGTCCGTTCTCTCGGCTGCTCTCCCACCGAAACCTCTTAGAATTGCAATCTCACCAAGCCCAACAGCAATTACTCTACCACTTTTTTGACAGGTTAACGAGTGGGAATGGAACCACCAGCCATTACTCTACCACATTTTTGACATGTTAACTAGTAGGAATGGAACCCTTGATGTCATGGCTCTACCACCCTACTCATCTAAGCCAAGAGCCGATTCTTTGTTCTATCGATCCTTTGGCCCTAACCTAACCTCCCAAATTTTTATGACTTTACTCCCAGTTTATCCATCCTTAACCTTCTCAAACACTTGATAGCCTTAACCTTAAAATCGGTGTGTATATGTCCGAACCTCTTCCTCATTTGGGACACAAAAGCTTAACCCCAATAATCTATTTAGCCAATTCAACTTAGGTACTTTTCAAAATCCCAAGTGTCTAAAAACCTCATTTTTTTAAATAGCCAGTCTTACAAATTCTCTTAATCCCTTACTCCTCCCCCACAATCTCAAGATCCCTTAACCATAGAACCTTTTGCCCACCCGACGCCAAACTAGCGCCTAAAGAGAACCTTTGAGACAATATTGTTTTTTGAAACGGTACATCTTTTTTTTTTGAAACAGCACCCTTTGAGACAAGATTAGAGAGGAAAGGAGTCCTCTACTTAAAGTGACACTATGGTACCTTCCACCACGCACAACAGAACTAGGGGAATCGTCACATGGGTTCGAGCTCAATGGAAATCTTCTTTGGTGAGTTGCAGAATTAGGGAAGGGGGAAAATGGAAAATTTTTTGTTTTTTGAAGAATGAGAAATGGCTATTCTCATTCTTATCGTAACTTTAGGCTTAGCAGGCTCTCATGAATACCAAGCTAGATTTCAAGGGAGCTTTGCTAAAACTGAATCTGGGTGTTTGTTTTTCGAAGCTTTGAAAATTCATAAGATATAGGTTATGGTCTATGGAATTCCAATTTGCACATGCCATTAAGAGGTTTTAAAAGAAATGGATAAATGCATGTCGAGGTTGTGTTGCAGTGGATTGGAAGTCACTTGGATCTCTAAAGCTGGGAGTGGTGCAAATCCACTAGGAGCGTTGCAAATATTGGTCCAAACCGTAGTTATTGGGATTTCCAACCAAGGGGTTGATTCCGCTCTGGATCTCGCTATTTTGCTCCAGGGAAAGGAATCTTGCTTCTCGAATTAAACTTTGGAATCTTGATCCTTCCTTTACAAGTGGCGCAGATTCCCTAGCACTGCGTTATAATATATCAGTATATAGTTTATCATTCAATCCCAATTACGTTTGGATTGAGCTCCCTGCATATTTGAAATCGAGATCCCTAAATTTCAAGTTCTACGGACCACGATCCTTACTGCAGGGAGTTTCTTGCAAGTCGCGATCCTGATCAGATCCTGGTAATTATAGTTGGAACCATTGACCCACTTGTTCGGGCTTGGGATGGGTTAAGAAAAAGTTTAGGTCCTCAACCAGAAGGGAGAAGAGAATGAAAGTATGAAACGTCAATTCCAAACTGATATATTTGGAGAAAAGTAGAAAATCCATAATCCCAATTTTCACAAGAGAACTAACGAGTTATGAATGAAATAAGTAAATATTTGAAGAAGACAAATTATGAAGGGAAAAGACAAATCTTTGAAAAAGACCCAAACTACTGCCACAAAAGATGTGAAAATGATGTACACACCTTTTTATGCAAAACTGATGATAGATGCTTGATTTTTGTTCTTAGATTCACGTATTTAAAAATGCAGTGTATCATATGCAATTATTTGCACAGCTGTGTTTTAATGCGATCATGTAATAAAAGATACATATAATTAGCATCTGAAGAATTCAAGTTTGTATATGCCATTGGTAATGTTTCCTTGTTGTTTGCAAGGTTCGTTGGTTAACTAGATTCCTAGAGATATTCAAGTAGCTTGACTTAATTATATCTTGTGCTTGTATGTGTTTATGTATTGATATATTTGTCTTTTTCATGACAAAATATTTGGTTCTCTTTTCCCTTGTGACAGATTTTTACCATCTAAGTTTATGCATTCTCGTACTTCATGGCATGCTATTATTGATCACAGATATTTTAAGTAGGTGAAGTTGTGTTCTTAGATGGTGAAAAAGATGTTGGTGCAGCTAACTGTCACCAACTTGCTGCATTATACTGCAATACTAATTCTGGGTTTGAGGTAGGGTTTTAAGTGGCATGGATTTGCATTTCTTTTATACAAGAACACACAAAATCAGAACTGTTACATATTTCATTCGTAAGTTTTTATAAACATTTAAGTATTGAGTAAGAAAAATTGCATATGTAGTTTCTCATTATCCAAGGTTCCTTTTACCTTCGTATCTGTCAGCATTTGATTTTTTTAAGTAACTGTGAGTTTAATGAAGTATCTGAACTGACATTGATAGGCTGCCTTGGCTTTAGTATTCAATTTCTTTATTATTGTAGATGTTGGATGTAGGAATATTAAATACTTTGGTATTGTTGGAGATGATATTGGGATTTCTGCTGGATATGGGAATAAAGATTTGATAATCATCATCATCATCATAGCCTTTTCCCAATTAGGTCGGCTACACGAATCCTGGTTCGCTATTCTACTCTATTAAGGCCATACCCTTAGTGAGGCCATAAGCCCCCATATCTTTTTGGACTACTTCCAATCACATCCTTTTGGGCTTACCCTTGGCCCTTTTCAATCATTTCACTTGAACTAACTCGTACCTCCTAATAGGTGTTGTACTGGGTTGATGCCACACATGACCAGCGTACCTAAGTCTACTCTCTCTCATCTTATCGTCTCTTGGTACCACACCTAAACTTTTCCAATTGGATTCATTTCGGATTCTATCCCTTCTTGTCTTGCCACTCATCCGTCTCAACATCATCATATCCACTACACTCATTTTATGGATATATTGTTTTTTGTCCGCCCAACATTTCGCCCAACATTCTGCCTCATAAAGCAAAGCATGTCTCACAGTTATCCTATAGAACTTACCCTTTAGCTTCATTGGTATGCGGACATCACATAAAGTTCCAGTTGCACATCTCTACTTCACCCACTCAGTTCTAATTGTATGTACGACATCATCCTCAATCCCTCTATTTTCTTGGATTATCGACCCAAGGTATCGAAAGTGCGAACTTGTTTGTACTTCCTGGCCGTTAATCTTAACTACTTCCTTGTTTCTACTAGTATTATTATTAAACTTGTATTCCATATATTTTGTCTTAGTAAGGCAGAATAAAGATTTGATATGAAGAGTATTTCGTAATTTATAAGAATTACATTTCCTTGATATTTGTATGCATCACAGTTTTGTATAATTATGGAATCGTGAGTATTAATTTTTGATAATAATTATTTGACATGGTGAAATAATCTCTCTGCAGTTGACCCTATTGCATGTAGGATTCAAATATTGATGCTAAATAATGAACTTATTTACCCTATTAAGCCCAGGAAGTTGGTCTCTAAGCTAATGATTTCATTTGTTGTCTCACTATTTCGTGCACTCTGCCATGCAACAGGAAAAAAACAATGTTTTGCCATGCATTTGAAGATTTTATTTTATTTTCCCTGTAGTGATCAGATCATTTATTTTCTATACCTCTTTCCTGCACTCGCTTGTAGTGCTGTGCCACAACAAAGCAAAATATTATTTTAGATGGCTTTGTTATGCTTGTGCGCCATTACTGGGAACTTTCTCCATTGAAACTGTTTCCAATATATCAGTTGGTTACTGATTTTTCATTTTCAAAGTGGCACTATTTCCTTTATGGTTATGATATGCTTTCCTGTGGTTCATATATTATCGGGCTCTTAATCAGAATCACCTTCATTTGAGATGCATGTAGCCTGAAGTTTGTATTTCTGTGATTTCAGGTTATCCTATCCACATGGATAATGGAAGTACTTGGGATACATTTTGTTCCAGTTGGGGATGATACGGGATATTACATCAGACCTTCTCGTGTATTTGTTTTTACAGTTGATCAATTAATAAAATTTTCTGAAATTTTTTATAATTCTAGTCAATTCTATAGGTAATTTTAATATATTGTACTTAATCTCATTTATCTCTTTTGAAGGATCCGGAGTTTTTTCCAGGGAGACAAGCTGGAATCTTTTATAGAGGAAAGCAAATTGGGCTCTTTGGTAAGGTACATCCAGATGTGTGATAACTAGTCTTAGTTTCATAGTAAGTGAGGTCTATTACCTCACTGTCAAGCCATGTTTTTCTCTACTCTTTGCCTAATAGGTCTAGCTTTCAGATTTTGTTTTTGTCAGGTCTAATCTATAAACTTGCATTTATTGATGTGTTAGTTTCTCTTGCTATGTAACTGTTTATGGCGTGCGAAACAAAGGTAATTATTGTTTCTGCTTTCTATTTCTAGGTTTTGGCCAACTTTGACATCCCAGACCCTTGTTCTCTGGTCGAGCTCAACATCGAGACATTACTATGAACACTCCATGCATTGATATCCTGTAATGTAAGCATTTCATTTCCTTTTGCTGCTGCTCTTTCTTCTCTCCCCTCCTTTGATCTTTTGATTCATCAAAGTCATTTCATATGTATATTAAAGTGGGTTTTGTAGTTTTCCCTTGGGGCCACGGGTTTTGTGGCTTGCGTAGATGGGAATACCTAAGTTTCAATTCATGAGAAAGAGATATCACAAAAGACAGACCAGAGCTGAATATCAAGCCCATGGTTTTTTAGCAGGAACTGATGGTTAACGTGGACCATGTGCAATGTAATTCTTAATATTTATTTGAAACTTTGGTTTGAATAGATTATTGAGTTGCTTTCTTATAGCTCTCAGATGCTGGTCTTAACAATGTACTTCTTATAGGTTATTGGGTGCTTGGCAATTCAGTCAATTTTTAAAAAACTTAAAGTAAGTTAATTTAAATATTGTGAATTTTTTTTATTTTTTTATTTTTTTTTGCCGGTGGCGGAGAAGTGATAGTTCCTGATGATGAGTGTTGTGTTTTTTTATTTTTTATTTTTTAGGGATTGTATACAATAAGACCATTTACCTGTGATACAAGAAGTTCACAGTTATTTGTAACTACCCGATGTGAAATCTGAGAGCTAGGGTTTGTCACAAAGTTCGATTTTTTTTTTTTTTTTTAAGTTTGCACATGGTTGATGGAATAAATGCAACCATCCAATTTTACATCCAATGGTCAAACTTAATTGTTATCACCTTGTAAATAGTGCCATTGTATACTTTTTCTTTTTATTTTAAGGAGTTCTTGATGATCAAGATTGATCCATGAAGCCTTTGGCCATCATTAGTTAATGATATAGGGTTTGGTGCACAAATAAAAAAGGAAATAGCATTTTATGGGTCACTGCAGATTAGAAGCATGTTTTTTTCACCGAAGAAAAAAAGGCCCTGGAACAACTAAACTATGAGAAAAAGCCCTCACTTGCCTACCAAAGTTAAGAGCTAGTTAGATTTCACAAATCTATAATATTATTTAAGGAAATTCATCTAAATACTCACGAGAGATGAACAATTTAACGGTTGCCCATCTACAACCATTCCAACTCATTTCTTCAAGGGTATTTTGAAATGGGAAATGACCTTGTGAGACCATCCCACACCCATATATGTAGGACGCCAAAAGATCACCATTAAATTTGTGACGGATCTTTAGAAACTTCAAGTCCCACACCTATGTGATAAAATTTCTAGAGATTTGTGTCAAATTTAATGCTGATGTTTTGGGGTCCTACACAAATGGGTGTGAGAAGGTCTCATAGGATCATTACTGTTTTGAAATTAAATCAGGAGATACATGCAAAGTGTTCAATTGGTGGGAAAATTATATACACCCTCTCAATTTGTATTTTGGAGGCATCCACCCCCAACACTTCTAAAACCACACTACTAACCCTAATGTTAATTTTTTAAAAATATTTTTTATCTAATATTAATGTTGTAACTTCAAGTTTGGGGTTAAAGATAGCCACATTATCTGTATTTAATTTGTTATACAATTGAAGGAATTGATAGGTAATTCTTAAGATGCATTAATTTTTTTTAAAATTGTTATGGATATTGTCAATGTGTCTCTATTATCATTTTAAGGTATGAATGTTATTGGTGGTACTAATTTTTGGGATTTTGTTTTTACTGTATTTTTTCGATCTTATAGATGTTGATGCATACTATTTCTTTTGTTGAAATTTAGTAGCAATTCTTGTTTACGATATTCTTTTATTTGTGTAGCTCTTGTTAAAATTTAATTTGCCAATAAGAATTGAAGGAATGGATTGATAATGGCTTAAGATGTATTGATTTTTGTTCTTAATTTATTATGGATATTGTCGTTGTATCTGTATTTGTCATTTTAAGGAATAGATGTGATTGATGGTGATAATGTTTTCCTTATTTTTATTGTATTTTGTTGAATTTGTATATGATCATTCATCATTTTTATTTTGTTAAACTTTAGTACAAATTCTTGTTACAAAAAGCTTTCTTAAAATTTGTTGAGCTATTTTTAAAAAATAATTTTTAATGTATGGATGTCATTGATAGTAATAATTTTTTAGTTATTTTTACTGTATTTTGTTGAACTTGTAAATAATGACTCATCATCTTTCTTTTGTTAAAATTTAGTACAAATTCTTGTTACAAAAAGCTTTTTGAATAAGCATAGGGCAAGTTCAAGGCTGGTATATTGGTGATGAAGTTACTACAAATATTGTGCTGGGACAAAAGAAAATGGGTGATAACAGACTAATTTATTGTATTTTTGGTAGAGAACTTCGAACAAGTGGCGATGGGACTTTAGATTATATCGGTGGTGATGCATTTATCTTTTTCACTGATTGTAGAACTAAGTTAGTGACACACGAAAATACGTAGCAGAGCGTTTCTCACTTGACATGCACTTGCTATCACTATGGTATTTTGTCTCGGGAAATAGAAAATTTGATGATATTGTTAGGATGTTGAACGCCCATGAAGGCGAGAATCAAGTGCTTGTAAATGTACTTCATGGGAGTGAATGTAGGGGTAGAAGTACTTCAAATAATACTATGGCAGTCGAAAAGGTCAGACCCGCAAAACCCTCTAATGTTTTAGTATCTGGTTTTGATCAAAGCAATGCACCAAGGTTGCTTAACACATGGGAGGATGCACTTGTTGGGGTAAGACAATAGTCCGAATCTTTAGAAGATTTTTGAGATGCCCTTAGCAAATTTGCTATTACAAACCATTTCACATTCCGTCTTATTAAAAATGAGGGGTATCGCATAAGGGAAAAATGCAAGGGCGATGGATGCAAATGGGAGATATATTGTGCGAAGCTTGGTAGGACGAATGTCTTTCAAATCAAAACATGGACAAAAGATCACTCATGCAATTTAGGGACAAACAATGATGTACAGAGAAGAGCGTCACGATAATTTTGTTGCATCCTTAATCAAGGATAAATTAAGTGATACCGCACATTACAAGGCTAGAGAAATCATAAGTAATTTATCTCAAGATTATGGGTTAGAAGTACCCTATTGGAAGGCCTGACGAGGAAAAGAAACGGCCAGCAAGACATACATGGTGTGCAAGAGGAGGCATACAACCAGTTACCAACATATGTAAACCTTGTGATGGAGACGGATCTTAGTAGTTATGCGACAGGACAAGTATGATCAGGAGGTAGATTTTGTTGATTGTTCTTAAGCTTTCATGGGTCAATACATGGCTTAAAAAATGGATGTCATCCACTTTTATTTCTCGATGGGACATCACTAAAGGCACGATACTTAAGGACTCCACTTGCTGCAAACTCACTTGATGGGGATGGTCAAATGTTTCCCGTTGCATTCGCAATTGTGGATGTCGAAAGTACCGATAACTGTTTATGGTTTATGAAATCTCTAAAAATTGCTATTGGGACGGATCGTAAAATCACTTTTTTGTCAGATAGACACCCTGGATTAGTTGATATAGTTTGTCAAGTTTTTTATAATGCTCATCATGCCTTGTGTGAGCGTCATTTAGCGAAAAATTTCAAGAAGGAATGCAAACACATACCTAATGACATTAAGAAGGCAGTTGTATGTAACTTTATTGGAGCATATAGAACATATACACAACAAGAGTTTTTTGATAAGATGGTGGAAATTAGATCACTTTCTGAGGATGCTTTCAAGTGGTTCATGGATGCATCACCAAATCATTAGGCCACATCACAGTTCAGAGGTAATCGATATGACCAAGTAACAACTAATGTGGCTGAGTCATATAATAAGTGGATATTAGAAGCACGAGATATGCCAATGTGTCGACTTGATTAAGAGATAAATCATGGAACTAATGGTCACTTGAAGTTTGAAAGCTGAAACCTAGAGTACAACACTTACCCCGAAAGCTCAAAACGAATTAAAAAAAATCATTAAGGAATCCCTTTTCGTGAGAGCAACTGTGGCATCAAATGGAGCAGTGTATGAAGCAAGGGGTGATCTCATGAATTATACGGTAAATATTATTGCACGAGAATGTGAATGTCGGGGTTGGCAAATAACAAGTTTGCCTTGTAAGAATGCTTGTAAAGCCCTTCAAGTAATGAATAGGGACATTATTGACTATTGTCAAGAATATTTCACAGTTACAAAATTTCGTGAAACATATTTTGTAGCTATCATGCCAGTTACCTTGATCGACTTGTTTGAGCGTAGGTCATGTGGACAACTTCCTTCATAAGAAGTAAGAGTACTTCCACCTCACTCAAGATGCCCCCTGGCCGACCTAAAAAGAAGCTCATTGAGTCACAAGAATTACCAATGCGACCTATGCACTGTAGTCATTGCAACGGAACTGGTCATAACAGGGCAACATGTAAAGCACCCACTTGAAGGTATGTGCTTGTACTTATTTTTTTTTATTTGGTATTTTTTAATTTGTAGCAACCATTTTATGGGAAATACTGGAATTTGTTCTATTTATGTAAATTTTGTACTTGTGGGGCACATATATAATTCTCTTTTTTGCACTATTGGGCCACATATATTATTCTCTTTTTTGTTATTGTGTTCATTTGGGTCACATTTATTAATCCCTTTTGAAAGAAGTCATTTACTAAACTTATTTGTTATTCTCTTTTTTGCGCTATTGCATTCATTTGGGGCACAACTTCCTCTAGAGGAAGCAGGGATGATTTTAATTCTTGTTGAAAGAAGTCATTTACTAAACTTTAAAGTGGTTTAAAACCAAAAATAATTTAAGCTTTGCATCTATATTTGGATATGGAGATAGATGGTAACTTTTGTTGATAGACTTCTTATTGTTCATAGACTTCTTCGTAACACCTATCTATTTATGTAAATTTTGCGATTGTGGGGAACATATATAATTTTCTTTTTCGTTATTCTTTTTTTTTTTGCGCTATTGGGCCACATATATTATTTTCTTTTTTGTTATTGCATTCATTATTCTCTTTTTTTATATTACAATCATTATTTTAATATTATTTTTTGTTGTTATTGCATTCATTATTCTCTTTTTTGTTTTTATTGCCAATGCATATGTACATATCCTCTTAATTGATGCGATGTACACATGTAAAACTCTGATAATATAAATAGATTTAATGATGCAAGACTCGGAACAGTCAATAGGAACAAGGGACCCTTCCACTTCGTTCGATCAAAGGGAAAAAGTACAATAGTTTATTTACTTTACTTCATGATTTATATTATTTAGATAATTCTTATATTGTTTATAACTAATATGTGTCATTTATTGTTGAACTTCATTTCAGAAGAAGAAAAATTTTCGTATTAATGAATCAACTAATACCCTAGAAAAATGGGAGCTAGATCCACGATAGGTAGCTTTGGTCGAGAAGACCAAATTGAGCTCATTGGTAGACATTGGGGTCTCCAATATCGATTGTAGTTTATTAAGGGACTTTATAGGAAAATGATGCAAGATGACAAATACTGCACGTTTGACTGTTGGTGAGATGACTCCAACGTTGTATGACGTGTGGCATATATTGAGGATACCTGTGACAGGAGAGCCTGTAATTGGCATCAGACCTACAGACTACATGGCTTTCATAGTGGAGTATTTGGAAGATTGCCCTAAAGGTGATAAATTAAGCCATCTTAAACATACCTGGTTGATAACGAAATTCGGTCAACTACCAAAATAGCCTACCAAATTAAAACTCATTCAACACACTCGAGCATATCTCCTATATTTAATCGACACAACGATATTTGTCAATGCATCTCAATGGTCCATGCTTACAAGTTACCTACAACTGTTTCGAGATCTCGATGAGGCTGGAAAGTAGCATGGGGTGCAGCAGCACTTGCCTTCTTGCATCGTTCATTGTTTAACGTCGTGGACGGGGATACCCATTTTAGTGGGTTAGCAACAATACTACAAGTAATTTACACATTTCTTAATTTACATATTTGCAGTCTTTTTGGCTTCAAACTAATACTTCTACTCTTTTTTTATGCAGTGTTGGATCTATGAGCATTTCCCAGCTATAGGCACTAAACCTAAAACTATCACCATAGAAATGCCTAAAACTTGCAAGTGGAAGAAACAACCACGCTGCAAAGACCCATTATCAACATTTGATGACATCTTAATTGATATGGTTAGTCTTATGTTTTTGTTGTAAGTGACACGATTAGTATTATGTTTTTTATAAAACATCTCAATGTACTTATGCTTCTTTTTGTAGGTGAATTGGCAACCATTTGAGAATTACAACCCATTAGATAAACTCAGTATAGAAAGCTCATTGTGCCGATCATATTTGATAAGCTTCCACATTGCAGAGTATTATATGTCGGACCGTGTACCGCGACAATTTGGGAAGTTGCAAGTTATACCTGTTGGGCCACCCAAGTGAGAGAGGAGGGAGAAGGTCGGTCTACACCCCACTAGTTGGATTGATGAGTTGGCTATTGAGATAAGTGACTGGCGACAACGAGAACGTAATGTTGTCAAGGCAGTTGCAGATAAATATGGCGGCATGCCTACAAATGAATATATGGCCTGGTACAACATGTTCACCCATAGATATGGAAATACTCCCCTGAGCCCCCCTCACAGTCGCAGCCCCCCCTCGCAGGCCATGATGACGAGAGGAGCTTGGTATATATTTTTAATTAGTTTATTTTAGTTTTTATTGATTTAAAATAATTGTCTATTCATTGTCTACTTGGAGAGATTTATATTATTTTTATTGTCTACTTGCAGCGATTAACTTAGGGGTGCAACAAGCTGCACTTTGTGGTGAAGTAATAGCAGGGGAATCCAAACGTTTAGTACAGGCAACCCACGATTTGTTAATGCAGAACATTCCTACAGATAATACCGAGGAGATGGTGGACGAAGACAGTGGAAGTGATGACGAGGACATAGAAGGTGGAGATGACGACAACGAGAGCGAGGATGGAGATAGTAGAGATGAGGAAATCAATACTGAAGAGGGAGATGGTGGAGATGAGGAAAGCAATACTGAAGAGGGAGATTGTAGAGATGATGCAAGAAAAAGCGAGGTTGATGAGGAGAACAAAGAGAAAAAATGACAAGAAAAGAGAGAGCACGACTGATGAGGAAAATGAGAGGAGAATAAATAGCAAAAATGATAAGGGCAAGGCTATTGCAAGTTGGCCAAAGAGATGGTTGAGGCCAAGAAAGTAAAAATTATGTATTTTTTTGAGTCAAATGTAAATTGAAGCTCCTATATCATAGTAGACAATTAATGCAATGTATATTCTTTTTGTTGCCATTATGTTAATGAAAGCATTATGTTAATGTGTTTTTTATCAATACCCTTTTAAGTACTCAATGTGTTGTTCTTTATCAATGTGTTCTTTATCAATACCTTTTTAAATACTCCATGTGTTGTTCTTTATTAATGTAGTTCCTGCTTTGAAAGCTAACGAGTTTGTAACTTTATCAATACAGTTCCTGTTTTGTAAAGGTTGTTAGAAATGACTTTGTAAAGGTTGATATGAATGAGTTTTTAAAGATTGATATGATAAAATTGTTGACGGATTCAATTTTCTTGGATCATTGCATAAGCACTTGTTCATAGGCCAATACATAGGCCAAATCCATTACGTTGATGGATTCAATTTTCTTGGATCATTGCATAAGCACTTGTTCATAGGCCAAATCCCTTGGGTTGATGGATTCAGTTTTCTTGGACAAATCCATTGGGTTGATGGATTCAATTTTCTTGGATCATTGCATAAGCACTTGTTCATAGGCCAATACATAGGTCAAATACATTGGAAATTACATGTTCATATTTCTTGTAACATATATGGGCGCTTCGACACTAATGCAAAACGCTTCGACACTTATACAAAGCACTCCGGCACTTGCAGAACGTGCTCCGACACATGACGAAGCAACTCTGACACTTCATTATACCAAACCGGCACTCAACTTGCTGGATGAAAGATCAATCTGGCACTTCACTTGCTCGATCCGGTGAAAAGCTCATTGGATTCATTGTCAATCGGGTGTTTGAAGCACACCGGACCGGCACTCTCTCCCTGGAAAATTATCGGTTCAGTGTTAAAGCAAAGCGGTCCGGCGAAGTATATAAGCACTCCGGCAAAATCGTGAAGAGGTCCGGCAAAGGTTTATAGGGCTAGGTCAGTTCGGCATTATATAGGAGCAGAGCGGCGATAATGTGAAGCAGTCCGGCGATTTGTGGCCTCGGTCCGGTGAAAAGCTCACTGAATTCATGGGCACTTTGGCATTTTGAGCACACCAGACCGGTGTTTTGCTCCTTGGAAAATTATATGTTTGATGATTAACTAAAGCAATCAGGCGATAGACAAAAGGCACTCCGGCAAAATCTTTAATCATTATGGCAGAAAGAATCAGTTCGGCATTCCAGAGGAGCAGACCGGCGATACATTCAATCAGTCCGATGATTTTGATCTTCAGTCCGATGAATAGCTCACTGGATTCATGGCACTCCGGCGGTTGAAGAACAGTGGCCCGACACTATGTCCTCTAGAAAATTATCAAGCCAGTACTACTGCAAAGCGCTCTGGCGTTATACACAATCACTCCGATGCAATCACTCATTAGTCCGGTGGAGTTGTAACATGCTGGGTTAGTCCGACATTAGATACAATCAAGTCGACGATATCGTCAGGTAGTCCGGCGTTTGTAAGCCTCGGTCCAGCGAGTAGCTCTCTAGATACATGGGCTCTCTCGCATGTGAAGAACAGTGGACCGACAATTTTTTCCCTAGAGCTAGAGGAGTATGTTCAAATCGGCGATTTATGAGCACGGTCTAGCAAATTTGTACTAGGTTAACTCCGACATTGTTACTACTGGAGTAGGTTCAATCCGGTGTTATAGATGTGTGTTCCGGCGTATCAATGTCTACTAAGCACTCCACTAGTTGTGAAAAGCAGTCCAGTAGTTGTGAAAAGCAGTCCAGTATGTAGTATTTGTCCGGCAACTAATAACTGCAGTCCAGTGATGTTATATATTGGTCCGTCCAAAGGATGTGGTCGTACAGCGATAGTATGGTAAGGGGTATTTTGGTAAAAAAAGTAACTTTTTGAGTTGGAGGGTATTAGTAAGAAAAATTGGTTTTTTATAAAAAGAAGTAAGAAAAGTAAGAAAAATTGGTTTTTTATAAAAAGAAGTAAGAAAAGATTATGGTGCGGTAGAGTGTTTAGAAAGTACAAATTGTGGTGGTTTTAGTAATTTTTTCTGAAAACTAACCCATGTTATATGGGACTCAAAATACTGTAAACTTTTTTCTACTGTTTATATTTATTTGTTTCATCTCTCTAATTATTTTTATGTTTATCTCTTCTTTTCCTCTCTAATTGTTTTTAATATTGATATCTTCTTTCTCTTTTTAATTCTTTTTAATATTCATCTCTTCTTTCTCTCTCTAATTCTTTTTAATATTTATCTCTTCTTACTATCTCAAATTCTTTTTTATATCTTCTTTCTCTCTCTAAATCTTTTCTCTCTCTAACTTTCTTTCTTTGTCCAAGGAGATTTGTATAATAAATTGTTCGTGCCTTACCATCCCCTATAAAAACTCCTTTCAAGCCCATCCCCTATGAAAATTAGACTGAATCGGATTTGTACCATACCATCCCTTATAAAAACTCCCTTCAACCCCCATCTCCTATGAAAATTAGGCCGAATCAGATTTGTGGCGCGTTGGAATCGTGTTTGTTGAGTTGATGATGTAAGTAGAGATAGGAAGAGAGTTAGTGGGACGAAAAGAAGAGATAAAATATAAAAAGAAATAGAAAGAGAAAGAGAGATCAACATAAAAAAATAGAGAGATAAAATAGTAAGTAGAGAGAGAAAAAGAGTTAGTGAGACAAAAAGAAGAGATAAATATTAAAAAAATTAGAGAGAAAAAAAAGAGATAAACATAAAAAAATAGATAGATATGAACAGGAGAAAAAAGTTTACGACATTTTGAGTGCCTTATAATATGTGTTAGTTTTTACGGTACATAAAATGCCGGACGCTTAAAATTAAAAAAAAAGAGTTGTAGGCGAGGTTTATGAGAGCAATTTTTTTTTAAATAGACCAAAAGTAAGATATATTTATGATAATTTCTCAAAAAATAAAAATACCCACAAAGGACCTCTGTCTCTCCTCCGTCTACAAAGACCACTGTTTTTATTTTTTGTCCTATTCACATCAAGCTTCATTCAACCGTTACAATATATTATCTTTTATACTACTTTCCCTTCCCATTTTTTTCCTATTCACATCAAGCTTCACCCAACCGTTACAGTATATTATCTTTGGTAAAAGTTTATATAGAGCCGAGGCTCTAAATAATCAAATTAGAGCCTGCCTCAAAAATTTCATTAGAATAGGTTATTTTGATGCTCAAATATCCTCAAATTGATCATCTTGACATCAAAATGTATGGACATGAGAAAAAAAATGGATTTCAAGTTTTGGAAATAGTTTATTTTGTAATGCATTTTTGGACCGTCAATTTTCAAATTTTCATAGATCTGTTGATCTATACTATTTTTGAAACTTTAAACTTTATAAATAAAGTTGAAAATATATTTTAAGGCTATCACAAAGATTTCCAGTATTGAAACCATATTTCTCGATACTATTTGAAGGGAGGCTCGAATTTGATTGTTAGAGCCTAGGCTCTATACAAACCACACCCATTATCTTTTATACTACTTTCATATGTATCTTTCACTCTTGAAAATGTAAATGGATTTATAGGTTTCTCTATCTAAAGCTCTCTCCAAAAATGTGAATAGATTTTTTTTAGTTTCTCTCTCCAAAGCTCTCTCTCTAAAAAGCAAAAGATTTATTGGTTTCTCTTTTTAAAAATATAAATGATTTTATTGGTTTTTTTCTCTTTCTTTCCCATTTGTCATTTTTAGAAATATATATGAATACGAAGAAGAAATTAAGCCTAGAGATAGGGAAAAGAAAAAAGAAAAAGAGAGAGGAATAATGGTTTATCATAAATAAAGGTCAATGACAAAAAAAAAAAAAAAAAAAAAGATAAAATGGTTTATCATAAATAAAGGTCAATGACAAAAAAAAAGATATTAGAGTAATGGATAAGGGACCTTTCAGCCAAGAACATTACAAGGAGAACATCCAACTTGGGTGGATTTTAGTGATTTTCCCCATTCAAAACATCTTTGAATCGCTACGTTGTCAATAATTCTAGAAAAAACCAGAAAAATAAATTATTTTATACATAAAACTCTCAGTCGTGAATTGATCCTCCCTCAAATGGAAGGCTCAGGGTGATGACTGTATAACCGTCATCTCAAAGTTTTCGGATCAAAGAGAGGATTGATTCCTCTTCTGTTTTTGGGCGAGAAACAATGTGTTAACGGTGGTCTCTTAGGATCACCTAATCTAATCCAGATATTTACTGTGGTCGATTGAATTAGGTACAGGGCCGTAAACGCCCCATGTTTTGTTAAAATAAGGAAGTCAACTCATACGTTGACTGGCAATAGAATACAAGTTGGAGTTGGGTTGAGAGCAAAACGACATGAATCACCTTTCGTGGTGCTTCCTCTAATTCTTCTTCCCCATGGCCAAACCCATTGCCAGTTTACCACCATTAAGGCCATGACCAAACTCTCAACACCAACTTCACTACCTTCATAGTTATCAGACCCTCATACCATCCTCTTCATTCTGAGCTCTCATGGCGATGCTTCAGGGACCAGAAACAGGGGAAAAGAGGGCAGTTGTGGCAGTTGGGGTCTGCAAAAGCTCAACAAGCATGGCGGCGGTTCGATGGGCCATGGAGAATTTGGTGAACCACCATGATAGAATTCTCCTTATTCATGTCATACCTGTCATAAAGGCCATACCCACTCCTAGTGAGTTCCTCTACGGCTGTCCTTCTTGACTTATTTCTCTGGTTTTTCTGCTTTGTATTGGAAAACTGAGATGCTTTTTGGTTGAGAATAGTTTATATGGGATATAATTGAGAGTGCTATGGTTGAGGGGAGTTTGTATTTGATTCAAGTGGGATGGTATTTGAATCTTAGCTTGTAGGAGCATTTGTTTGTACTCCTGTAGTTTGTTATGATACCCATTTTTCCCATTGAATTGATTCCGATCCATTCTGTTTTATTTTTTTGGAAAATATTCTGATTCATTTTCCCTGCATTCTGTGGTCTTATATTGGATAAACTGCGGTGGGTTTTGATTGATATGCGCTTATAATTTGCATAATAGATATGAGTTTATATCTATGAGATGCCTATGAGATGGTTCTAACTGAGTTAGGTTTTGACTTTGGATCTTGTAGAAACATTTAGTTCCAATTTTTTTCGATATTTAATTCTAACCATGTTGTTAGTTCTCTTTCTCTCTTTGTTTTGTTTTCAGCTAATTTTGTTTTATATTTTTGTGTATAGGTTTGGAAGTCTCTTCGGAAATGATTGTTTTTTATTTTTCTTGAGGTGAAACACTTAGAAGGCCTTAGAATTAGGTAAGGTGTGAGAATTAACAAGAGAGAAATCCACAGATGATGCTGAGGGAAAAGCTGTTCATGTATGCATGATTTTTAGTATGACTTCCTATTTTAATTTAGTTTTTGTTTTCCTAAATGGAAGAAGCACACTGATCAATTCCACTCCAATTAGCGAGAATTAGCAATTTTATTAATTGAAAAATGAGGGCATCAGACTATTCTTGGAGTTCATGTCTGAATTATGCTCAGACGTATTGGATTTGAATGTGAATTGATTCTGCTAGGAGGAGGAGTTTCCCAAAGGCATGCTTCAAGGGTTCTAACCTTTGATCTCTTGCTAACTACCGGAGTTTCCTACGGCGAGGCTAAATCCTAAGGGGTTGACTTGGCTCTGTAATTGCTCCCAAATTTGGTTCTCTTACACTTGTTCGATTGGGCAGTCTAGTGATTTCTAGAATGCTTTCGGAATTTTTACATTTCCATTATTTTTGAACATTTTAGTGAAAACTAATGATTCTTCGAATATTTTTCGTAGTTTTGCCAGAACCTATTTGTTTCTGTAACATGTCATTTAGTGCCAAAGTCATAACCATTGTTGAAATCTTACGTTCTCTAATCTCAAAGAAGTTTGAATGTGATAACTGCGTATTAATCATAGCTGGTGATGTCCTGATAGTTTGGATTTCTTAACAGAGGGCAAGTACATCCCCATCGCACAAATTCAAGATGATGTGGTGGCTATGTATATGCAGGACACAAAATCAAAATCTGATGAAATTTTCCTGCCATTCAAGAGATTATTCAAACATACACAGGTAATGCTATTGCATATATGTACACACACATTGAAACTGGCACTATATATTATCTAATCTAATTTGCATCCAAATTTAAATAATAACTGACTCCAGTAAGGATTTCTGACCTCTAGATGGACACCTTGGTGCTGGAAGATGACAATCCTTCGACTGCACTATTGAGATATGTAACTGATCATGGCATCGCAAATCTGGTTTTGCAGTCATCCTCTAGAACCTTTCTTATGAGGTATGCATTATCTCCTAGTGCCAGTCAATCACAAGACTAATCAACAATACATTGTCTTCCCTATTAGAAAGGATTTGCGCTTTTGTGGCTCAAAAATCATACTTATTGTGGTTGAATTTGTCTGGAGCCATGCATAGCCATGATTTGGCTGCATAATCTAGTTTCCATTGGATGTTTGGTTATTAGGAGTGAATAACAGGTTACGTATCTATATATAGAACGGAAATGAAAAGAAAAGAAAGCCTATGTATTTGTTCTGATGCACCTTCAAACTGTGACTCGTTACAAGTTGATTGTGTATATATCTGTTTGCATATCTTTGGCATTTTTAAGAAGTGCCTTGACCATTGGAAAGTAAAGTACATCCTGAACCAAATCTTCTATGAAACTCCATTTTTCTTATTATGTAGGAAGTGGACAGGTGAAGATCTACCTTTTCTTGTTCTGAAAACAGCTCCAAGCATCTGCAATATTTATGTAGTATCTCGAAATAGAGTCATTTCAAGACTTGCAGAATCATCAAAGGATGAAGGTAGCCAGGAGATTCTCAAGAATATAATATGGTATATTCAATCCATTGGGATCATTACAGTCCAATAAAACGATGGATGGTAATGGGAGTGAGGGACCCTTCAGAATAGGACATAACCAATTGCGGATCCAACTGTCTCCCAAATCTCAATCACCTTCCATCATTTGGCCTGTGATGCCCGCAATGGTCACGATTTTTCACACTACTTTGGATAATGTATGTTTTCCTGAATTCATATTTTCTATCTGTATCCATTTGTGATATTCTTCCCTTTGGCTATGGTTTTCTCTTGTAGAGCTCATTGACACCATATCACACAGTTCACTGCAAACTGTCCAGACAACTACACTCAACAAACAAAGAAAGAATAGCTGGGGTCTCTGTAGAAGTGCCTCTAAGATTTTTAAATCCTACAGGCACTCGAAAGAAAAGAAAACATGTTTTCCTTGCTCAAGTGAGGCATCAATTTTTCAAGACCATAGGCACCAAAATTCTATAGGAAGCATGTCTGATATGAGTAGAGAGTCCAAAGTTGTGTTAGTGGTCCCTGGTAATGGAGAGTGCCAGGTAGGAAGTTTCAGGACCTGTGATGGCTCAAATTGTGGAACTGAAGAAGGTTTGGCGTATTCTGAGCATGGTGGTGAGGTATTTTTAAATGACACGGCTTTAGGTCTTCAACAACCTGGAGAGTTGGTAAGAGCCTGTAATGTTTCTCAAATAGACTATGTTGACTTCTAAAAAGAAAAAGATAGACTATCTTATAAGACACCGATTCCTGATTCATTTGCGTGCTATTTATGGTAGATGGAATGCATCTCACAAACAGTATGTATTGCAGATCCTAGTATATGCCTTCTTTTCTTATTAAATTATAGCAGATTTAATGGGAATATGACGAACATACACACATTTACATACATACATATGTGTGTGTGTATATTATTTTAGAATACACCATCTTATAAGACACTGATTCTTGATTCGTTGTGTGCAATTTATGGTAGATGGAATGCATCACACAAACAATATGGTATGGCAGATCCTAGTATATGCCTTTTTTTCTTATTAAATTATGGCAGATTTGATGTGAATATGACACACATACTCACGTATGCATAAATACATACATACATATGTGTTTGTGTATTATTCTAGAATACACCATCATAATGATGATTTCAAAGTACCCTATTAAATTTTGAACTGCCGATGCATGAAAATACTGTAAAGAGGCAAAAACAATTTAATAAACCAACAAATAGGCCATATTTGAGTAGATCTGACTTTCCTTGCACAAAAAAAATACCCCTCATGCCCTGTTTTTGTTATGCATGCCCCAAAAGCCTTGAAAACTCTAACACCCCAGCCCTTTTATTAAATTATAATAAAAGAGGACCAAAACTACCTCCATTTAAGTTAAAACATTATTAAAAAAATATCCCATTGGATCCTTTTTTTAAATTAAAAACAAAAAACAATCCATAAACTGCCCCTACCTTTAATTAAAACAATGTAAATTACTAAGAGACTGTAGAAAAAGCAACAAACTAAAAATAAACTCCTTCCAATTGTTGGCCTTCCCCTGTTGGATCATAAAGCGGGTCATCAAAGAATGGATTGATTGGGTCAAAAGGCCCATGGGAACGGTCTTGACTAATTAAAGGACTGTGGGCTACATCATTCTCCCTCGGTTGGGAGGAACTCGACTCTTCTTGTATTGCTAATTCGGGCCCATGGTACTCGAAAAGATCAGCACATCGAACATATTTGAGGTATCAAACAAGGCATTACAACCCACCTTCTTTAGCACCCGAAACAGTCTGATCATCCTGTTATCCTGCTTGTTGTATTTGTCCACAAGATACCATCTTTGCGTGGATAAATAATCACCAAATCTCCTACATTAACGGTACTTTAGATCAAGGCGTGTCATGTTACTGCACCCCCCATAAACATTGGATCAACGCTGTTTGAGCCCAATGGGAACTGCCATACTTGCAGTACATAAGCACACATACTTGGTCCTAAATGCATCAGAGAATACTCTGCCATGAATTTCGAAACTGCTTAAGATTAATGTTGCATTACCTCCATGATTTCCTTCAGCTCGTACATAATAGTTAGATATAGGGGTGCCCCACTCAAAACAAAACAAATGGCTGAAGCTGAACCCTAACATCAAGAATCACATAACCAATCATTTGATGGCCACCTTCTATGTTTACTGCTAAGAAAAATATCATCAAGCCCTTGGGCTGCACCTCACATGATACCGTATATTCATGCAAGACATAAAGAGAAACATCCTTACTGCTTCCATCCTCTCCTTGATTTTCATTACCTTCACTTTGTTGTTCTCCATATCACGTATCAAATCATCCTCAAAGATAGGACCCTCATTAAAGATGAGATCTGATGTATCTTATTTTTAATTTTTATTCAATTTCAAAGCATGTATATTTTAATTTTAATTTTAGGGTTTATTTTTGGGTCTTTAAGGGTTTTAGGGATTTTAGGATCTTTATATTTTTATTTATTATTCATTGGTTACTATTCAAGGGTACTGTTCACAATTACTATTCATGGGTACTGTTTATGGGCTACTGTTTATAGGGGTAAAATTGTGTTACTATAAAGTTTGTGTTTAAGTTAGGACTTTTTGGGTCATTTTAATTATTCTATGGACCTATAATGCCTTTGAACTTGACAATATAATATATAAGAGGTGTGTGGGGCTTTGTCATTCCACATGATATTTAGAAATTGAAAGAGGACGAAAAATTTACGATTCTGGAACCCTATCTTGGTGTATAGAGAAGAAACCATAGGTTTTTTTGATTTGTGCTTGTGTTGGTCTTGTTCTTTGCTGATTTTACTTTTATTTTCAAATTTTCCTGCATCAATTTGGTATGAGAGCTCAAGGTCCCTTCAATAACAAAGCTAAAAAACTACATAAGGTTTGTTGATTTTGGGCCAAGTTTTGCCAAATCAGCAAGAATTTGTTGTTTTCAGTGAGTTTTTGATAATTATTTGCCTAGCTTTTGTGATTTCAATGAACTCATGGGAGCGAGAAGAGGCTATAGAAGAGGGGTTTTCACATAACTACTATGTGATCCCAAATATGAAGAAATTGAGGAACTCAAAAAGCAATTTCAACAGCTAGCGTAGCAGTTTATGGGCATCATTCATGGGCAAGATGGTGATCTTTCCACCCAAAAAATTTCAAGTACAACCCTTTTCACATCCATGCTCCACATGAAGAGTCAAGTAGAAAGGAAAGCAATAGAAGAC
The DNA here is from genome assembly GCF_054954075.1 of Amborella trichopoda. Classification (NCBI taxonomy): domain Eukaryota; kingdom Viridiplantae; phylum Streptophyta; class Magnoliopsida; order Amborellales; family Amborellaceae; genus Amborella; species Amborella trichopoda. The sequence continues at coordinate 39,747,648 of NC_142340.1, forward strand.
CCAGACGTAGGGCACATCAATCTAGGGTTTTCGATTTGAAGGATGACACTTTCATTTTTACTCAAGTTGTATAAAAATCAACAGGTTGTAAATTGGGATTTACCACCGATCTTCAATATATTCTCAAATGAACAACAAGATCTCTTAGGATATCCAATTTATGATACGGTTCAAGATGAAGATGATGTTTTGGAAGAGGGTCTTGCTAGTCAAGAATATGGAAAGAAGGCAGCAAGGGGGCTGATCAAATTCATGGCCTTTGAAGATCTCAAGGATATCGACGAGGTGAAGCATTCAACCGATTTAAAGCAGCGTGCATTGCGTGATTCCATCGTGTTTGTACTTGACTGAGTGGACAGTTGACTGGAAGAGAACTTTGATTCGCCCGGCCTGGCGTGCTTATCTTGTGTGACAACACCACAATGTGAGCGGCTCTTCTAGGTGGGCAGCTGTGTGACAACACTTCAGAGAAAGTGGCACTTTCGTGTAACATGCTGATGCAAATCACATTCAAGATATTTATTTATTTATTGTTGGGATTGAGTTTTAGGGATATTCATATAGGGGTTAAAAATGGATTTTTACTTTATTTAGGATGGGCTTGGATGAATTTCTTACTTTGTAGGATTCCATGACCTATTTTGGTATGATTGTTAGATAATTAAAGAGAGAATGATGGGAGAGGGGTGATCACATGTGGGGTAGAGAAATTTCCTAGAAAAGAGGATCTATGAGAGAAAATAGGAAGGTTTGGAAATGAGTTGATTTGCTTGATCTAGAGATGTTTATGTGGGATATGGATGGGGAGTTAAAGATTTAAAAGAGAGATTTTTATGGGAGATTTTCATGGGAGTGAAGATTTAAAAAAAGAGATTTATGTAGGGGAGAGAGAGATAGACGTGGTGGAGAGAGAGACAGACAAAGATTGGTGTGGGAGAGAGAGAGAGTCTATTCTTTTGGGTTTTCTTATTCATTTTTTAATTGGCTTGTATTTAAGGTAGAACTTTCCCTTTAGAAAAGGGACTTGATATTTTTCCAGAGAGAGCTTGTTTATGAAGGAATAAAGATAGCTGCGTCTTCTCCATGGCTTGATTTACAGCCATACTTTCGCCTCCATTATTGTTGAATCCTTTTGCATCAATTGGTATCAGAGCAAAAGGAGTTCGTGAAATTAAATCCGGTCTTCTTTTGATCTTAAACAAGCAAAAATTCAACAATAATGGAGGGAAAAAATGGTTGTAAATCAAGCCATGGAGAAGAAGAAGCTATCTTTCTTCCTTTATAAACAAACTCTCTCTGGAAAAAAATCAACTCCCTTTTCTAAGGGGAAAGTTCCACTTTAAATACAAGCCAATTAAAAAAAGAATAATAAAATCCCAAAGAATAGCCTCAGTCTCCCACACCAATCTCTCTCTGCCTCTCTCTCCACCATGTCTATCTCTCTCCCCCACGTTAATCTCTTTCTTTAAATCTCTACTCATGAAAATCTCCCATAAATATCTTTCTTTTAAATATTTAACTCCCCATCTATATCCAATATAAATCTCTCTAGACTAAGCAAATCAACCCCTTTCCAAACTTTCTTATTTCTCTTATAGATTCTCTTTTCTAGGAAATTTCTCTACCCCACACGTGATCACCCCTCTCCCATCGTTCTCTTTCTAATTATCTAGCAATCATACCAAAATAGGATCATTGAATCCTACAAACTAAGAAATTTATTCAAGCCCATCCTAAATAAAATAAAAATCACTTTTTAACCCCTATATGAATATCCCTAAAACTCAGTCCCAACAATAAATAAAAATAAAAGTAAATATCTTGGACGCAATTTGCATCTGCTATAGTCTCAACGCCCTTGCGAGGTAGTGATGAGTTTAACGTGCTCTGGCATTGGAATCATAGTAGCGCAGAGGAAGAATGTTGACCCACAAACTGCAAATTCTGGTTTTGGTTTTAGAGTAATGAAATAGATGTCGAGAAACCCTCTAAGGGCCAGAAAGTTGAGTTTGAATTTTCTTATTCAATTTTTAATGCGAGTTCAGAGATAGCAAAATTTGATAAGTTTCTATAAATTCTTGACTATACATACTAGGATCCATTTCTTAGGGATTTCTTCTTACCACAAACAACATTTGAGCCAACAAAGAAGGAGAAGGTTGAAGAAGGTGGTTTGGATGATAAATTCATCTTGCCACACTTCAAAATTTGATGAAGTTTTCTCCACTGAATTTAGCACACTTCAAAATTTGATGACGAGTTTTCTCCATCTAGGGGAGAATGATGCAGGACAAAATTATTTTTATTTTTTGTTTTTTTTTAGTTTTAGAAGGTTAACGAACCCCAAATAATTGGGATTAGGCTTGGATGATGATGATTTAATTTCGAAGGATGTATATTTTAATTTTAATTTTAAGATTTATTTTTAGGTTCTTTAAGTTTTTTGAGGGATTCTAAGATTTTTTATATTTTATTTTACCATTCACTAGTACTGTTCATGGGTATTAGTTTTATTTACTATTTTTTTATTTTTTTAATTACTAATTTTATCTATTGTTCATGGGTACTGTTCACAAGTTCTATTGATGGGTCAGTATTCAAAATTATCATTATAAATTTTATGTTCAAGTTAGAACTTTTTAGGTCATTTTAATTGAAGATATAATGTCTTTGAACTTGGCATAATATAGGAGATGTATGGGGCCTTGATGGGGTCATTCCACAGGATTTCTAGAAATTGAAAGAGAAAGAAAAGCTTAGGCAGCTTAGGCTTTTGAAACCTTAGCTTCGGGTTGTTCGAGTTGTGTTTGTATTTGGCTTATTCCTTGTTTATTTTACTGTTTTTTACATGTTTTTCTGTATTAGGATCACTATAAAAAATTGGATGGCCACCTCCATAAAAATATTTTTTATCAAAGATTGGATCCCACATGAAATCACACCAAAGATGTGGGGAAGAAAGTCTCTTCTCAGCTCCTCGTCTACTATTTGTTGAATCACTATCATGATTATTGGGGTCCTCTTTATCAACGGGCTCATCATAGATGGGATTACCTTCTAAAGAGTGACAAAATTGCGTTTTGGGAAGTGTATGAGGCATGCTTGATGCCTGAACTATTGTAGCTCTTGATGTCGTTACTGGCACCGCTTTTGGGTCGCATGACTCCTGGAACAACCCCTTTTTGGTCCAGGGGACCTTGTTGGTTGGTCGTTCCAGCAATGCGAGTTGTTGAACCAGAATCATCATGCTGCCTTTTCTTCTAAAATCACCACCATGGGCTGCTGGTCTATTTTCCCCATCACTTGCATCAACACCCGACTTGTTTGATGGTCATTTGTGCTGAGTTTCAACCCTCTTTGCAAGGTTGTAGACCTCAAATACCGCTACAAAACTACCACACCTTAAATTAGCTAGTGCAGTCCATTCACATATTGGCAACGGATTGCTTCTGCCGCTCGATCACATCACTATGGATAGTCAAAATGTGAAACTCATTTATGTATTCATCTACCAACCTATCTCCTTGGTGCAACACTTGCATCTTTTGATATAAAGACTGTATAGATTTTCAGGTAGGAATGGATGTAGGAAATTGATGAAGACAGGAAAAATAACAAAAAATTAGGCCATACACGAGCAATAACTTGGAGAAACCCAGGTTTTCCTCCTCACCCCAAACTAGGGTTCCAAAGGCCAAATCTTTTCTTTCTTTTTCAATTATAAAAATCAGGTGGAATGACCCCCTCAAAGCTCCACACATCTCTTATAAATTATAATTTAATGTTTAAAAACATTAAATGTCTATAGAGTAGTTAAAATGAAGCAAAAAGTCTTAACTTAGATACAAAATTTGCAATGACAATTTTAACCTAGTGAGCAGTGATTTGTGAATAGTACCCATGAATGGTACCAATGAACAATATCCCATGAATAGTAACCAATGAATGGTAAATAAAGATATAAAAAAAACCTTAGAATTCCTAGAATGCTTTAAAACCTTAAAAATAAATCCTAAAACTAAAATTAAAATATACACCTTATGCTAAGACGAATTTCATATTAATTCTACAATCTTCTTCAACCCGAACTTTATGCTTTGAGTCCTTGGACCTGTAGTTTATTTGCGCAATCAAAATACAACGATTATGCATTGAGGCTGAGGCTTTCAAATCAATTGATACATGCATAAACACTTTTGAAAAATCTTCGAGGAAAGGGTCATTGTATGTCGATAGATTCTGTTTAGCCACATAAACTTGTTGCAATTGCATCAGTTTAGCCGTATAATCCTTTTGAAATTGCCTAGGCTCAATCCACAAACATACCACAAGTGCATCTTCAAGATGAACGTTGAATTAAGTGACTAAACCAATAACTTTGCCAATTGATTCTCCTTGAAGTCCTTCATTTTTTATTCGTCAAAAATCGGTTCAGCTATAGAATTTCATCATACAAGTATGCATCAAAGATTGGTGATATATCCGAATCTACAACCTATTGATTTTGGATATAAACTGCACTAAAATTAAGAATGACCTCCATCAAATCGAAAACCCTAGAGTGATGTCCCCCACATCTAGATCTTCTATCACTTTTATTATTACTTGAATCCTCATGCGGAGGACGGAAGTTAAGAGGGTTGTAGTCGACATCTTTTTGGCCAAAAAGATCAACATCGTGCCCATGAATGATGCTAATAAACTGTTGTGCTAGCTGATGAACTTGTTGTTTCAGTTGCTCAATCATCTTTCAGATCATGAAGTGGATCTACAGAATTCCCCATTCCACAAGCCCTTCTCCCTATCATAGGGTCACCCAAATCACAAAACTTAGGCAGATAATTAACAAAAACTCGCTGAAATTAGCAAGATCTAGGTTGATCCGGCTAAACTTGGCCCAAAATCAGCAAGCGTTGGCTTGGCTCTACTTTCCCAACTTTGTTGTTGTAGATCCTGAGCTCTAATACTAAATTGATATAGAAAATTAATGAAAACAGGAAAACAAAAATAATTTAGGCCATATACAAGCAATAGCTTGGAGAAACCTAGGGTTTCCTCCTCACCCCACGCACCTCTTAATTGTTATAATTTGATGTTCAAAGACAATAAATGTCCATATAATAATTATAATGAGCCAAAAGGTCATAACTTAAACACAAAATTTGTAATGACAACTTTACCCCTATGAGCAGTAATCCATGAACCCTCATTGGGTAACCTTGGCCCTGCTGATATATGACTCTTTAGAAATCACTTTGGTAAGACCTCTACTCCTTCTCTATCCCTATCGGCTAGGCTAACTCTACCACGTGGTCAGTCGGCCTCCACGTCGTGAGTCCTGCCCTACTTCAAGTGTGCCTGTGTGTGACCTCAAAGGCCCAAAGGCGTGCTATGTGTGTGTGGATAATGCATGCTGTGCGGTGTGATGGTAAATCAACAAATTAAAACGTTATGAGGTTGGAATTACCTCAATAGTTGGGTTGAGATCCCGGCTTAGAATCATCGTGAAAAGCCTTCCGACATCCATCAGCCGCTATGGCGCGTGGGTGTATAAGTCGCAGAGATTCTCCCAAAAGGGTGGGTCTTGTGAGCCAAGCACCTTGGGGTGAGCCTCCTACGCCAAGCTCCCCGAAGTGAGCCAAGCACCGCAATAAGAGTGGAGCCGGACCTACGCCTTCATGACCCACAAGCTTGGGACGTGGTTTGATTCCACTCCCTCGCACGTCCTACCGCGCTAGGGTCTTTGAGTTGTACGCATGTGGTTGCTTATGGGTCTATGTAATCTTTGAGGTTTGGTTCGTGAAAGACCTAGTATAGACTAGGTCCGGATTAGGTTGGTTGGGGTTGAGGTTGGTTCGGTTTAGTTGGGTTAGGTTTGGTTGGGTAGGTCCTAGTTGGTTCGCGTTAGGTTGGGCTTGAATGGGTTAAGTGGGTTGAGGAGGGCTCAAATGGTCTGGGAGGGGTCTGAATGGGCCGAGGTGGATGGGGCGTGTAGGTTAAGGCAGGCTCGGGTTAGGACGTGTAAGCCTAGAGGGGATTAGATGGTTTGAGTTGACCAAGACTAGGTGGTATGAATTGGATTGGATGGGGGTGTAGGCAAGTAGGGATGAGGGATGAGGGATGAGGGATGAGAGAGGGTTAACCATAATCCGACAACTTCTCCCTGATGGGGTGTGGACGATAAGAGAAAAGGTACTCGGTGATTAGCTGAAACACCTTGGAGGAGTAGACTCCTACGGGGTGCTTCGGCTAATGCTTAGTTGGGCTATAATCGACGGGTGTAGCCCGACTAGGTGCCACCTTGGAAAAGCCTCCTTGAGGGCTAACCTAGGCTAAGTGGCTAGGTTGGATTGTGGAGTTCAATAAGGTGCAAGGTATGTAGTGGGGTAGAGTATGGAGTATGGAGTATAGTGAGGTGTGGGGTGTGGTGTATGATGGGATATGGACTAGGGAGTATGATAAGGTATGGGGTGTGGCGTATGATGGGATGTGGAGTATGGTGTAGGATGGGTATGAGGTGTGGTGTATGGTAGGTTATGGGATGTGTGGTTACGTTATGGGAGTGTGGTTAGGTTAGGGTTTGGATAACCCTTGGTCAAGTGTAGAGATTTAGCCAAGGTAGGTTGAAGTTGGGCAAGCTAACTAAAGGATGGTTGACCTAGGGTTGGGTTTAGGATAAGGGCAAGAACTCTTATGCACAAAAATCTTCTCTCCTCTTTCAAAGTGATAGAATTCGTTAATCAAAAAGCAAAAAGATTCCTCTTTAGTTACACGAGTGCTGGAGTTTATATAGAGCTCCCCTTTAACAAGGGTGGGATCTCAAAACCTTAGAGAATTGAGTAAAAAGAAAAAAGATAGACAATCCAACAAAATTCAAGTAAATGAAAAATTGACCAAAAAGGGCATGAGCAATGTCCAAAATTGACGATTAGGTCCCTCAAAGAGGGCCCCTCCCCAACCACATGGTATGGGGAATTGTTTTCCTTACGATCGTTTTGATATATATTTTGCATGAAACCATAAGAACTTGGTGAAGTTTTTGGTAATTTTGGGTTTTATGGTTTTCATGGAGATCTTCCTTGATATTCTTCGATCAATTACTTCAAAAATGCCAGGTTTATCAGGGATTTTTTGGTGGCAAATTGAGGGAGACCTCATCACAAACACTTTGCATCAAAAAGTGTGTAGAAAGACCTCTGATCGGCCAAGTTGTGGTTTCGGCAATTTGCCGGAAACTCTAAATTCTGTTTCACCTAAACTTATGCCCACTTTCGAGCCTCGGATGGTCCTCGATCGTGATTTGCCTTTGGTTATTTCGAAGACAATCGATTTAAGATGGAAATGCGTCAAATTTGAGCTCAATTTGATGGTTGGATGTCGAGTTATGATTGAAGAACTATGAAGAGGTTACACAAACTGATTTTTGCATGAACTTCAAAACTTGCAGACTTCTCTCTTCATGTACAAGGCCTATATCAAAAGAATGTGCTTGTCGAGAAGCGTGACATATCCAAATTTCAGCTTGAGAGATCCAAGGGCATGCGTGACATATCCAAATTTCAGCTTGAGAGATCCAAGGGCATGCGTGACATATCCAAATTTCAGCTTGAGAGATCCAAGGGCATAAAGCTTGCCCAATTTTGAAGAAGTGTTGTAGGGTTTTACTATATTTGGTAACTGATATAAGCTGTAAAATCCTGAATAGTATGAAACGTCATTTTCTTGAAAAGTAGGGCTTAGGAAAGTTTGCTTGGCCTTGCGGTCTTCAGAATTCATCCGTGATGGTTCCAAGGCCATTTGAGGTCAAATTTTAGGAGTTTTACTGTATTATTTATCTTTGTCTGCCCGTACACTTGTAATGTATGGTACTCCTTTAGCTCGTCTTCCTCGTTTCTACTTGTCACACCCGATTGGACTGAAATTTGGGGAGTATAGTTGGGGTAGTAGGGCCCATCTTTGTGCTCTTTCTCAAGACCAGATAAGGTCATACAAGGCTGTTCAAAGTACGAGTTTCATTACACACGTGCTTATGTGGCTTTTTGGACGTATTTGGTGCTTGAAAGCCACAGACAATCTCCTCTGTTATTCGAATTGCGAGGGGGGGGGGGGGGGGGGGGGGGAGTGCGTAAAAAATGCATACATATAACACAGTCGAAGCCTTGACCCTTCTTGAGGGACTCAAGAATTTTAACTCGGATTGAGGACAAAATGCGGTTGTTGAACGAGACTCTAGGAATATAATTTCCTGAGAAGCTGACTCTTCACAATGCCTGTGGAGGTTCCTCCACTGTTTTTACCAAATCCATCACCTCTGCAGTGACTTGAATGTCTCATGGAAACACATCTGGCAGGAAGCTAACTCCGAAGCAGATCACCTAGCCAGAGCTGGAGCTTCTTTAAACGGATCGACAGGATTCAAATAGGCGTAACCCTCATCAGCATCACTGACAGGACATACCTTTTCGTACCTGATACGTGTATACACAGTATAACATTTTTTGGGTAGCCCACATTTTTGGACAGCGGGCTGCTTTGTATTTTTTGCATTAGCTATTGCCATTTTTTGTACTTCCCTTCTCTCAATACAGAGTTGCCATTTTAAAAAATAATAATAATCCATGAACAATACCAATGAATAGTACCTCCGAACAATATCCCATGAATGGTAACCAATGGACAGTGAATAAAAATATGAAGATCCTAGAATCCTGAAAAACTTAAAAACGCTAAAAATAAAGTCTAAAACTAAAATTAAAATACATATCCTTTCAAATTGAATAAAAATTAAAAAGAAGAATACTTTTGTCCCACCCTTATAATAATTGTATGAATCTATTAACTTTTGGTGAATTTAGTAGAGGCCATAGGGTGTTGTGAATCCACCACAATTTTAAATTTAAAATAGGCAATTTAAATTGAATTTCACCTTGCCCAAATCCTCTCTCAACTGCTCTCTACCCTCTCTCTCTCATACGCACTGAACCCCCAAAACTTGCTCTCTCGCTCTCTGTAAACCCCCAAAACGTGGTCTGTCATAACTTCTTGGTTTCTTCAACAAGCTCTGAAAAATGTTGAATCCCCAAAACTTGGTGTTTCCCAACTTCCTGGTCTCTGCCCTAGCGCACCCCTTTCACTACACCATATTAAACTATTATCTCTGATTTAAGGATCAATAACCAGAGCATGGTGAACCAATTCTCGAAGCCAACTACACTGGTCTGAGTAAATAGTTCTTCCCATATAGCAAGCCTGAAAAATTCAAATGATGGTGGCATATACCAAGCTACACCATTAGTGATTCTTCGCCATTTGGGTATTTTAAATTATTGTTGTCATGGTTACCGGTTATGCATCATTGGGACCAAAATTTAGGGGTTCACTAAGAGAGAGAGAGAGAGAGAGAGAGAGAGTGAGAGAGAGAGATTGAGATCACTATGTTCCTAGCAACCATGAAAGCCTTAGCACCATCACTGCACAAATCAACACATGCCTACTTGCCCAAATTCCCACACATTACCACCAAAACCAAAACCCTTTGTTCTCTGAAGTCTTTCCCTTTATCTGTACACTTGTGTATATCACAGGGCCCAAAAAACTTACTCAAATCGTCGATCTCATGAACCAAGGGCTCTGGATTCTCACCAGTAGCTACCACTAACCATTTCCCAATATATTTGACAAAATTCCCCAAAAGCCCATTTGATAATCCTGTCTTCACCCTCCAAAACCCACAAATTTGATCATAAGAAGCTGAGTTAGCTAGTTGGTTAAATTCAGGCTTGATTTCAAAGTTTTCGGCATATAATTACATCTAACAAGTGCATTGTTATTTTATTTGATCTAATGGAAAATTGGAACAAAAACCCATTAATGGGAGCTTACAAGAATGTTCAGGAAGTGAAGTTTTAGCCCATGGCATGTTCTGCATCGCCATAGAGAGACAATGCAATTTGATTTTTCAAGAGTAATGGAGGGGACATCATGGATTCTGAAACAAGCAGAGGTTGCAAGGCCAGAAGGGCCTGCTCCTATGATTATGGGGCCATTAATCCTCACGCACCTGTGACTGTGGCCCTGTAAATCAGTGTCTTGAGACCCATTTTAAGTTCTCTCTCTCTCTTTCCTGTCTTGTCTCTCAGTGCTTGTTTCTCTCTCCTCCATTTACTTGATCTCTTAATAAAAATCATCCATAGATTATATTCTGGTTAAGAGGATCTGTTAAGAGAGAGAGAGAGAGAGAGTTTGCTGAGGGAGAACTCAAGAGAGAACAGGGGGGCAAATATCTCACAGTTTGACAGTGTTAGAGGGCACTTTTAGTACTTTGTTCTTTCAAAAATGGGGAGAGGGTATCTTTCCGTTTATCTCAAAATTAAAAGGCGTTTATGTACACCCAAGGGTCTATGTGGGCCTGACAATCATATTCAATCTGCAAGAACTGAATGGCCGACATGTACAGTCACCACTTCATTTTCAGTAATTCTTTTTTCCAAATCCTTTTGTCTTAAAATTTTGAGAAAAGGTGTGCCTGACCTTGAAACATCCACACATATACACGTACGCACACATACACGTGCACACGCACACATACAAGGACATGCACACACACACATGTATGTATCAAACTCACAAAAAAGTTGAACAACCCAGTGCCCCCACCTCTATTGGTAAATGAACCCAGTGCCCCCACCTCTATTGGTAAATGATAGCCATCCAATGGTTCAATCTAGGCCATCGGGCTCACAACTGTTATGTAGGCCATCTACTTTTTGTTTCCTCTTATGGATGGTAGGAGATTAACTGAAAGAGGGGCATTCTCCTGAGGACAGTTAATCTCCAACCATCAGCCAGTCAAAGTGGATGGTGGGTGTAGCCTTGGAGTACAATAGACCAATATCCATTAGAGCATGGTGCACTTTCCTTCTCTCTATTTTTTCTTTTCTCATAGTTGTTTCTTTCTCATTTTCTGGGAAAGCAAAAGATGTTTTCCCCGATTCTGATAAATAATTGAAGCATTTCACTTGCCCCCACAAACCAAAACACTGAATATGACAATGTCAATGCTTACCTCTTTAATGGATATTTCATGATCTAAGACTGCTGTGAAAATGAGAAAATATTAGTTATTTCATCTACATTACTTTATTATTATGTTATGTCACTAGTGAAATTTTATACAGGCTGAAATAGAAAAGTTGAGGAAAGAACTACACAATACCCATGCCTTGTACAATCGAGCATGTGAGGATTTGGTCATTGCCAGGAAGAAGGTCAGTGAACTTGCTGCCTCAATTATTTCTAATGCAACTATTTTTTATATTTTTATTTTAATTTTAGCAAAAATTTACTAAAACCCAAGCATTATTGAATGAAATGATGGATGGGGATGCAGAGAGTGAGGGCTACCATTGGGTCATGTGTTTTTCTTGTGAGTTCCTCTCTCTTTCCATCACCTTTCATCATTTCATTGATGGTCATGACCCCAATGGACCGTGGTTTTGCATAATCATCTGAATTATGATATACTTATACCTTAATTTTTAACATCTATTCCAGTGATGTGTTCATAAGACACTGTTCATTGTTGAATGAGATTGGCAGGTGCAAGTCCTCTCTATTGGGTGCTCTGAGGAGGCAAAGAAGATTAAGCTTGCGATGGAAAGAGAAGAAGTTGCAAAAAAAGTTGCTGAAGAAGAAAGAGCTAAGCATCTTTTGGCCCTTAAGGAAGTTGAGGTGGCTAGGGAACTGCAGGAAAAAGAGGCTAAAGCAAGAGTGATGGCTGAGTTGATGGCCGTTAAGGAGTCATCTGAGAGAGAGAAAATGGAAGTGGCTCTTTTATCTAGTGACCTAAGATATAGGAGGTACTCCAGAGATGAAATAGTGGCAGCTACCGATTCCTTCTCTGAGGTTCACTTAATTGGAGAGGGAGGTTACGGGAAGGTATACAAATGCTTCCTGGACCATACACTGGTTGCCATCAAAGTCCTTCATCAAGATGCATTGGAAAAGAAGGAAGAGTTTTTGAGAGAGGTAGACGATAATTAGTGGCATTTACAATAATTGCAATCCTATAAGTAGTATATAGTGCTTTAATCCATGCTTTGCGAGAGCGGTCTAAACCATGTGGCATTTATAAAGCTACAGACACATGGAGGACTTGTTTTGGAAAGCATAAGCAATCCAGTGGACTATGGAGAAACATAGTCCATTAGGGTCACCACTGTCCAGTGAAATGATGGATGGTGATGGAGAAAGGGACCCACCAGAACAAAGGACCTAACCCAATGGTGGTTTCTATTTTGTTCATAATGATCTACCAGTCCATTGGATATTGACAATCCCAATGGCCTGGTTTCCATTATTCATTAGTTTAGAGTATACTTTGCCTTTCTGAATAAATAAAATTGCACATTGATGAAATTTCTAAAACTTGAAAATGTGAGTGCAAAGTTTAATCGAAGTCGGCTAAATTTTAGCCAGACTAAAGGGTGTGACTCCTGCACTCAAAAATTTCTAATTAATACCAAATTAGTTATTTGGAAAGATTCAAGTTAAATGAACAAATATAGTTCATCATTATTATCATTAGAGCCTTATTCCAGCTATTTGGGGTCGGCTACACGAATTTTGTTCAACCATTGTGCTCTATCAAGGGTCATATCCTCAGTGAGGCAATGAGTCTCCATATCTTTTCTCAGTACTTCTATCTAGTCCTTTTGGGCTTTTCCCTTACCTTTTTAGAGCCTTCCACTTGAATCAAAGGCTTTTCGCTGCACATGGCCCACCCACCTAAGTCTACTTTCCCTCATTTTATCACGTATTTAAGCCACACCTAAGTTCCCTTGAATGTATTTATTTCTAGTTCTATCTTTTCTTGTCTTGCTACTCATCCATCTTAACATCCTCATCTCAGCTGCACTCATCCTAATAAGATGTAGTTTCTTGACTGCCTAACATTCCCCATCCCATAAAGCAAAGCTGGTCACATAGCTGTTCTATAAAACTTCCCCGTTAGCTTCATTGGTAATTTGGCAATCACATAATATTCCAGATGTGCATTTTTACTTTGCCCACCCAGCTCTAATTCTATGTGTAACATCTTCCCCAATCTCTCCATTTTCTTGGATTATCGACCCAAGGTATCATAAATACTATGAACAGATACAAAGATCAAAATTTTAGATTGTAATCCATGACTTTTCTCTTTCCAATAATTTGCAGGTTGAAGTTCTAAGCCAGATACATCACCCACACATACTATTACTTCTTGGTGCATGTCCTGAAAGTGGATGCTTAGTGTATGAATACATGGCAAATGGTAGCCTTGAAGATCGGCTCTTTCGCAGAGGAAACACATCACCCCTCCCCTGGTATGTTCGCTTTCGAATAATCTTTGAGGTGGCTTCTGGTCTTTTGTTCTTGCACAGCTCTAAGCCAGACACAATAGTTCACCGAGACCTCAAACCTGGCAACATCTTACTAGATAATAACTATGTGAGCAAAATTGGCGATGTAGGTCTTGCTCATCTCATCTCAAATGCAGTGCCTGATAGTGTTACAGAGTATAGAGATACTATTCTTGTAGGTACATTGAGTTATATGGATCCGGAGTACCATCGCACAGGAACAATCAGGCCTAAGTCTGATGTGTATGCGTTTGGGATTATCATACTTCAGCTTTTGACTGCCATGCACCCATTTGGTCTAATAGAGCTCATAAGGGAGGCCATTGACAAACAGTGTTTCAGAGACATGCTTGATGAAGCGATAACCGATTGGCCTATGAGAGAAGCAGAGGAGCTTGCCCAGCTGGCTTTGAAGTGTGCCCAACTAAGATGCAGAGATAGGCCGGACTTGGAATTGGATATTTTACCAAAGCTTCAGAGAATCAAAGAAATGGCGGACACATATTTTAAGCTATGCCAGCATGATAATGGTGCACCAAGCCACTATCTTTGTCCAATACTTCAGGTGCAAATCCTTAATTGATGCTGTACTTCATCTTCTGCTTCTCTTCTTTCATTTTGGTTTTCATAATGATTTGAACCATGGATAAATTTTTTTTTTTTTTTTACCTTTTTTTTTTCTCCATTTCTGGATTAAATTTCAGCTGGAATTGCCCTAAAAGGCTATAACTTATGTATTTTACTCATTAAAAAAATGATATGTGACATATTTTCAGTGGATCTCAGCTGATACTTGGAAAAGGAGTTTAGCCCAACTCTCATATAAAAATAAGCAACATAAAATATTGCATCTTTGGGCTAAACTCCTTTTCCAATTTATATGTTTTGTATATTATCACCACACAAATGTTACTTGGAATTGGTGGGCACACACACACACGTGTGTGTAGCATCTGATACTATTTAACCAATATGTGTGTCATGGGCAAGGGCAGTAAAATGAGCGCAAAAATTTCCAAAATAAAAATCTCCATCTGACCTTTGGATGAATCACATTGTTGATATATTTTGTACAGGAAGTTATGGATAATCCATATATTGCTGCTGATGGCTTAACATATGAGTACAGAGCAATTAAGGCATGGCTCGAAAATAACAATACCTCTCCTGTGCTCCAGCTTGTGCTTCCTCACTCTCAGATCATCCCTAATTATTCACTACGCTCTGCAATTCAAGAGTGGAAGCTTAAAACTTCTATTGGTGCTTGATTGTGAAAGCCAACTTAACTCTTACTATGCAGTAATAAAGTACAGTGTGGATCAAATTTTGCAAAAAATTGCAATTCAAAAGAAAAGATTATTTCAAAGATTTATTTGCAGACTCAGTTTGCAGTTTGCTAGGATAATGTGAAATAGGGAAGAGTGGCTAGCCAACTTTGGTTATGGTTTTTACATAGTTAATTGTATGCAGTCTGTATAAATATGCGCATCTAGTGTTTGTAATGATGTTTAGTACTGGTACAGCCATACTTTTGTTCATATTTGAGGTGGCTACTTTTATATGAATCACTTGGCGCATGCCGAATTTGTGTGCAGTAATTCTATATTTGTAGTCTTCTTTAGTGAGTGATCATAGGTATTTTTGTCATTTAGGTTTTTTAGTATTCTTGTCATTTGGGAGCATGGCAAATGCGTGCGGTATGTGTATATATGTAACATCGAGTAGTGTCGTGTGGGGATTTTTGTCATTTGGGTTGTGTTTTATATTTTGATCATCTTGTGCAAGCCAAACATGCATCTGTAGTGTGATATTAGGAGGTTGAATCAATGATTTTTTTATTTCATGAACTTATCTCAAACTAACACGCCTCGGTCCATGAGACCAGCATGGTGATCACATAAACCATCTTTCATACGGTTGGATATCAGGTGATTGTTTAATTTCGTTGAGAACTTTCAGAATTTTCAACCTAATTGTGATAATATACAAAACACCAAACCTCACATGCGTCCAAAACTTCAAATCAATGACAAGGGAGGATTTTTTAGGTTTGACTAGTCCTAGAAGACATTTCTAAACCTATTTTATAATTTCCAAAATCTGCAAATTCAGTAACATTTGAGGAGAAAGAAGGTAATATTGTTTCAATTTATTTTTAAAATCATAATCATTATCATCCAAGCTTTATTCTAATTATTTGGGATCGGTTATATGAATCATGTTCTTCCATTTTTATCTATCAAGGATCATACCTTCAGTAAAACCAATAACATAGATTCAGGATTCATGATAAGATGTGGTAAAGTTTTACATTGGTTTCCTATCTAATGCAACCCACCTCCTTTTAAAATATTTAAAAAATATGGAATATCAAAATTGATACATTAGCAATTTAACTGTGATAGTTTATACGAGAAATTGTGGTGTTTTGGTCTTGTATGTTGAAACTTATAATATAACATCAAGAAAATTATTGTTAATGGGAATGTAGACATCCAACACTTATTGCCTCCATATGGGTGTTTGAACTCATATTTGTGGACAAACTTTCGTACTTGTTAATGATTACATTGTTGAAAAGAGCTGATGCAGTAATCATAGTTTGCAAGAAATAATTTGCGTTCAGAATGTTAGATGAAAGATCTTGCTTATATTTGGCTCATCATGAGGTGTTTTGGCGGATTGAAACATGGCAAACATGTCTTTGAAATTTAACATTTTGATAATCAAGTCAACGAGGCAGCTTTTCTCTTGCAAATTGTTCTTAGATCAACATGTGTATGTGCAAGGCGAACTTCCCTGGAGAAAATATGACTTAAGGAGGTAAGATATGTATATTCTGCATGAAGTGTGGTTTTGTTTCATATGTCTTGCTACACTTTCGATCTACTAGTAAACAAGACTTCAATAAGATGCCCCCTTTAACCCAATAAACAAAAGACAATCCCTCATGTTCTGCCTAATTTGTGTTCAGAATTCTGATTAGTCTTTTTGATACTCGTCTCTGGTTAAAGCGTCTAGTTTGGTCATGACAAAATGTAGGGGTTTTGCTGATATTTTCTAGGAACAATCAGGTCTTTGAGTTTATTAGATTTGTATTTTAATATGTATTTAGAGATTTTTCTGTTGAAAGCTACATTCAGAGGCCTCTCCACACTAGAATCTTGCTAAAAATTTATCAGCTAGGAAACTTCTAAAACTGGCACAGCTCAAGGAGATTAGTTTTCTTACTGATGCTTCATAAGCAGTCATTATATGTTCTCTTTAAGATGTTTTCAAGATAAAAGACAGGTTCTGGAATCCAGTTTATTATGTAGAACCATTTTGAGCAATCAGTTTGGATCAGAAAAGCTAGAGATCAGGGTTGAATTGTGCAGTTTTAAGTAGCCGATATGGCCGGCTACACTGGTTTGAACTGATCAAAATGTTCATGTTTCCTAGCTGCTCTGAAGAGAGGTCCTGGTTTGGAACCCAGCATACCTGCCAAAACAAGAAAAGAATCCAATCCGACCAGAGGAACCTTTACTCTGATTGCATCTTTCCTAGTTCAATGGCTGGTCCAGTTTCTATAGCAGTACCAAAATTTTCTGAGGTGAATTAGGAAAACTGGAAAACTAATCTTCATTGTTTCCCATGATTTAGGCACACAGTATTGTAGTTAGAGCTTCCTACTTGTGTGTTCGTGTTTGTGTGTAAGAGAGAGAGAGAGAGAGAGAGAGAGATGATTTATTTCCTCATCTGCTTCTTGTTGATGCAAGAGAGGATTTATTTACTCATCTGCTTCTTGTTGATGCAACATTGGGTATCTCGAAAGGAAGATGAAGCCCATGAAAACCTTCTGAATACAAACTCTCAAAATTAACAGAAATCAGGGTTGCAAGCACGCTTGCTGCCATATCCTTCCACCAATTCATTCCCAACCAATCTCTACCACATGTTACCAAAGAGACATCCCTTTTCAATTCCATGCACATCATTCGCCAACATCATCAGTGTTTCAATCCTGTGTTCTCATAAGGGGTCATATTCCCTGGCATCACTCTTGATCCTTGAGGGGACATGGGTGCCTCACCACTCCCACTGCTGACAACCGTTGGTCTTGAGCTTGTACCATAGTCTATGCTAGATCTCCATTGTGCCATTCCTGGGAAGCTCATTACCTCCTGCATGGAGGCATCAACTTACATGTTATAAGGCATCTGTCATCAAAGCATGCACTTAAGTGCATGTGACCATTAGTATGCATGTGGTTAATAGGCATATGCATTGCATATCTGATTCCCATGTCCGTTTAGATTTTGGCAAAAAGCAATTTATTTGCAAGATAAGTTTTTTAGTATGGTTCAGTAACCTTTACAATAAATTTAAACACTAAAGAAATGAAGTTTTTTATTTACATTAGGCTTTGAAATATTTGTCCAGTAACTACTGTATAAAGAAATTAAGACCCTTAAAACTGGCCTAATCATCAAAGTCCATCTTAAGTATTGGACTAGGCTTAGTATCTGAATTAATTTGATGGTAATAATAACTGCTAACCATATATTGTCAGTCTATTGCGAAGTGTGGTTACCAAAAGAGATGCCAGGATTAAAAGTAGAACCGCATTAGAATTTCCTGTCCATTACTTGGAAAATAAAAAACTGATGAGATATAATATTGAAAGAGATGGTCAACTGTGTGTGGAACTCGATGAAAGTGGTGGTCAAAGATTGACAATTTTGTTGTTTTCACGTTTAAGAGATCGACCACAAATATGAAAGAAATTCCAAGTGTCAAACAATGGTTGCAACTGTCACCAATATTTTGTCAAAATTTTGTAAATGTCAAAACTCATCATCCTGAAATCTCTAAAACGTGGTGAAGTTTGCATTCTTTTAGTATTTAACTTGTCACATCTCTGCGACAAACTTGGAAAAACTCATATGACCATGGTTCAGAGATCACCAACCTGACTCCTTGGGGAGTATGCATTGGCGGCATATGCGTTCCCAAGATTTCTCAACCGGTTAAGCTCTGGCAAAATCACGGTCCCAAGATCTGGCCTATCCTTCCTTCTCAACTCAGCACAACGCAATGCAAGCTTCGCAAAGCTCAATGCCTCCTCAACAGGCCAGTCGGGCACTGTCTGGTCAAGCATCTCAGAAAATGTTCCCCTATCAATGGCCCTCTCAACATGGTGTGTAAGCCCCATAGGTGGCTTTGCTGTGATAACCTGAAGCAACATCACCCCCAATGAATATATATCCGACTTTATTCCAAGCATCCCAGTTTGTTGGTATTCCGGGTCAATATAGCAAAAGGTCCCAGCTGTTGAGGTCATTCGATACTGGGTTACACTGTCAGCGACGGAGGGTGGGACAAGGCGAGCTAAGCCGACATCGCTTATTTTGCTGTTGTAGTTGCGATCGAGAAGAATATTTGCGGGTTTGAGGTCCCTGTGGACAAGGGGCTCAGGTTTGGTTTGGTGGAGGAAGAGGAGGCCAGTTGCTACCTCAGCTGCTATTTTGAAGCGTAGGGGCCATGGAAGGCTTGGGCTGTTGCCACGGCGGAAGAGGCGGTCGTCGAGGCTGCCATTGGCCATATACTCGTACACAAGGCACCCGTACTCAGGGCACGCCCCTAGGAGGAGCACCATGTTTGGGTGCCTTATGCAGCTTAATACCTCCACCTACATGAAGGTTCTTGTGCCTTAGAACACTGGCATGAAGATATCACTATGAATGAATTTTTCTTTTTTTTCCTCTGAAAGACATCACAACAGAGGATTGGTTGACCAGAACCAGTTTTACCTGATCTTTGACAAGTCTATCGATAACACCATCCAATTGGTGGATGGATGGTGTTGGAGACAAAGTGGGACCTACCACTTTGCTCATGTTTTGGTGGGTCGCCACTCTATTCATTGCCGTCCATTCATTGATAAGGTGGAACTCAGTCCTATGATCTTATCTGATTGTTTCTCATCATAAAAGTATGAAAAAATGATCCAGTAGAACCAGGATCCACCTGAAGTAATGTAAATCTAGCCAACACCGTCAAATTGATGGATGGAAGGCATTGGAGCTAAAGTGAGGCCACCAGAACATCACATGGCCCAATTGGTAGGTCCCATAACTCTCTCAACACCATACGTCCATCACTTTGACAATGTTAGGCTGGGATCTACAACATACCTGATTATCCTCTTTGAAAAATCATAGAAATAGGAGAACTTATCAGCTAGATCCAGGTTCGTGGTAGATCCCAGCCCATTGCACCATCCAATCGGTAGATGCAAGGCGCTGGATTAAGAATAGCCCAACAGTGCTTGCATGACTAACTGGTAGGTCCCTCTCTCTCTAACACCGTCCATCCACCAATTGGATGGTGTTGTTGTCCTGGAATCTATAACGTAACAAGTAGAACCTTCCTCATCAATCCTCTAAAAATGCAAGTTTTCTTTTTGGGTGGAGGCAAGGATTGGAATTTATGACTTTAGTGATCTAGCCCCTTCCGTATATAATAGATAAGGCATGAAATTTCACAGTTTCTTTTTCGAAAGTTAAATTTCACAATGCCAATGTAATTTTCCATGAGATTCTTGTTTAAGTTCATGGAAAATAATGGTTAAGGTCTTACCATAACTCAATATAGTAATGTTACATGCCTATATGGCATTCCAAGGGGATATCCACTGTTGATTCCTAGTGACTGATCATGGAGATTTTTTTTTTTTTGGTAAGTGTGATCATGGAGATTTACTATCGTAGGCGACACTAGAACATTCACCCATGTGCAGTTAATGTCCATCGTTCTTCATCAGGATCAAACATTGGTTGTCCCTTTCTGGAATACTGTATGCCATACTCCATTGGATTATTATATATTTTCCCCTTTGTTTATTACCTCTTGCTGGAACTGCATCCTTCCTTGAGCTGCATCAGGGCGAAGAACCTTGATGGCCACTGGTGTATGGTCCAGAGTCGATTTATACACTGGTCCATACCCACCCTCACCAATCTTGAGGGATTCTGAGAAGTATTCAGTGGCCAGCTCGATCTCCTCAATTGTATACTTGCGATATCGGACGTCAGAATGTGCTAGAGCATCCAAAGCCTTTTTCTTCTCTTCTGCCTCTCTCTTGGCCTTCATCTCAGCAGACATTCTCTTTTGAGCTTCCTTTTCGGCGAGCCTTTGAGCCGCGCCAGCTGCCTCCAAGGCTGCCCTGCACTTGGCCTTCTCCATCTCTGCAATGGCCAATGCAGTTTCCTCTGCGTGTCGAGCGTCTTCGAATTTTCTTGCTTCTTCCAACTTCCATTGATTAAGCTCCCTTGCCTATTAGGTCCAAAAAGAATGATCGTTTCACTGGCTCAATTGAGGAATCTCTCTCTCTCTCTCTCTCTCTCTGACACGGACAGACACAGAGACAAACAAACCTTCTGTTTTGCTGTGATTGCTTCCTTGCAAGCTGAACTATACATGTCCATGGTTTGCTTCAGTTCCAGTTTTAGCCTCCTGACTTCCGCTTCCACATCTTTCTGCCAAGATTGAAACCAAAATCAGAGAGTTTTGGATACCTATTACCATTGCGCTTTGATTACGACTATGTTGCATCGAGTTCATGAAAAATGAAACAAACATGGCAAGTAAAAAAAAGAGAGAACAAAGCTTAAAATTACACAAACAAAAAGAGTGCATGCATTCATAAATAGAAATTATATTGTTAATCTGATGGACCTCATCAGAGCAGAGCATGACTTGGTGGATCACTCAAAATTGGGCAGAAGGATTGATGGTAACTGAGAGAGAGAGAGAGAGAGAGAGAGAGAGAGAGAGATACTGGGTTTTGTGCTGAGAAGGAGCTTCTTGGACTATCAATGGAGGTGGCAGAGAACTCGAGCTGGTCGGAGGTGAAGTCGATCGATTGATGATAACCCCCCATTCCCATTCCCATACCCATACCCATGCCCATGCCCATGCCCATGCCCATGCCCATGCTGCTTTGAGGGGAATCGAAAGATTGCCTGGCCATTCCCAAGAGTTTGTCAGAGCAATTGGAAGACCTTGGTGTCTCAAGTTGGTCAGGGGGCAAAAGGCAGGGGGGTGCGCTCTTTGTGGAGGCGAGGGGCCTGTTGAGGGTGGCTCTGTTCTCGTTTGTCCTCTCAAATGAGCCTCGAGGGCCTGGGGACGGGGGTGCTCTCCATCCCCTTCCAAAAGGTGTCCTGTTTACAAATGGATACTTGGTGAGAGAGAGAGAGAGAGAGAGAGAGAGAGAGATGAGCTGTGAGACTCACCTGATGGCATCGTCAGTCTCGATGACGACTGGTTCAGGCTTAGGAGCAGGAGGGGTGGGTACCGCTGCGGATTGGGATTGGGGGGCTTGCTTGCTGCTGCCAGGTGCAGGCCTCGAAGCAGATCGGAGGGATTGCACCTTCCCTTTGCATATCACATATACTGTGCAGAACTCAGGTGCTCCCTTTGTGAGGCAGCTCGGAACATCTGGTGGCTTGAATTTCCTGTGTCATTGCACCATGCACAATGAGAGAGAGAATGATTAGACCAACATGAACAGAGAGAGATATGATCACATGCACAATGAGAGAAGGAATGCTTGCACCAAGATGAACAGAGAGAGACATGATCACATGCACAATGAGAGAGAGGAATGCTTGCACCAACATGAAGAGAGAGAGACATGATCATTGTTAAAAAAAACAGACTTCCCAATGCTTAGGGGATCCAGAAGGCGTGGGCGTGGTCCTTGGGCAGCCACCTAGAGCCCAAACCTAGGCAGCCACCCAAGGCTTGCGCCCCGCCAAGAAACAGAAATATATATATATATATATATATATATATATATATATATATATATATATATAATAATTATTATTATTATTTTCATTGTTTTCAACATATAAAAGTTTAGAATGATGAATTTTAGGTTCATTTGAAGCCTAAACCTACTAGAACCCTTTTTAGAGATAAAAAAAGCTCTAAAAAACTACATTTCATTGGATCGAATCATCGAAATGTTTTTCAAAGTTTGGAGTTCAAGCAACCAAAGTAAGTACATTTTTTAGATTGTTTGTTTTATTTTGAGATGTCTTCTTCAGAAGTTAGTTGGAGTGGTGATCCGGGTTGGAAATATGGATACAACCTGAATCCAATGACAACAATTGCGTTAGATGCAATTTTTGTGAAAAAGTTACAAAATGAGGCATAAACCGGTTTAAGAAAACATCTTGCCGGTATTAAAGGGATGTTGCCCCGTATAAAAATGTTCATGAAGCTATCAGAGAGTAGATTAAGCAATTTATAAGTTATGTAAAACAAAAACAATAACAAAATTCTTGTCATAGGTCTATTTTTATTTCTGCTACTTCTAGAAGAAGTAATTCGAGTTGGAAGTATGGGTACAACCCAAATGATAAAAATTGTATAAGGTGTAATTTTTGTAAAAAAGATACCAAAAGGGGTATTAGCCAATTCAAAACACACTTTGTTGATGTTGCTTCTTATACAAATGTTCCTGAAGCAGTCCGGAATGAGATTAGACATTTTTTGAATTTTGAAGAACAAAAAAATGATGAAAATAAGCCTTGTTCTATGGAAGTAACTTCTCCAGGTTTTAGTCGGAGTGGTGATCAGGGTTGGAAGTATGGTTATAACTCGAATCCAAGTTATAACTCGAATCCAAGTGATAAAATCATATTAAATATAATTATTGTAGAAATGATACTAATGGAGGCATTTATCGATTTAAAAAACACCTTGCCGATATTAAGGGGGATGTTGCCCCATGTAAAAATGTTTCTGAGGCTATCAAGCAGGAAATTATACAATATTTGAGTTCAGAGAAGCACAAAGAAAATGGTAAAGCAGCCAAAACTCCTAGGACCTCATCTGCTTAGACTGCACAGTGCACATAGTAGTAAGAGGTAGGTAGAAGAAGATGAGGAGGAAGAGGCAGATTCAGAATAAACAGAGGAGGACGAGCATTATATTGAAGAGGGAGATGACTTTGATGATGATGGCCTCGACTCTGATGCATATGATGAGGCTTGCCCTATTGATATTCCCTTTGATGATGATGATGATGAGGATTGAAGACTCTTGCCTCTTGGTGCCGAGTGTTGAGTGTTGAGTCTGTTAACTGTTGTGTTGAGTCATGAGTGTTGACTTTTGTTAGACTGTATAATTTCTAAATTTCTGTATATTTTTGTTGTGTTGAGTGTTGACTTTTATATCCTACGCTTGTATGGTTTTACAGTTAACTGTTTTAACAATATGAATTATGAAAATTCTCTTCTCGACGTCTATTTTTTTTTTTTCAACTTGAAATATGATATATTGGTAATTTAGCATGTTGTTTACTTTTTTTCAATTGGGCAGCCGCCCAGGTTCTGAGCACCTTCCTAGACGTTGGGCGCCTAGCACTTTTTGATACATTGGATATGATTAGAGAGAGAGGGAGAGAGAGAGAGGGAGAGAGAGAGAGGGAGATACTTTGTTAAGGCATTCCTGGACGAGGAACCCACTACGATGCTGTCGACGCAGCTGTTTGTTAAGTATTCAATAATAGACTTGGACACTTCATAGTCCTCTAAGACCACCTCCTTGTGCTGCATCTGAAATACAGAAAGAGCCACAAGGTGAGCAATAATTGAATTACCTTAAAGAATCTGGCCCGGGCTTGAGTGGTTAGTAGTTGACGTCAGGCAACGTTACATCTCAAATTCAATTCCTACCATTAAACTTCCGAAAAACAAAAATTGAACTGCTTTAGCTTTCCACGAATTAAGTCATCTAGTAGTTCACATGATGTATATGAGACAGTGAAAGAGAGAACCTGTCTTCGAGAACAGAAACCGCGATAGGGAAGGAAGAGCTGTTGCATGTCAGCCTCAACCTGTTCAAGGTGTGTGTCTTGGACGGCTTCACTGATGGAGAAGCTGTCTGAGTGAGAGAGACAGAAAGAGAGAGAGAGAGAGGGAGGTTTAGGATCCCCAGCAAAGCAGACTAATGAAAACCACTGAAATGAATAATAAGTATGGCTGTCAAGCAAAAGCACAACGTATGGACCTACTATTAGTGCTCATACAGAAATGCTGATACATCATTCACTTAGCTATCATAATAATACTTTATAAGAAACAGAATTGAAGACATGATTCATGTAACTGACTTCAATTAATTGGAAAAAAGCTTTAATAATGATGAAAAAACAAGAGCTAAGAAGTTCTAGTTAAAAGGCTCCTCTATATCCATTGTAAAGTTTCACTCCCAAACATAAGAAGGTTGCTAGAGCATTACTCCTTTCTGTGTTTCCAAATTCGAATAATAAAAATTTAACAAACACAAAAAGAATTCATCCAAGAAAAAAAAGCCAAAAGATTTTGTGCTCCTAAATCTTAACAAAACCAACATGTTTTGTATCACTCCAAAAGAAACTAAAGACGAATAAGGAAATATTTAACATATTAGTGTAATAATAAACAATGCATAATAATAAGGATCTGGTTTCTATGTGGCCAAACCCATATATGTAGAAATGCAAGCCTCTTAATAAATCTATTTTTTGAGATAGATTTTAAGACTTAAATTTTAAGGACATGTAATCGAACATGGAGACCACGAATATGAAGAAATAAATAATTTTGGAAAAAATAGAAATTATAATTCTAGTAAAAAACATTTGGACCATTACTTTCCATTGTTTTTAGATGGAACACCTGCTTACATCCATCTTTAAGATGGATGCTTTACACTTTCTGAACTGCATATGTAGAAATGCGGTCTAGCCCGCATGATTCAATTTTCCTAATAATAAGGGGGTCTATGAATTCATATGTTGATTTAAACCGTGGGGTCCCTTTCTCCATATCTTCAAGTTTGCAACATGAGAAAGAGAGAGAGAGTGAGGGATAAATTCTCGCCTATCATTTAGGTTGTAAAGTGGATAAATTCCCTATATAATATATTATAATTCCTATTTCGGTATGGGATCTTATAATTTAAAGGATTCATACGAAGTTGGATTTGTGGAAGTCAAAAAATTTATTAGTAGGAAGAAGAACTATTCTAATTAAACATCTTTATCAAATCTTCCAATCTACCAAATGTCATTACTAGTGATGCCGTCTTCAGTTTCTAAGAATATCGAAAAGCTTATGCATAACTTTTCGTGGGGTTCTAGAGAGCATGAGAAGAAGTATCATCGAGTATGTTGGGATAGAGTATGCACCCCGAAAATAAAAGTGTATTGGGCATTCGAAGGCTCAAGTTTACTCATCAGATCCATCTGGCAAAATGGTGGCGGAGGTCGATGACAAAAGAAGAATATGTGTGGAAGGAGTTATGCAATCTAGAGACTTTGTGATTCACTATAATAGATGGATTGTTGGGGAAGGGAATAAAGTATCCTTTTGGCATGGTAAGTGGTCGGGAGAATCCATACTAAAAATAACTTGTCCCCTTATTTTCATTGCAGAAGTTAGTTTGTTGGTGGTGGTGGAGGAAGCGTATGATTTGTCAGGCCATTTAGAAGTGCTGAGAAGTATCCAAGGAGTGGAGGATGATCTAATGTTTTACCATTTCATGACAGGATTAGATGAAGTCGATTAAAAAAGATACGGTGTTGGTGCATCCCTCATAAAGTTAAGGTTTTTATGGGTATTGTTTCAAGGTAAGATGCTAACGATTGATAATCTTATAAAAAAAAGGAAAAACTCTTGCTAATATTTGTCTTTTGGCTAAAGGAAGTGATGAAAATGAGGACAATTTGTTTCTCCATTGCCCATTTACTTTTCAAATCTGGAGTTGGTGTTTTCAGAAGATGGGCATTTCTATTACTTTGCCTTGTTGCCACACTCAAATAATAGACCACCTAAGCCTTGATGGCCTGCCAAAGATTGGAGGGATGGTTTTGCAGATTAGTAGGGCAGCAATGTTGCGGGAGGCTCGGTTGGAGTTGAGTGGACGGGTGTTTGAAGGGGAATTGATAGAGTGTGATACGGTCCAAAGGAGAATTCCGCATACAATGTGGAGATGGTTTTCGATAACTAAAAAAGATTTTGGAATATTAAAAGTGGATGTGGAAGTAAATCTTTCAAACGTCATGATACAAAGAATGATAAGGACAAGACCTAAAGGAGGACAAGAACCACGAGCGGTGGGAAATTTGAAGTTAAACTTTGATGGCCGTTCGTTAGACAATCCAGGGCAAGTAGAGTTTAGTGGTGCAGTTAGAAATTCAGATGAAGAAATTGTCTTTTGTTACGCATGGCCATTTAAAGAAAAAACAATGAATGAAGTGGACCTGATGGCACTACTGCAAGGTCTAAATATTTTGAAGCAAAAGAGAGAGAAGTATCGGTGCATAATAAAAGGGGACTCCTTAAACGTCATTAATTGGAGTAACATAGTTTCTAAACCCCGTGGGTATTGAGGACTCAATGGATGATGATGGATCTTGGTAATCAATTGTGTATCTCGTTTAGACATGTTTATTGGGAGGCTAACAAGAAGGGTGCTGAGCTTCAATTCCTTCAAGTTTCGAATGATTTATTTCTTTGATTTTGATGTACTCGACATTACCCAAAAATAAAATATACTTATCATTTAAGCCATAAAATTACAATACCCTTGTGAAAAAGAAGAGAGAGAAAGAGAGAGGGTTCTTTTTGGCTAGTTAAGAGAGAGAGAGAGCTGGTTGGTTTTTTGGCTGGTTAGAAGATAGAGATAGAACTGTTAAGAGAGAGAGAGAATTGTTAAGAGAGAGAGAGTTTTCTTACGGTGCACAGGGATGGCCTTGTTCCGGACATGGAGGAGGAGGAGGATCTGATTCTTTCGGAGGAGGTGTTCAACAGCCCACTTTACTGCATACTGGCTGCTCTTGTCTTTGTCAATGGCCACCGCGACGAAATGGGACTGAGATCCACCTCTCTCTCTCTCTCCGTCTCCCTCACCTCCTGCACCTGTCATTCTCTCTCCTCCCCCTCCCAATCCTCTTCTTCCTCTTCTTTTTTTCTCTCTTTCTCTATCGCTCTTTCTCTCTTCCTTTTTCACAGACTAAAATTGCGCCAGACCTTTGGCTTGGCAATGCACGTATAAATCTCTGCACCCTCAATATAGAAATTGGTTATTGTGAGCGGGAGAAACTAGAGATGTCTGGGGAGAGAGAGAGAGAGGTATGAGAGAGATAGAGTCACATTTGACCATCCAGCAACACCTCTTTTATTATCGCCCCACGTGTTTTTTTTTTTCATTTAATTTTTACTTTTTTTTTCGGCCTAGATTTTTACACCCTCTCCATTTTATTTCTCTTAATTTACTCTTTTTTCCATCTCTCCCAAGTTTTTCCATTATCTCTCTCTCCACATTCTACATGTATGCAAATACATATAAATATGTAACGGCACCTCCTCTTTTTTCTTCTCAATTAAAGTAAATTTAATTTATTCATCTTTTTTTTCCCCGTATTTTTACATTTTCTTTCTCTCAACCTACATGCAGGCAAAAACATAAAAATAAGTAACTGTTTTTTTTAATATGATGACACTTCATCATCTAAGTAACTTTTTATTTTTAATGTGGTGATACATCATCTTGTATCTTCTCAATTTAAGTAAATTTCTCTCTCTTCCCAATTTAAGTAAATTACTCTCTCTCTCTCACTTCATGCACTCATCTCCCTACATGCAGGCAAAAACATAAAAATAAGTAACTGTTTTTTTTAATATGATGACACTTCATCATCTAAGTAACTTTTTATTTTTAATGTGGTGATACATCATCTTGTATCTTCTCAATTTAAGTAAATTTCTCTCTCTTCCCAATTTAAGTAAATTACTCTCTCTCTCTCACTTCATGCACTCATCTCTCTCTCAACTTTTAACATGTGCTTCACACACATGCTATTTCTCTTTAAGGCAATCTTGTTTTTTTTTTTCTACATAGGTACGTTGATTTCTATTTTCTTTTGATATTGTATATTGTCTAGATTTTTGTTTTTTTATTTTTATTTTTTTTTTGTTTTTCTTTTCGAGAAATGTATTGATGAATCCCAGCTACACGTCATGAACAAAAAAAAGTGTATATAAGCCCATTGGATATTAGAGTTACACAAGCTTCCCTTCCCATAAACGCGCCTTAAATGTCAAAACCATGATTTGTGCGTATCATATTAAGGAAGCACTTAGATATGAGCTTGCCAAAACTTCCATCTTATGAGATAAAACAAAAAAAGGACCTCTCTAAAAGTAATTTATGTGTTTGTGGCTTTACATATATTATATTTATTAATCTTGGTAATTTCCTGTTGATTGTACGTATGCTGTGCTTTTATTATAATTATTATTTTCTTTTTTGCTTCTTTTTTAAGTTAGCGCAACACGGCCGGCCGTGCACGATGAAGTTTGACCGAGACCATAGAGTCTCTCCATGAGAGACCTTCGGTTAGTATATCCTTATTTGTTTCTTCTGCTATCTCCTATTTTCTTTCACATTTGTTTTGCATCCATCTCTAGGTTGTCTTATCTCAAGCTCAAGCTCTTATGCTATTACTCCGCCTAAGAGCTTATCTAAAAGGTCCAACTTTTTTTTTTTTTTTTCTTTTTTTTTTGGCCTCCGGTTGGTTCTTTATTCAACTTTATGCAAGTCAAAGTAAAATTGATGGAAGGGTTTAAGGGTCTTTGAGTTTTTTGGTATTACTTTTATTTAGAAGTATGTAGTGTTTAACGTAAGAACTAAATAATTTTTATTGTTTATGTGGATCTTAGGTGTATGTAAATATTGATATAATGTTTGATTTTAATAATTGGTTGTATTTCTATATGTGCAATAAAGTTATGCTAGGTGCTTATAGAGAAGATAAAATACACCCTAATAAAATGTATCATCTGCCATGTGTGGATCCCATGCAAAATTTCATAAAAATGAATGAATGTTGCATCATCATTTTTGCATTAAGCAAACTTTCATTTTTATGTGATATTGTTTAATTGCAGCAATTTATTTTTTGGATATATGAATCATATAAGTATAATTTCTTTTTAAGAAAATAATATTTTATTGGTAATAAATATATTTAATACTACAATTGTAACTATTTACTTATAAATTATAACAAAAATAAATTAATTTTATTATAATTTTCAATAATGATTATTTTATTATTGTAAAGTATATAATAATATAATTATTACATAAATATCATTATACAACAATGGTAATTTTATATATAAGAAAATTAATACCTAAATGAATTGAATCCTATTTTTTTTAATACATGTTGAATACTCAACTCTAAAATTGATAATTCTTTCACTTCACATCCAGGCTACTTTGCTCCAAGAAATTATTGCCGATTAGTTACTAATCATCAAGGAACTCGCAAGCCCCAAGAAACTCCTGCACAAGTTGAAGTTTGTATTCCCAATGGGGCTAGTCAATATATCTGCCTCAATATGGATTTTCTGTAATAAAACTCTATCATCTTCTACAGCTTCACAAATAAAGTAATGTTGAACATCAATACGCTCAATCATATCATGGAAAGTTGGATTATTTTCTAAGAACAAATCACTCTTCTTACCAAAATGAAGTAGTATTCATTGTTGCAAAACTAGAAACTCACTAAGGAGGGTTGGAGGATTTCACAAACATATGTTATGTTGAATTTACCAAATTTGTTTTTGATGGGTAGAGTAAAGATGAGACCCACGAGTATTTGGGTGACACTAAAGAGTGGGGGTTTTAAGTTAAATTTTGACAGGATTTTTTTTGGGTAATCCAGGTTTGGCGGGCATTGGGGGTGTGTTGTGTGACTGTTTTGGAGAGGTCATCTTTTTATATACTGGCCCTATTGGTTTAGTCGCGGCTAATCAATCAGAGTTATTGGCTTTGCTCTAAGGAATTAAAATTTTAATCCCTAAAAACCTTGGGAGTAGCTGCATTATTGTAGGGGACTCTTTGAATGCAATTAGATGGTGCAAGGAGGAGCTGCGTATTCCTTGAAAACTGAAGTCCAGTTGGCTACAGGTTATGGATCTGGTGGCTCCACTCTCAGTTTCGTTTTGCCATGTTTATCGTGAGGCGAATTCCTTGGCTGAATCTCTTGTTAAAAGAGGGGTTTCATTGGCCGCTCTAGCTATTTGTAATTTCTTTTGAGTAGATTTGTTTAATAAAGTAAGTAATATTTGTCCCAAAAAAAAAACCTAGAAACTCACTAACTTTTTTAGCCAAATTCCTTTTTTAAATGCATGAGTAAGTGACATGTATTCATCCTTTGTAGAACACAAAGCCCCCACATAGTACAACATCGATAACCAACTAATTACACCACTTCCAAAAACGTATATATGGGTTGTAGACCTTTTATCTAAGTGACATGCTAAATCTGCATCAATAGAACTAGCAACTTTCAAATCTATCTTACTATAAGAAATATTAGCATTACAAATTTCCATTAAATAACAAAGGACTCACTGCACAACAATCTAGTAATTATTTCTAGGATTTTTCATGTATCTCAAAACTCTGGCTACTTGTGGTATGTTAGATTTGGTGCTAACCATAGTAAATATGAAGCTCTCTAATGTTGATGAATATAGTACTCAAGACATATGTGTCTTCTCCACTTTAGTGCATGGATATTATTTCGAAGGCAATTTCATATACATAAGAAATAGGGTATTAAATGGTTTGGTATTCAAAATATTGAAGATTTGAAGATTTTCCTGTTCTTCTTATCTCTAGTTATACTCATTCCAAAAATTCAACTAATGGCTTTCAAATATTTCATTTGAGATTCCCTGTCCAACTAAGCTTTAAGCGTTGCAATATTTTTTAATATGGTCTTGCAACAATCATGTTATTTACATATAATAACAAGACAATAAAACTTTATCACCAGAACCATGAAAATAAGCACAATGGTTAACTTCATATCTATGAAAATTCAAGCTCAACATAAAATATTTAAATCATTCCACCCACAATTTAGTACTCGTTTTAACCCATATAGTGATTTCTTGAGTCTACAAACTATTTTTTTATATATATTCCACAATAGAACCCTTCTATTTGCTCATAAAAAATAGGGAAATTATCAAAAGTATCCCTTTTTTCAAAAATTTCAAAAAACCCAACTTTTTGGAAACCGCATTCTTACCCCCTTTTTCTATTTTACTTTTCAACTTTTTTGGCCTAAAAATACCCTTCACAATCCCTTCACAATCCTATAAGGACTATGAAGGTCTATACACACATGAAATCGAACTAGCCAAACAAAGAGAAGTTTGATCCACCTAAGATCGTGCACAAACTTAGATATTCAAACGAGTTGAGAGAGGTAGGTCTCATCAAATTCAGATCTATAAAGAAATCAATACTAAAAGACATTCTTTGCATATATGTGGTAGAGCTAGCTTAAATAGTGTAAAATATAAAACAAAAGAATTTCCTTTTGTTGGGTTTTAGGGGTAATCAGCTGAATTTTTCATGGGGTTTTATGAATGTCTATGGGCCAAATGCTTCATCCTTGAAAGATGGTTTTATTTCTGATATGCACTTTGTTATACAATTTGATCCATATCCTGTTGTTATTGGGGGGGATTTTAATCTCATTAGGTGGCTTGATGAATGTTTAGCAGACCACTTCATAAATCTTTTTATGCGGTTTAACAATTTTATTGAAGCAAATGCTTTTTTGGACTTACCTATTATTGGTGCTAAGTTTACTTGGTTCAATAATAGTGTAAGTAATCTTGCTATGTCCAAGTTGAACAGATTTCTTGTGTCTGCTGACTGGCTTGAAGTTTTCCCATTGGCCTCTGTGAAAGCGGTGGTACGGCTCTTCTCAGACCATAATCCCATTCTTCTTAATACAGGTAGTCTGAGGGAAGGGCCTAAGCCATTTCAATTTGAGGTGGGGTGGTTGGAAGAAAAAGAGGCAGTGGAAATCATTAAAAGAACATGGCTGAACACGGTAGCGGTTGGTCAGATGGATTTCCAAATCCATAAAAAGCTACTGTGTGTTAAACAAAAATTGATAGAGTGGAAAAAAGTTAACAAGGTCGACATTAAAGCAAAGATTGACGTCGTCATTGCGGATATTGAAGGCTTGGAGTCTGACCTTCAAAACAGTGGAGAATTATCTAAGGCCTTGATTATTGATCGAAATATGAAGTTGAAAGAGCTTGAGGAGCTATGCAGGACTGAATAAATTTATTAGAAGCAGAGGTCTAGAAATAAATGGTTGAAAGAAGGTGACCTAAATACCAAATATTTTCATGCTATGGCCTCCTCTAGAAGAAGGCAGAATGATGTTTAAGATTTGACGATTCTTGGAGTCGATGTTGAGAATCCTATGGCCATGGAAGAGGGAGTTGTGTAATATTTTAAGAAAGCCTTTTCTAGGGTGGTTTTCTTGAGCCCCAGGTTTCTCAATGTGCCATTTAAGTCTCTACAAGGGGATCAAGCCCGCCACCTAGGGGGACCTGTTTGTATGGAGGAATTAAAAAATGTTGTGTTTGCTTTGGCTAGGGATAAGGCACCGCGTCTAGATGGTTTCCCAATGCTGTTTTTTCATAAGTTTTGGGATATTCTGAATGAAGATTTAATCGCCTTTGTGAGGGAGTTCTTCATTAGGAGTCAGATCTTTAAAGGTATAAACTCCACCTTTTTTACTCTAATTCCCAAAAAATCAAATATCAGTGAGTTATCTGATAACAGACCCATTAGCTTGCTTAAGAGTGCTTATAAAATTATTGCCAAAATTCTTGCTGAGAGACTAAAAGACTTTCATCAGTCAGCTTTCATCAGGGATAGGCAGATAACAGATAGTGTTCTGGTTGCACATGAATGCATTCACTCTCGTGTTCTCTGCAAAGTGGAAGGTGTAATGCTGAAGTTGGATATGGAGAAGGCTTATGATAGGGTGGAGTGGGGGGTGCTACTAGAGATTATGAAGCTCATGGGTTTTGGTGATAGATGGAGAAGCTGGATATATGGATGCCTTTGTTCTACCCATTTTTCCATTCTGTTAAAAGGGAGTCCTATTGGTTTTTTCAATGCCTCTAGGGGATTTCGCCAAGGAGACCCGCTATCACATTTTCTTTATATTATTTATGCATAATGTTTTAGTCTCATGCTCAGTAATATTGAGAGGAGCGGAGCCTTCAAAGGATTCCATATTGCTAACCCGGATATCACTATATCTCATCTTCAATATGCGGATGATACGCTAGTGTTTTGTGATGCTAAAACTGAGCAATTGGAGAATATTGCCAGATTCTTTGAAATTTGTGAAGTGGTTATGGGGATTAAAGTAAACTTCCACAAGCCTTCTCAGTTGACTATTAACTGTGGGGAAATAGTGGCTACGAACATTGCACGAGTGGTGGGTTGTAAGGTGGGCTCTTTTCCTACTTTCTATTTGGGCCTACCAATTTCAGACTCTAAATTCCCTATTGTTGTGTGGGATAAGGTAATTGAAAGAATACAAGCAAAGCTAGATTTGTGGAAGCATAAGTATTTATCTTTTGGTGGTAGGGTCACTCTACTTTGATCTTGCCTAAATAACTTACCTATATACCAGATGTCTTTGATCCAAATTCCCACCTTGGTGGAGAGAAGAATAGAGAAAATGATTAGAGATTTCCTCTGGGGAACAAGAGAAGAGCATAAAAAATTTCATTTAATCAGATGGGATAAGGTGTGCACTCCAAAACGTAAGGGTAGCCTTGGGATACGAAATATAAGGAAATTTAATGAGGCCCTACTGTGTAAATGGTGGTGGAGAAGTATCTATTTTAAAGAACACCTTTGGTACAAGGTGCTGTGTAATAATCTTAAAATTTCAAAAAAAAAAGAAAAGAGAAAAGAAACTTTTAATAAGTGATGGTCCCTATGAGTATGATGGTCCTTAAGGACCATCACTACTTTCAAAAGCTTTTACCTGGTTTAAGCTTTTGCTCTTGCCACGTCCTTTAGTGGACGTGGGCTTTAAGCATTTAAGATGTAATTTAACTGTTACGCTTCATGTGTGAGGTGTAACTTAATAAAAGATTATAATAAGGTGTCGTAAGAATTTAAATAGGAGAAGTGAGGACTCCCACCCTAGAAAATTTTGAGATATCTCTCTCTCTAGTCGAAACGCAGTGAGTTCTTTCTCTCTCTAGCCGAATTTTTATTGGAAGCTCCCTCTTAAATATTTTAGGTAAGTGACTTAATTATCTTGAAAAATAATCCGTTCTTTTTAAAAATGAAATGAAATAATTATTTCTGCTTATTATCATGAATTTTAGGCGCGATAAAGCGACCTCATTATTTTGAAAAATAATATTTTTAATAAAATTGTGATATTTTATCGATGTTAGAAATTTTAAATGCTATAAATTCTTAGAAAAATAAATTTATGTATTTTTCTTGTCTATTGTTAGAAAATTTTAGATACTGTAAAATTATTAGAAATAAATGTGATATTTCTGCTTTTAGTAAAATTGTGAGATTTCTTTCTAATGTTTTTGAATAATTAGACATGATAAATTTCATGTGCAAATGATTGCCTTATTATTTGAAAACTGATATTTTTACAATTGATTATAGCAATGTCTGTGAAATATTTATTTGCGAATTGACATCCTATAAATTGTGATAATTCTGTATTCTTGAATTTCTATAAGAGTTTTTCTATACATATTAGATTGGCAATTGTGCTAGAATGTCTTTACGAACTGCTACCTTTCTAAATTTGAGCCCAAAATATTTGATTGGCTATTTTTGAAATGTTATTGAAAGTGACTGTTATTAATGGTTTCAGTGAAATTCATATTAATGATTTCAGTGATACGTTGAGTACATGATATTGCTGTTTTCGAATGTTTAAAGAGCTTTAGAAATACTTTAAGTATGCAAGTAGACTCATCCGGTTCGCCGGTGAGGTATAAGTGGACCTATCCGGTACGCCGATAGGGATTAAGTGGACTCATCCGGTATGCCGGTGAGGTATAAGTGGACCTACAGGGATTAAGTGGACATATCTGGGACGCCGATAGGGATTAAGTGGACCCATCACGACGCTGATGGGGTATATAGGTGACCTACTTGGGACGCCAGTAGGGTATTTTGTGAAATCTTTTGAATTATGCATTGATGTTAAAATGTTATATGCATTTCAATTATTCGGATTACACTTAATTATGCATTTTTGAAGGTGAAACTGTTAATGAATTCCTGTTAATAGATCTCATTTTTGAAAATATTGATATCTTTCAATCATGATTATTTTTAGGATTATGATGATCACTTATTGAGTAGCCAAACTGATCAAACTATGGTAAACGTTTTTTCAGGATAACTACGGTTTCATTTTGAGTGCTCGTCAGGATCAACTTTGGAAGATATTGTAGTTGTGCTTAAACTTTCTTTTGTTACTTTGTAAGAATTCGCTACTGTAAATTTGTCCTATCAAGAGATGTATATATGTTTTGATTGTCACATATCAGGAATATCAGTATTGTAAATTCTTGGGGCCTGACAATTATGGTATCCGAGCAATAGGTTTAAGATTCTTAAGAAATTTAAAAAGAATGTACTTAAAATCACATTTATTGTGTGTATAGACCGGGACGAAGTCAAGATCCAGAATAGCTGAAGCTAATATGGAAGGAATTCACAAAGCCTTGAAAAATGTAGTTGCTCTAATGCAACACAGATGAAAAACAACAATCCACCCAGGCAGTCAGTTACGGGAAATGGTGGGAGTAATATCGAACAATTTAAGAAATTGAACCCACCTTCTTTTAAGGGTGCTGTAAATCCACTGGAAGCCGAAGGATGGATTATGTAATTGGATAAAATATTCGAGGTAATGGGATGTCCTGATGATAGGAAGGTGAAGCTCAACATTAGTGGCGAATGGCAAAATGAGTATTGGTCAAAGAAAATAAACCCTTGACTTGGGAAGTATTTCTAGATGCATTTAATGAAAAGTATGTCCCAGATTTTATTCGAGACAAAAAAGAACTAGAATTTCTGGAATTAATCTAAGGAAATCGGACAGTAGCACAGTGCGAGGCCAAGTTTACTGAATTGGTTAGGTTTTCACCACATATGATTAACAATGAGGCAAGAAAGGTGAAAAAATTTGAAAGGGGTCTCAGGCCAGCTATTAGAAGCAGAATATCAGTCTTAAAATTGAGAACTTATGTTGAAATAGTGGATCGAGCCCAAATTGTCGAAAAAGATTTCGAAAATTACTAAACGACAAAAAATCAGAAAAGTCAAGTTAGACCCACACCATCTAATCGACAACAGTTTGAAAGGGTAAACAAGAAGCCAAGGCTCTTGCCACTTCTAAGCCCAATAGAACCTTGTAAAAAATGTGGGAAAAACCATGGATCGAGCCCTTGTTATTGGAATACTGGAGCTTGTTTTAAATGTGGAAAATTGGGGCACCAGATTAGAGAATGTCATAGCTTACAGATGCAATAGCAGATGAAGGGAAGAGTATTTGCGATCACCCAGCAAGACGCTCAGGCCTCAAAATCAGTGATCCAAGGTACTCTTATTATCTTCCAAAAAGTAGCTCATGTTTTGATTGATCATGGATTTACTCCTTCATTTGTGTCATCACACTTTGCATACCACTTAAAGGTAGAACCAGAACAATTATAATACATTCTAGAGGTAGCCACACCAATGGGAAATTCAAGTGACACCAATATAGTGTACAAATCTTGTTTAATAAAGATAGAAGAAAATGAATTGTTGGTTGATTTAATACTCCTAGAAATTCAAGATTTTGATGTAATATTAGGTATGTATTGGCTTTCTGCATACCAAGCAAGTATTGATTATTACAAGAAAATGGTTACCTTTAGTATTCCGAATCAACCAGTATTTTACTTCGATGGTATCAAAGAAGACTCCCTATCATATTTAATCTCCTGTATTCGAGCTAATCGCATCCTTCGAAAAGGGTGTCAAGGCTTTCTTGCCTATATCAAAGAAGATATGAAGGAATAGATAAATTTGGATACCACTCCAGTTATCCGAGAATTTCCCGACGTTTTCTTTGAAGAATTGCAAGGATTACTGCCTGACAGGGAAATTGAATTCTCTATTGAATTATTGCCAGGGGTAGCCCCAATTTTTAAGGCATCTTACAGAATAGCACCTGTAGAACTTAAAGAACTTAAACAACAATTGGAAGAATTATTAGATAAAGGTTTTATCAGGCCCAGTGTGTCACCTTGGGGTGCTTCAGTATTGTTTGTTAAAAAGAAAGATGGGACCATGAGATTGTGTATCGACTATAGACAGTTGAACCAAGTGACAGTTAAAAATAAGTATCCATTACCTAGAATTGATGATTTATTTGATCAATTACAAAGATCACAAGTATTTTCAAAAATTGATCTTAGATCTGGATACCATCAGCTTAAGATTAAAAGTGAAGATGTTCCCAAGACAGCTTTCAGGACAATGTATGACCATTATAAATTTTTAGTCATGCCTTTTGGATTAACCAATGCACCGGCTGCATTTATGGATTTGATGAATCGGGTCTTTAAGCCCTTTTTGGATAAATTTATTGTGGTATTCATCGATGATATTTTAATTTATTCCAAGAATCAAAAGGATCATGAGCAGCATGTAAGAATGATATTGCAAATATTAAGAGAAAAGAAATTATATGCCAAACTTAGTAAATGTGAATTTTGGCTTGAACAAGTGACATTTTTAGGACATGTCATATCAAAGGAAGGTCTATCAGTTGATCTTTTAAAGGTTGAAGCCGTTGTTAATTGAAAACAACCAAGTAATGTGACTGAAGTTTGAAGCTTTTTGGGATTGACATGATATTACAGAAAATTTGCAGAAGGATTTTCTCGAATCGCAACCCCATTGACTTGATTGACACAGAAAAATGTCAAATTTGAGTGGACAAGTGAATGTGAGGAGAGTTTTCAAGAACTAAAAGTTCGATTAACTTCAGCACCTATTTTAACTATTCCTGAGGGGAGTGGAGGATTTGTGATTTATAGTGATGCTTCACATAAAGGCTGGGGTTGTGTATTAATGTAATATGGGAAGGTAGTGGCATATGCATCAGTTGAAAGAATATGAGAAAAAATATCAAATTCATCGCTTGGAGCTGGCTGCAATAGTATTCGCTTTGAAAATGTGGAGGCATTATCTATATAGTGAGCAATTTGAAATATACACGGATCATAAGAGCTTGAAATACCTCTTCTCTCAGAAGGATTTAAATATGTGACAAATAAGATGGATGGATTTCTTAAAAGATTATGATTGTACAATCCATTATCATTCAAGAAAAGCTAATGTTGTGGCCGACGCTCTAAGTAAAAAATCTACGGGAGTCTTAGCTCATATAATGATCCAAGAAATGAGATTGTTAGAAGAAATAATGGATTGGCATCCGACTCCGTCTATTAATGGTGTGGTAAGTATGATTGCCAACATTAAGGCAGAACCCCAATTAATCAAACAGATTCGATCGACACAAAAGAAAGACCCTCAACTTATAACAATTATAGAAAAGGTAAAGCTGGGAAAGAGAGACGAATTCTCTATATGTAATGAAGATTTGCTAAGACTCAAAGGTCTTATTTGTGTCCTGCATGATGTGAGTGTGAAGAATGGTATCTTGGAAGAAGCACATCACTCTCGTTATACGATACATCCCGGAAGTATTAAAATGTATCAGGACCTGAAGAAAACCTTTTGGTGGAATAATATAAAAAAAGAGGTGGCACTATTTGTGTCTAGGTGTCTAACATGCCAGCAAGTAAAAGCTGAGCATCAAAGGCCCGCTGAGTTATTGCAGCCTTTACCCGTGCCAGAATGGAAGTGAGAGCACATCTCTATAGATTTTGTCTCTAGCTTGCCTAGGACAAATTCAGGACATGATAGTATTTGGGTTATTGTAGACCGGTTGACTAAAGCTGCCCACTTTCTACCGATTCGCACGACGTACACTTTGGATCGACTGGCCCAGTTGTACATTAAGGAAATAGTGCGGTTGCATGGAGTTCCGGTCAATATTGTATCTGATAGGGATACTCGATTTACTTCTAAATTTTAGGCTAGGCTACAGTCAGCCATGGGGACGAGACTCACCTTTAGCACTGCCTTTCAAACTGATGGACAATCGGAGAGGACCATCCAAACCTTGGAAGATACATTGAGTGCCTGTGTCATTGACTTTACAGGAAGTTGGGATGACCATTTACCCCTGATTGAGTTTGCTTTCCCTATGAGCATGATGGTCCTTAGGGACCATCACTACTTTCAAAAGCTTTTACCTG
This sequence comes from Amborella trichopoda, assembly GCF_054954075.1. NCBI lineage: Eukaryota > Viridiplantae > Streptophyta > Magnoliopsida > Amborellales > Amborellaceae > Amborella > Amborella trichopoda. The sequence continues at coordinate 39,787,372 of NC_142340.1, forward strand.
GTTTAAGCTTTTACTCTTGCCACGTCCTTTAGTGGACGTGGGCTTTAAGCATTTAAGATGTAATTTAACTGTTACACCTCATGTGTGAGGTGTAAATTAATAAAAGATTATAATAAGGTGTCGTAAGAATTTAAATAGGAGAAGTGAGGACTCCGACCCTAGAAAATTTTGAGATCTCTCTCTCTTTAGTCGAAACGCAGTGAGCTCTTTCTCTCTCTAGCTGAATTTTTATTGGAAGCTCCTTCTCAAATATTTTAGGTAAGTGACTTCATTATCTTGAAAAATAATCCGTTCTTTTTAAAAATGAAATGAAATAATTATTTCTGTTTATTATTGTGAATTTTAGGCACGATAAATTTTATGCCCAAGCGACCTCATTATTTTGAAAAATAATCTTTTTAATAAAATTTTGATATTTTATCTATGTTAGAAATTTTAAATACTGTAAATTCTTAGAAAAATAAATTTATTTATTTTTCTTGTCTATCGTTAGAAAATTTTAGATACTGTAAAATTATTAGAAATAATTGTGATATTTCTGCTTTTAGTAAAATTGTGAGATTTCTTTCTACTGCTTTTGAATAATTAGACATGATAAATTTTATGTGCAAATGACTGCCTTATTATTTGAAAACTGATATTTTTGCAATTGATTATAGCATTGTCTGTGAAATGTTTATTTGCAAATTGACATCCTATAAATTGTGATAATTCCGTATTCTTGAATTTCTATAAGAGTTTTTCTATACATATTAGATTGGCAATTATGCTAGAATGTCTTTACAAACTGCTACCTTTCTAAATTTGAGCCCAAAATATTTGATTGGTTATTTTTGAAATGTTATTGAAAGTGACTGTTATTAATGGTTTCAGTGAAATTCATATTAATGATTTCAGTGATATGTTGAGTACATGCTATTGCTGTTTTCGAGTGTTTAGAGAGCTTTAGAAATACTTTACGTATGCAAGTGGACTCATTCGGTTCGTCGGTGAGGTATAAGTGGACCTATTCGGTACGCCGGTAGGGATTAAGTGGACTCATCCGGTACGCCGGTGAGGTATAAGTGGACTTGCAGGGATTAAGTAGATCTATCTGGGACGTCGATAGGGATTAAGTGGACCCATCAGAGCGTTGATGGGGTATATAGGGGACCTACTTGGGACGTCAGTAGGGTATTTTGTGAAATCTTTTGAATTATGCATTGATGTTAAAATGTTATATGCATTTCAATTATTCGGATTATACTTAATTATGCATTTTTTAAAGTGAAACTGTTAATGCATTCCTGTTAATAGATCTCCTTTGTGAAAATATTGATATCTTTCAATCATGATTATTTTTAGGATTAGGTGATCACTTACTGAGTAGCTAAACTCATCAAACTATGGTAAACGTTTTTTCAGGATAACTGTGGTTTCATTTTGAGTGCTCGTCAAGATCAACTTTGGAAGATATTGTAGTTGTGCTTAAACTTTCTTTTGTTACTTTGTAAGAATTCGTCACTGTAAATTTGTCCTATCAAGAGATGTATATATGTTTTGACTGTCACATCTCAGAAATATTAGTATTGTAAATTCTTGGGGCGTGTCATGCTGCTTTCTAAATATTGGATGGACAATCACAACTTATTGCTCCGTGGAGGTAGAGGAAAGGATATATCTTTCACTTGGAAGGCCATTTATAATTGTAGGCCTATGGTCTCTGGGTATTTTAAATGGAATGTTGGAAATGGCAGCTAGGTATTATTTTGGTTTTATAAGTGGATTGGAATGTTCCCCCTTAAAAGTCACTTTCCCTGACCTCTTCTGTGTAGTTTCTAAGCCAGACTTGCTTGTGGGTGATATGGTAGAGAGAAGAGGTGAGAGGTTCTCTTGGAACATCAATCTTAGATATAGAAGGTTGAGTAATGCTATTTTCTCCTAGTGGTGCGCGTTGATGGAACTATTGGAATCAGTTTATATCTCACTAGATGTTGAAGATGTAGTGATTTGGGAGATAGAAAGTGATGGTATTTTCTGTGTGAAGTTTTGCTACAATATGTTCTTCCATGATCGCTATCAGTGGTCCTTTCCAGAAATTGTTCATATATGGAAGTGGCCTATTCCCCATAAAGTTCAGTTATTCGTCTGGTTAGCGGCACAACATAAGATTTTGACTATAGATAACCTTATCAAGTGGGGTAAAATTTTACCTAATGTTTGCTAACTTTGCAAACAAGACGGTGAATCTGTTGCACATTTGTTGATGCATTGCCCTTTCTCTTCTCGAATCTGGCATTGGCTCTTTAGCTTGGTTGGTGTCTATGGTAATGCCACAGAAGGTTTATGAGATGCTCACGCAATCCTCTCTGACCTTTCTTCCTAAGATTGGGAGAATAGTTTGGAAGATTGCAATTGGCATGCTGTTGTGGGAAATATGAAAAGAAAGTAATAGAAGGACCTTTGAAGGTGTGGTTTTTACCATATCAAAAGGTTATTCTAATAATTCAGCATTCAATTTGATCATGTCTTTCTATGACTAAGGAGGAATGGGGAATTACGAAAATAGATGTCATGACCAATCTTTCCAATATTTTCTCACTTGGGGTTAGAAAGTTACGGCCCAAGGCTTTATGGTGTGCTCCTCCTTTTGGATGTCTTAAGATTAATTTTGATGGTAACTTAATGGGTAACCTAGGTCCTGCGGGTATTGGGGGTATTATTCGTGATTGTTTCGGGAACACTATTCTCTCATATGCAGGACCTATCCGTAGGGCAACATCGAATCTTACTGAGATGAATGTCTTACTCAGACGTTTACTTATTTTTAAGCACCGTAACTTAGGAATTAATTGCATTGTTGAAGGAGATTCTTTGAACGTAATAAAATGGTGCAGGAAAGAGCTGTCAATTCCTTGGGAACTTTGATCTCAATAGCTACAAGTCCTGGATATTTCAGCTTCCTTACACATTTCTTTCTCCCATGTTTTTCGGGAGGCTAATGGAATTGCTGATGCTTTGGCTAAAGGAGGTGTTGGCCTAGACTCTCTTATTGTCTCTTCCGATGTAATCTCCTTTTGGAATATCAATAAAGTTATGAACATTAGTCAAACAAAAAATAAAATAAAACAAAAGAACATAAGTAAACAAAATAGGAAGAATAAATCTATTGAAGCAAATAAAGATAAATAATAACAAAACTAAAGAAAATAGTAAGGCAAATGAAATAATAAAAGAAAATAAGAACTAACTAAAAGAAGTAAAGAAAATAACAAAGAAAAACAAGAATAACAAATCTAAAAAAAATAACAATAAAGAAGAGTTTAATAAAAAAATAAAAGAATCTAGAAGGCAGGGAAATGAAGCCCAACACCCAGAGTTGGGCGTGAAACTGACTATAAAGATTGAATCCTTACTCCTAAATCTTCAAGTTGATGATCCCGATTGAATGAAAGTACTCCGAAGAAGGGAGAGATGCCTAGGAAAATTTACATCTAGGGCTTTTGCTGATTGAATACGACTTATTTTGAATTTTAAAGGTGATGGAGTAACGTTCCTAGATCTAGGGTTTGGATGGCCTAAAGCCAGTGTTTGAGATTTATCGGGTTTCTATGACGGGAACTAGGGTTAGGATTCTATTTAAGTCTTGGTCTACTGAAAAACTGACTCTTCTAGGCAAAAAAAACTCCAAATCATGAAGGCAATGGTTTGAACCAATACGGTGGAGACATGTGTCCCGCACCACAGCTTGCAATGTAGATTTTCTCTCCTCCATGCCACTTATTCTGCGGTAATCCATCTCTTCCATGTTTCTTGACAGTTTTGATCAAAGTGTCGTGTTGAGTCTAATGGTGGTGATTTGATCGAATTCAAACACTTCTAAAAAGTTGGGATGTGTGATTGCTCATTTTCAGGATATAGAAAGTACCTAATCTGGAATCCAGTTTCTTTAAGGGAAGATTCTGAAGTAATGACTAGTCTGTCTTGGGTGTTTGAGAATATCTGACTTCTCAAATGGGATAATTTGGGATATCTAGAAGACATTGGGAATATTTAACGAAGATTTGGATTTCCTAAGTTTTGGGATTTATGGGATTTGGGATATTTGGAATTAAGTAATTTTTAAAAAGTCTTCCCAACACCTATAAGCGAAAATGAATAGTGATTTCGTCTACCCTCATCACCGTCCAAATTTGATTGTGCGGTCACAATTGTATGATAGTGTTTTATTTTTCATTTGTTTACTACAAATCGAAATGACTTGAAATTTGGAGGGTAGGTGCATCTTACTAAGGCGCATCTAACAAAAATATAAAAAAAATTATCCACAAAAAATAAATTGATAAAATACCTCTGAAAGGTTTTGGGGGTATTTTGGTCAATAGTTTTCATGTAAAATATTTTTTTTATATTTTTTGAAGATTCTCCTATTTTTTATGAATATATATTCCAAATTTCAGATCATTCCGATTTGTAAAAAAAAAATGAAATACTACCAGACAATCATGACCACGCAATAAACTTTGGACGGTGATGAGGGTAGGCGAAATCACTATTCATTTTCGCCTATAGGTGTTACGTAGTGTTTTCCATATATATATATATATATATATAGGAAAGCTTGAGGTTAGCCCCTTAACTTAGAGCTAAAGTAAATGCTCAATAGTCCAGATTGAATATTAGTCAATCCAATAGTCACAATTGCATTTTGTATTTGAATTTTAATTTGTTTTCTACAAGTCCAAATCATTTGAAATTTGGAATTTATATTATCTAAAAATATTATAATATAATAAAAATATCAAAAAATAAGTCAAAAAATAAATTAATCAAAATATCAATTTATATTTTATGAATTGTTTTTTATATTTTTATTAGATGCACCTTGATGAGAAGAGTGAATGCCACAAATTTTATGTGATTTAGATTTGTATAAAAACATTAAATTATAAAATACAGTTGTGACTGTCAAATCGACCCAAATTCAATCTGGGTTATTGGCTTTATACTATTCCTCACCCTTTGGACTGATAAGATCTTTTTTTTATATCTATCTATCATATATTAAACGAGAGCAACACCCTCCCTATTTGTACGCTTTATTAATTACTCTTGCTTCCCTATCTCTCTCCATACATGTATCTGCCTCTCATTCTCTTCTGCTCGTATCTTTCTCTCTTCCACTATGAACATGCATGCAATTAATGTCCTTAGTTTCTCTCTATTTTAATTAATTTTCATTTGCTTTTTTTCCCTCTCTACCTCCCACGTATCTCTCTCCTACATATATGGATAGGCAAAGTCTCTCTGTCCTACATATAGATAGACATAAACATGTGTACCTCATTTTTTACAGTAAGGCCCCCACGTCTTATTTCTCTCATCAATTTAAGTAACTTCTATTGGTATATTTTATTAGAAGTTATCTTTTATTCCTCTCTCTTTTTTTATAATTTTACATTTATTATTTCTGAGAATATATTTAATTTTAAGTAACTTCCTTTAATATCTCATTTTTTATTAGGAAGTCACATCATATTCTTTCTCTCCTCAATCTAAGTAAGTCTATTCATCTCTCTCTATTCATAATTTTCCTGTCTCTTCCCCCGTTTGTCTCCCCTCCCACGTTCCTCTCCCTCCAACGATCCTTCCTCTCTCTCTCTACACTCCTTCCCTCTCATATCCGTATTCTCTCTCTCTTTCTCTCCATAGAAATTGATGCATTAGAAGGTAAAGAGGCAACACAAAGACACGTTGAATTTAGCTTGGATGGTATTATCTTCTAACAAATATATTATTCATTTTAGATTATTTTTAGAAAAATAATATGTTATTTTGTAAGCCTCTATATTTTGTTTTACATTATTTTTTTATCTGGATTAATCTTTGGCTTTTAGTTGAGATGGTGATAGTTCCTTGACCCAATATATTTTGAGGATTACCTAACAATTGTGCATGAAAATCTTGGAGCTCCCCTTCTGGATTTTTCACAAAAGATGAGATCGAATTATTGCAAGGATCATTGGACTTTTTTAGGCCCAATCACTGCATGTTGGAGAGGTGTCCAATGGAATATTTTCTATGATGAGCAAGAGTTGGAGAGAATAGGAAACAATTTTTCAAGATCAATTTGAGAATTTATCTCAATTTTTTTTATGGCAGTTATTTAACTTATGTGATTGCCTTGTAACTAAGTGGGATGAAGATGCAATTGGAGAGAGGGTAAACCTCTCTCTCTCATCTTGATATGTATACATTATTAACATGTATGGCTATGAGACCTGACGTGTCTGAGCCTACATTTGTGGAAATCCAATATATCTAATGTTCATATGCTTCAACGTCCATATGAATATTGGATATCTCTGAGATCAGGGAACCTCTTTTTTCCTCAAATACTCATTGGAGAAATACAACGGTTAGCCCTTCTTCTTCCTATAAAATGGGAAGCCAAAGATAGGATGAGAACAACAAGGAAAATGCGTGCATACAGTTCTTCTCTTGCTCTAAAAGATGAAAGAATAAAAAATCCGGGCTCTGCGATCACCAGCCTCACGGTACTTCTATCTGATCTCGGGTTTGATCTCATCTACGCTCCATTAATATTTACTATCATTGGTATTAGAGCATCCATGTTCCATCTTTTCTATTTTTTTACTCTGAATTGTTTTTAACGATAGAGCTTAAGTGATTTGTTTGTTACGATCTATGCCCAATTTATTTTTTGTGTATAAATCGGGCTTCAAATATGACCTGCTGCTATCTTGTATCAGTTCACAGTGTTAATTAATTAAAGGGTAACTATGTGTGCACTCCCTTTGTATTAATCAATTTCAAATCACCTATGTTCCTTTTTTTATGGGTTTGGTTTAGTATTTGAATTGTGAGGATGATTTCGCTCCAATTATGGTTGTGTTGTTTGCTTTGTCTGATAAGTTGTTATATAGATATATTATACTGTGTGATATAGGATTGACTACCAAATTTTTTTTAGTTGATCACTTTGATTTACTCTCTGCAATATCCACAAAAATATAGGTAGTTGATCACTTTGATTTACTTTTTGTAGCATCCATAAAATTAGGGGTTTAGGATTGGAACTATTTGCAACATCCATAAAAATAGGGGTTTGGAATTGGAACTCTCTAGAACATCCACAAAAATAAAGGTTTGAGATTGGATCCCAAGTCGCATTGATGATAACAATGGTGGATAGTTGTTTTTTTTAAACGTGTTTGAAGGGGCTAAAGAGAGTTTTCGATAACTCAACGTTAAGGCCCATACCACAAAACACTCATTCTCTCTCTTTGATCAATATCGAGAAGAGGAACAAACATTGTTGCCTACCTACGAAGTGCTCTCTTCAATAAATAAATAAATAAAACGCAAAAGATAGAGAAAGCTCCGCTGCCTGCTAGTTGTTGTGCATATCTTCATTAAAAAGCAAAAGATAGAGAAAGCTCCGCTGCCTGCTAGTTGTTGTGCATATCTTCATTAAAAATAGATAACAGCCATGTTAATCTTTATTTTACATTGTCTTTGTCCGGTGGTCTCTAATGAGACAACAAATGACCTAAAGAATTTGATTTTGCTCTTTTTTTTTGTATTGCTGATATTTTTGTTACAAAATAATATATATATATATATATATATATATGAAGAATGATCCTATGAGACCCTCTCACACCCATATGTGTAGGACCCCAAAAGATTTTTAGCATATATATCTAGAAAAGATCCCTAGAAAAGTTATCACATGGGCGTGAGACTTGACAAGTTATCACATGGGCGTGGGACTTGATTTTTCTAGAGATCTGTGCCAAATTTAATGGTGATCCTTTGGGGTCCTACACACATGGGTGTGAGAGGGTATCACAAGATCATTTTCCTTCATATGAAAATATGAGCCCAACGGCCCAGATTGAATCTGGGTCGATCTGACGGTCACGGATGTCTAGTAGTGTTTTAATTTTAATTTTTTTTCTACAAATCCAAATCACTTGAAATTTTAGAAGTGTGTTCATAAAAAATAGTTGAATCTTTAAAATATATTAAAAAACTATTTTACATGAAATAAATTGATCAAAACACCCCCAAATATTTTGGGGGTATTTCGGCCATTTTTTTGTAAATAATTTTTTTTATATTTTTATTAAGTACACATTGATGAGAAGAACACATGTCTAAAATTTCAAGTAATTTGGATTTATAAAAAAAATTTAAATTAAAATTCAAGCACAAAATGAGGTTGCGACCGTCAGATAGGCTTAGATTCAATCTGGGCCGCTGGGCTCATATATTCATATGAGCTAGTGGGCTAATCCCATCTTTTTCCATATATATATATATATATATATATATATATATATATATATATATATATATATATATATATATATATATATATATATATATATATATATATATATATATACAAATACATATATATATAGTTGCAAGCTTAAAATGTAGACCCTCGAAAAAGGCTATTTTAATGCTGAAAAAACTCGAATTGATCATCTCGACATCGAGATGTATGAATATGAAAAAAAAATAAAAAATTGAGTCACAGAAATAGTGCATCTTGCAATACATTATATAGACCGTCTGTTTTTAATATTTTCATACGTTTATAGATCTACTTGATTTTAACTATTTTTTAAATTTAAAATTTTGTAATTAGATGTAAAAATAGATTTTGAGATAATCTTAGGAATTGTTTTTTACCAAAATTACATGTTATGATAAAATTTGGAGGTGCACCTTAATTGGATTGTTTAAGGTTGCAACCTTATAGAAATCACACCATCTATATATATATATATATATATATATATATATATATATATATATATATATATATATAAAAGGGAAAGAAGAAGAAGGGGGCTGAATACATAGTTTGCTATTTTGTTGCCTTATGTCTTATTGATATTTCTATTAAGAAAAATTTTTTTTTATGGAAGACTTATTTTGCTGATATTTGAATACAATTAATGCACTTACAATCTTGGTGTGACAATCGAAATTGATTTGTCTTCTCAAGTGAATCACATACTTGATATTTGCTCTTTTATTATAAGGGCTCTTGCACCCTTGATAAATAATATAAGGAGAATTTTATATTATCTTTGATAATTGTAGTACTTACTTATAGATTGAGAGATTTCCTATTTCATTTTTTTTTTTTTTAAGGCATCACTTAATAACTGATATTGTTTATGAAATAATTACAACTCTCTCTGTACAAGTATTGACCACATATTAAATTTTTGGTGCCTTATTTAGCTTCTTTAGAACTTAAAAAGTATTAGGTTGCTCACACAAAATTTAGCAAATGGCTTGTAGAATTGTAATGGGTTAACTTTCTAAAGTTAAAAAATTCAGTGGAAACAATTTTGAGATGTGGATGAGGAAGATGAAATATCTCCTCATCTAAGATTGAATAATATATGTACTAAGAGAAGATCCACCAGTGGTTTGTGATGAGCTAACTGAATAAGAAAAGAAAATGTTAAATTTTTTTTAGAAAATGACCTCATAGCAAAAACTTCTATGTTAACTTTTATAGAAGATGACCTTATTAAGGTTTTCGAGCATCATGAAACATCAAAGAGTATGCTTGAGGAAATAAAAACTAAATATGACTCAACCTCTGAAACATGCCTCCAATTGCTATTAGAGCAGTATAACTCATTTAAGATGAATGTGTGTAATAATGTAGTAGAACATGTAAACAAAATGCTTGTTATGACTAAGGACTTAGCCATTGTGGGGAATGAAGTCCTTGAGCGTATGCAAGTTTCCACAATCTTAAATGCCCTTCCGCATACATGGACGATAGTAACAATTGCAATTAGGTTGAATGCAAAATCTCTTACTTTAGGAGACCTACTTATGCAACTAGCCTTAGGGCAAGAGCACATGAATAAAGATAAAATGAATGAGCTCATGCTTGCTCAAGGACTTCCCAAATCTAGCCAATCCAAGCCTAACGACCATAAATTTCAAAAGAAGTTTAATAAAAGGAACAATATGTTAAAAAACAGAGAAACTAAGCCCTACAACCAATAATCTAAACTAGAACCACCAAAATTCTTCTTATGTGATCAACCAGGTCACTTCAAGAACCGCTGCCCACTTAATAGAAATCTGTAAAATCTAAAGAATAACGAAAATAGAAGCAAGAGACGTGAAGTTGTTTGTGTGGTTTCTGAGTGCCTGATGGCAGACCATGACATCAAAGGATGAATGGGTAGACTCAGGTGCTAATCGGCATATCGCAAGCTCAAAGAGCCTATTTGAGGACTTTACAGAAATAAAAGCTGGGGAGAAACACATTTACATGAGAAACAACACCTATTTTGATGTATTAGGTGCAGAAACTTGTAGGTTGTAAGAATAGACAATCCACCTTATATTAACTGATGTATACTTTGTCCCTTGTATGAGACGAAATATTATATCTGTCCCCTTGCTTATTAGAAAGGGTTTTGAAATCCACTGCCGATCATTGAAAGTATCAATCGGAAAGCGTGGACAAATTTATGCTTGGGGACACTTGGTTGATGACCGCAACTTGTTCATTCTTTATGTAAATGAGAAAGTTGATAATAAAATATCAATTTATTTTGGTTATGTTGATTGTGAAATGATTGCTGATGCATATACTTAGTATCCTAGGCTTCGTCACATAGAAAAAGACAAAATAAATAGACTAATAAAGAAATGTCTTATTCCAAATCTAATTAATGTTGAATTTCCAACCTGTCAGCACTGCTTGTCCAGAAAAATGACGAGAAAATCATTCAATAAAGGGGAGAGAGCTAATTAATTATTGAATGTGATCCACTCAGACATTTGTAGGTCCCTCAATATTAAAACTCATAGCGGAATATCATACTTCATTACTTTTATTGATGATTTTTCTAGATTTGGATATGTTTATCTAATCCACCATAAATCAGAAGCTTTAGAATAATTTAAAATATATAAAAATGAAGTAGAAAACCAATTGGGTAGGAACATCAAAGTTCTTAAAACTGATAGGAGATGTGAATATACATATGAAGCTTTCAATACTTATTGCCAAGAATATAGTATTCACAGATACTATTATACCTTATATGCCACAACAAAATGGAATAGTTGAAAGGTGTAATAGAACTTTATTAGAAATGACTAGATCCATGATGACTCATGCTAATCTGCCCAAGACCTTTTGGAGAGAAACAATAAGCACATCCATATATATTCTTAATAGGGTTCTAACTAGGGCAATAGATTTGATCCTTGATGAACCGTGGACAGGTAAAAACCCTGATTTATCTAACTTAAAAAAGTGGGGGTCAACTGTTCATGTCCTAATTCCATATCAACATAGAATTAAGTTAGAAAATAAAACTCTAATTTATAATTTTATAGGATACCCCGAATGATCAAAATGATATTAATTTTATCATAAAGATAAGGGATTCATTACAAGTAGAGATACTAAGTTCCTAGAAGATTTATTAAAGAAAACCTACTTGTAGTGGATAATGATAATCCACTTAATATCATAAGTGACTTAGAACCACTACCTACAGTGGATATAAATAGCCCTGACCAACATGATGATGTTGAAGTACCCATACACCCACTAGTAAGTGGTCAAAAGAGATCTAGAGTTCCTCCATCATACCTTGATGATTTCTATGTCTATATGAGTGAGGAGATAGTTAACCTTATTGACCTAAATGAAATCCATGACTCTTTTAACTTTAATGATGCTATAAAGTCATAATAATCTCAAGAATGACTTAATGCCATGAGAGAAGAATTAGATTCTATACAGAAAATAAGGTTTGGGATCTATGTGATTTGCCATCAGATAGAAAACCTATAGGTTCTAAATGAGTATTTAAAAGGAAATTAAAATCTGATGGATCACTTGATAAATTTAAAGCTAGGTTAGTAGTAAAGGGTTTTACCCAAAGAAAGGGAGTCGACTATGTCGACACTTATTCCCCAGCTGCAACATTTATATCCATTAAAATAATTTTGGCAATCATTGCATATTATGACTTAGAACTTTATCAAATGGATGTCAAGACAGTAATCTTGATTGATGAACTGAAGGAAACCATTTACATGAAACAATCTGAGGGCTTCATAATTAAAGGCCAAGAAAATAAAGTATACAAATTAAATAAGTCTTTATATGGTTTAAAACAATCTTCAAGGCAATGATACTTAACATTTCATGATGTCATCCTACAGATAGGATATGAAGTAAATAAATTGGATCATTGTGTGTATGTCTTGAAGTATGAGAGTAAATTCACAATATTTTCATTATATGTAGATGATATCCTAATAGCTGGAAATGACTTAGAAATGATTGATAAGACTAAGTCATGACTTTCTTCTTGATTTGATATGAAGGATATGGGAGAAACATCTTATGTCATAGGTATAAAAATAACTAGAAATAGAAAATAAAAAATGTTGTGCTTGAGCTAAGAGAGATATCTTGACTCTATTATCAAAAGATTTAAAATGAAAAATTATAAGCCATTGTCTACTCCTATTTAAAAGGGAACAAAGTTGTCTAGGAAAGATTGTCCAGTCGAATGACAAGAAAAGCATGATGTTCCCTATGTAGAAGCTATTGGTAGCTTGGTATATGCAGTAAGATGTACCATACCAGATTTGAGTTATGTCGTAGGACTTGTTATTAGATATCAAAGTAATCCAAGCATAGCTCATTGGAAAGCAGTAAAAAGAATTAGAAGGTACATTAAGGGAACAAAGCATCTAAAATTGTGTTTTCTAGCAGATAAGCTTGAAGTTATAGGATATTCAAATGCAAATTTTGCTGGGGTAAGGATGATAGTAAGTCCACCTTAAGACATATTTTCATCTTTAAAGAGGCAGTTGTTTCTTGGTCTAGCAAGAAGCAAGGGTGTGTAGCTAGATACCCACAGGAAGCTGAATATATTGCACGTATCACTGCTTGTACTTTTGTCGTCTGGACAAACCGCTTCATAGATGACTTGAAGCTGCAAAGAATTGACGGATCGATCCAAATATTTTACGATAATCAAGTTGCAATTAAAATAATTCAAAGTGGAGCAAATAGCTCCAAAGGAAGACATATAGATGTGCAATATCACTACATTCAGGATGTAGTTGAGAAAGGTGAAGTAACTGTCAGTTATTTGCCCTTATCAGATATGATCGTTGATCCATTAACAAAGGGTCTAAGTGTTGAACTAATATCTAAGTACACTAGCTTAATGGGACTTAAAAATGTTTAAGTCAATCATTTTTCATGAGTGATAAATCCATATTAGTGTGAAAATCCGTATGATGGACATTTGTTATGAGAGGCATATCCGCAAAAGCGTGAGAAAAACTTCATGACAAGATATTTTCTTAAAAGTCATACTTAAAAGTGAGAGTATGCATGTGACTTATTATGGTCGACCGTCATAGCTAAGTGGGAGATGTTGACACATATGGCTATGAGGCCTTACGTGTCTAAGCCTACATTTGTGAAAATCCAATATATCCAACGGTCATATGATCCAATGTCTGTATGAATGTTGGATATCCTTGAGATCAGGGAACCCCTCTTTTTTCTTAGAGACCCATTGACAAAATACAACGGTTACCCATTCTTCTCCCTATAAAATAGGAAGCTAGAGAGAGGATGAGAACAACAAGGAAAAGGCATACACGCAGTTCTTCTCTTTCTCTCTCTAAAAGGTGAAGGGATTAAAAATCCGGGCTATGCGATCACCAGCCTCACAACACTCCTTTCTGATATCGAGTTTGATCTCATCCATGCTTCATCAATATTTACTATTATACATGGCCGTGCATGCATTCTTAGCATGTTATTAAGCTTGCATATCTTGAAATTCTTTCTATATTTTTGCAGGATTCACTTATGTGGCTTTGCATAGTTCCTTGGGGCATTAGAAGATCTCTCAAATAATGGCCGAGAAATATGGTATACCACCAATATATGTGACTGAAAATGGTGAGCCTCCATTTCATTTCTTTAGCTATTTTCTACAAATTGATTTTTTGGAGAACCGTAATTAGTATTATTTGATTATGTTCATTATATATGGAGAATATCCACATTGAAACCAATGGCTTCTATGTATTTTTTAATTTAAACATTTGTTTTGTATTCAATTTACTATCTATAATAAATTTTTTCCTGTTTATATATATATATATATATATATATATATATAGGAAGATACTACAAAACGCCTATAGGCGAAAATGAACAGTGATTTCGCCTACCCTCATCACCGTCTAAAGTTCATCGCACGGTCACGAATGTCCGATAGTGTTTTATTTTTCATTTTTTTTTACAAATCGGAATGATCTGAAATTTGGTACGTGTGTTCATAAAATATAGTAGAATCTACGAAAAAATATCAAAAACATATTTTATATGAAAACAATTGAATAAAATACCACCGAAAAGTTTCGAGGGTATTTTGATCAATTTGTTTTAAGAATTCTTTTTTATATATTTTTATTAGGTGTATCTCACTAATATGTACACACGCTCCAAATTTCAAATCATTCTAATTTGTAAAAAAAAATATGAAAAAAAAAATACTACATGACAATCGTGACCGTGCGATGAACTTTGGATAGTGATGAGGATATGCAAAATCACTGTTCATTTTCCCCTATGGGTGTTTTGTAGTATCATCTATATATATATATATATATATATATATATATATATATATATATATATATATAGATGGTGCTGTTTCTATAAGGTTGCAACCCGTAAAGAATCCAATTAAGGCGCACCTTAAAATTTTATCATAACACGTAATTTTGTTGTACAAAATTATTAGTATTATCTTAAAATCTTTTTTCATACCTAATTAGAAAATTTTAAATTCCAAAAATGGTTAAAATCAAGTAGATCTATAAATATAGGAAAATGTTGAAAATGGATGGTCTAGATAATGTGTTGCAAGATGCATTATTTTCGGGACTAAAAAACTTTTTTTTTCATATTCATACATTTTGATGTCGAGATGATTAGTTAGAGGTTTTTTCAACATTAAAACAATATGTCCGATAGATTTTTGAGGTGCATCTATGATTCTACATTTTAAGGTTGCAACCTTATATAAACTTTTCCTATATATATATATATATATATATATATATATATATATATATATATATATATATATATATATATATATATATATATATATATATATATATATATATATATAAGATAATTATTTATCAATTTTTCTTTTAATACTTAATATAAAGAAATGATATATTTATTAATATAAGTAAAAATATTTTAATTTATATCTTTCTATCTTATTAAATGCTTTTTATTTTTCAAATTTTTTATTTTCTTTCTTAACATATGCTCTCTCTCTCCTCTCTCTCGCTGATATATTTCTCCATATTTTCATGTACCCTCTATCTAATTTTCTATCTTAAATGCTTCCATATTGTTTAGAATTTTCTCTTAATATGCATTCTCATTGTACTCTCTTTATAGATTGATACAAATAATTATTAACCATAAATGCAAGTTATAAATAGAATAATAATCATGTTTTATAGTGGATGAGACATGTTTTAACATTTTTATTCTTTGTAATTTTTTACAATAATATTTACGTATAGTTAAATAATATACTACTGAGGTAATTAAGGTCAGAAAATAATATAAATCAAATGCTTTAAAAAAAAGAAAAATTATTAAGAATAAATGTGAATTATATATGGCAATAAAATAATATTATATAGGTTAAAAAAATCTGAGAATCATATAAGTCAATAATATTTTACTATAAAAAAAGAAAGGTACAAAGTTAATACTTATATTGGTACATGCAAAAAAAGAAAAAGATAATTCCTTCATTGTTTCTCTTCTTCTTTTTCTTTTTTCCGGTTTTGTCTTTATTTTTTAATTTTTATAAGAATAATAATAAATGATAATTCCTTTATTGTTTTCCTTTTTTGCATCACTTATAAGTAAATAATAGATTTACTAATACAAATAAAAATAATTCAGCGAATGATATTAAAAATATGAAAGAGAACTAATGGGATAAATAAGGAAGCATTTTGGCTTTAGTTCTGACTCAAAAATCTCAATTGTACAACAATAGAATGCCTTAAATTAGAAGAAAACTGACATCTTCATATTTTTGTATATTTAGTAACTATTTCACAATTGCTTCTATAAAAAAAGACCTACAAATTAGGTTTTATTCTCTCTTCGTATTATGTGAAGATGGATCTATTAAAATATTGTTTTTTGTCTTTATTTTAGTTATATATATAATTATTGTTTAATTTCACGTGCGACGCACATACACATCACTAGTGTGTGTGTATATATATGGAAATGACATTGTGAGACCCTGCCACATTTAATGGCATGGGACCCCTACTCTAGGCCATTGGATCAATCTCTAATCTCAACACAAGATTAAGGTGTGATTGGGTGCGGTTTGTATAGAGCCTAGGCTCAAAATAATCAAATTAGAGCCTACCTTCAAATAGTGTCGAGAAATGTGTTTTCACTAGTGAAAATCTTTGTGATAGCCTTAAAATATATTTTTATATCTATTCATAACATTTAAAGCTTCAAAAATATTGTAGATCGACATATCTATGAAAACTTGAAAATTGACGGTCCAAAAATACGTTACAAAATACACTATTTTCAAAACTTGAAATCTTTTTTTTTCTCATGTCCATGCATCTTGATGTCGAGATGATCAATTGGAAGATATTTGGGCATCAAAACAACCTCTTCTAGTAAAATTTTTGAGGTAGGTTCAAATTTGATTGTTTAGAGCCTCAGCTCTATATAAACTTATATATATATATATATATATATATATATATATATATATATATATATATATATATATATATATATATATAGCTAGCCAGCTAACAACTAATAAACACCCAATGGCCTAGATTGCATCTAGGATGATCTAATAGTCATGATTTCATTTCGTACTTTAATTTTACTTTTTTTATACAAATCTAAATCACTTGATATTTGGAGCGCAATGGATCCAAATACCCCTAAATATTTTAGGGGTATTTTGATCAATTTATTATTTATGAATAATTATTTTAATATTTTTATTCGATGCACCTTGGTGAGAATAATGGATGTCTTACATTTTATGTAATTTTCATTTGTAGAAAAAACATTAAAATTCAAATAAGAAATGCAATCATGGCCGTCTGATCAACACAAATTCAATCTAGACTGTTGAACTTATACTATTCTATCAACCCATGGGCTATGTGTATGGGTTTTCTACACTTAACAACCCCCAAAATAACATAGGTTAATGTTAAAACCAGTTGTGAATATTAATTTTACCATTTATACCCTTATATAACTATCATTTAAACTAAAATAAAAAACAATATAGCCTTTCGACATGACAGATAAAAAATAAAGGTGTTTCTTTCTTAGCCACATCATTTCCCTCCCAAAGTAAAAAAAAAGTTATTTTCCTTCTCTCTTATCCACCTCATTTCCCTCCCAAGTTAAAACAATCAGGGCATGAGAAGTCCCGATTACCTCTCTTCGTCCCTCCCTTTTTTCACTTTGATTTGTCTACGTTGCCTCTCTCTCTAACCTCTTTCTACTATCCATCTCTCCCTACATTCATAGACGTCTCTCATGCTCTTCTCCCCGTAACCTATGGGAATGGATGGTAGGAGTGAAAGAGAGAGAAAAAGGAAGATTTGGAGATGTGCAACTACCTAATCTTCACCCATACCCTGCAACAATAATGGCGACATCTTTAACCATAGCTGTCGAAAAGACCTTAAATCTATAGGTTTTAACTTCACCCAAAACCAGAGTTTTCTTCTAATATCAAACTCTCTGCTCCAAAGAAAACCATTTGATCCAAACCATAACAATGGCTGTACCCGTTAACCAAGAATTTCAATACCTAAATTGACAACCTTTAACTCCATTCCAAACCAGTTTTTCTCTCCCAATCTCTCTTACTCAAAACTCATTAATGCAAAGTTCCAAATTAAATCCACTCCAAAATCAGCTTTTTTGTCCCAATCTCCACATAAAACCCATTGATTCAAAGTTCCAAACAACCAAAGTCACAAGAAAAATAGTGGCTTTAACGGCTTACCTATTGCTTAGAAATTTTGCACTTCTAGTAAAACACAGGGTCGGAATATTAGACCACAAAACCAGTTTTTTTCTCACGCCCGAAACCTGAATCTCAACCTCCAAATTCATAAATTTTAATTCTCTCTGTCAAGCCACAAGAAACTTCTCTCTCAAGAAACATGAACTAACCTATTTCCCTCCTAAGAAAGAGCAGGAAACCAATACCTTCATAATAAGAAAAAGATAAGAGAAAAGGAGAGAAAAAAGGGCATATGAGAGAGATGCAGGTGATGAATAATTTTTCTTTTTTTAAACCTTCATAATAAAAGACTAAAATGCCTTTTTTATTTTAAGGTTCACTTCTGTTATGCAAGGGTAACAAAGGCAAAACTAATATTCACAAGTGGTTTTAAAGTTAACCTATGTTATTTCGAGAGTTGTTAAGTGTAAAAAATCCATATATATATCTATATATATATATATATATATATATATATATATATATATATGGTGCAGTTAGCATACAGATGCATCAGTAGCGGTAGAGGTCAGGTGCACCTTCAAATTTTATCATGGTATATATTTTTCATGTAAAATGTTCTTAGGATTATCTCAAAATCGATTTTTACATCTAATTATAAAATTTTAAATTTCAAAAATTGTTAAAATCAAGTAAATCTATAAACATATGAAAATCTTGAAAATGGACGGCGTAAATAGTATGTTGTAAAATGCACTATTTCTGAGACTTAAAATATTTTTATTTTTCATAGTCATACATCTTGATATCGAGATGATTAATCAAAGGGTTTTTCAACATTAAAACTACATTTTTTTATGGATTTTTGAGGTGCATCCATAGTTCTACATATAAGGTTGCAACCTTATATAAACTTTTTCCACATATATATATATATATATATATATATATATATATAAGTCTTCCCAACACCTATAGGTGAAAATGAATAGGGATTTCTCTCATCACCTTCCAAATTTCATCACGCAGTCACGATTGTCATGTACAGTTTTATTTTTTATTTTTTTTCTATAAATCGGAATAACCTAGAATTTGGAAGATATGTGCATCTTACTGAGGTACATCTAATAAAAAATATAAAAAAAATTATCCGTGAAAAAATAATTGACCAAAATACCCCCTAATTTTGGGGGTATTTTGGTCAATTATTTTCATGTAAAATATTTTTTTTATATTTTTCGAAGATTACCCTATTTTTAATGAATGCATGCTCCAAATTTCATATCATTCCGATTAGTTAAAAAAAATAAAAAATAAAACACTACCGGACAATCGTGACTACGCAATGAATTTTTTACAGTGATGTGGGTAGGCGAAATCACTGTTTATTTTCGCCTATAGGCACTGTATAGTATTTATATATATACCCTATTATTGAAGAATACATGCTCTAAATTTCATATCATTTCAATTTGTTAAAAAAAATAAAAAATGAAACACTACCGGACAATCGTGAATGCGCGATAAACTTTTGACGGTTATGGGGGTAGGAGAAATCACTGTTCATTTTTTCCTATAAGCGTTGCGTAGTGTTTATATATATATATATATATATATATATATATATATATATATATATATATATATATATATATATATATATATATATATATATATATGGTTTTTCTAGAGTTAACAACCCCTCAAAATACAATGGTTCAAGTAAGGATTAAAGTAGAGACCTGGAAAGCATGGGCTGTTAAGGTCGGAACAACAACTGTAATGATGGAGCGTAGAGTGAACAGAGTGAGAGAGAGAGAGAGCTGGAAGCTTAGAATAAGAGAGCAGAGAGAGAGAGAGCTTAGGGATGAATAGAGTGGAGAGCTGAGAAGAGAGGCTCCGAGTGACCTTGCTGTTGTGAAAGAAGGAGGCTATATTTATAGTCGAAGGAAGGAGAAAACTTCGAGATGAAGGTAAGTCCTGATTTGACTTAAAGTGGAGAGACAAGACTTAAAGAAGGAAATGAAGGATGATGGCACAAAAGCAAAAGAAAAAGAAGAAAAGTAGATTCTTTTGGTCGGAGGTAAGGACAAAAAGGGTATCTAGGAATAGTGGTCTTTTTGTCGTGACATGTCAGCAGCTTTTATCTTTTCTTGTGGCTACAGTGTCGGTGGCTTGTCGTTTATGTCGGTGGGAACAGTAATGGCTTCCTGAAACAGTGGTGACTTGTCGTTTATGTCGGTGGGAACAGTAATGGTATCCTGGAACAGTAGTGGCTTGTCGTATGTGAGTGAGTATTGTAACGGGTCACAATCTTGGCAGCAACAGATCATGGTCTTTGGCTGCATTCTTCCTGATCCTCTTTTTCTTCTTCGGGATCAGTTTCTTCAAGGGGAAAGTATCTATTGGTACGAGCTGGTGATGACTGTACGGTCTAATCTGATGAGACCGGCTTTCAACCTGCTTCTGCAAAAATCTCCCTCATTTGTTGTTCAAGGGTTTCTTTGGAGGCATTAGGGTTTGTTTGCAACATATTTTTCAAGTATGCAGGGAAATCAAAGGAAGTATTGACAGTATTATGTCCACTTGGACTGGGATTATATATAGGTTTTTGTGGAGGTATGCGTTTGGGCACTATGGTTGTGGGATCCATATTGAATATATCCCACCATTTAACTGAAATGGTTTTTCGAGGGCAAGGAATATATGTATGATCAGATGTATTATTAACAGAGATTGTATATTCCCATTTCATAATCCATGGGAGTTGATATAGTGCAACAAAGTAAAGGTGATTGTCTGTATTGATATCACTATTATTGAAGAGAACAAATTGTTCCTGCACTTTTTGAAAAGCAGGAGGTAAAATTTCAGTGGTTGATCCCCATACTAAAAACCAGTTTTTAAACCAATTGGGGAACCGTTCTAAAATTGGTAACCGAAATTGAATATACCAGCTATGAGTATTATTTGGATTTTGATAATAAAATATTTTATGTCAGGCCTCTATGTACTCGGCATATTTATAATATTTGTACGAAAACTCAGGATTATTTAGTTTTTTTCCCTGAGCGGGATTGCAACCCCACTTCTCATAAGAAAGCAATTTCTTGATCTGCATTTTGGAAAATGCAATCACTTTGATATTTTGTTGATAGTAATGGACAACAGAGATGGACCCTTTTTCCTTAAGAATGGCTTCATAGTACTCACGAGTTTTCCTCCATTGGTTGGATTCAAATGGTTTATGAGATATAATGGAGCAAGTTTAATGGGATCCATACTAGTATGGTGGTCATCTATTGTAATATCCATGAGATATGCTCTTTCAATGAATGGAGAGCGAGGAACATTAGACCTTTGGGTTGGCCTTGATTGAGCAGGAGTATAGGCTGGAGTGGTTGTATTAGTGTCTGGATAAGTGATTTGATGAATGGGTGAAATGGAAGGTGAAAGGGTAGCCAAAGGTGGATTTTTCACCTTCAAATGGTATTATTGTCAAAGGGCGTTTCTTCTGTGATCAGGAGAGACAAGACTTAAAGAAGGAAAAGAAGGATAGAAAAAGAAGAAAAGTAGATTCCTTTGGTCGGAGGTAAGGACAAAAAGGGTATTCCAAAAAGGGTATCTAGGAATAGTGATCCTTTTGTCGTGACATGTCGGCAGCTTTTGTCTTTTCTTGTGGCTACAGTGTCGGTGGCTTGTCGTTCATGTCGGTGGGAACAGTAATGGCATCCAGGAACAGTAGTGGCTTGTCGTATGTGAGTGAGTATTGTAACGGGTCACAATCTTGGTAGCGACGGGTCATGGTCTTTGGCTGTATTCTTCCGGGTCCTCTTCTTCTTCTTAGGTATGATCAGATGTATTATTAACAGAGATTGTATATTCCCATTTCATAATCCATGGGAGTTGATATAGTGCAATAAAGTAAAGGTGATTGTCTGTATTGATATCACTATTATTGAAGAGAACAAATTGTTCTTGCACTTTTTGAAAAGCAGGAGGTAAAATTTCAGTGGTTGATCCCCATACTAAAAACCAGTTTTTAAATCAATTGGGGAACCGTTCTAAAATTGATAACCGAAATTGAATATACCAGCTATGAGTATTATTTGGATTTTGATAATAAAATATTTTATGCCAGGCCTCTATGTACTCGACATAATTATAATATTTGTACGAAAACTCAGGATTATTTAGTTTTTTTCCCTGAGCGAGATTGCAACCCCACTCCTCATAAGAAAGCAATTTCTTGATCTGCATTTTGGAATATGCAATCACTTTGGTATGTTGTTGATAGTAATGGACAACAGAGATGGACCATGTTTCCATAAGAATGGTTTCATAGTACTCACAAGTTTTTACTCCATTGGTTGGATTCAAATGGTTTACGAGATATAATGGAGCAAGTTTGATGGGATCCATACTAGTATGGTGGTCATCTATTGTAATATCCATGAGATATGCTCTTTCAATGAATGGAGAGCGAGGAACATTAGGCCTTTGGGTTGGCCTGGATTGAGCAGAAGTATAGGCTAGACTAGATGTATTAGTGTCTGGATAAGTGATTTGATGAATGGGTGAAATGGAAGGTGAAAGGGTAGCCAAAGGCGGATTTTCACCTTCAAATGGTATTATTGTAAATGAGCGTTTTTCATTGCGAGAGGAATTGCTACGAGATCCCATTTTTCCCCCCCTTCAAAAATTCACGAGGTAAAAAATCAAGAAGGGAATTAGAAGAACCGTGAAGGTGTTCAATAGTAAAATCAAAGGCAAAAAGTAATAGCCTGCCAGCGAGCAAAGATTTGTTTGGAAACAAGGTTTTAAACATCTTTTTACAGAATGTCTTTTGCCGCTTTGCAATCGGTGCGAATAAGAAACTGTTGATTGATAATATCACTTTGAAATTTGGTAATGCAATGGACAATAGCAAGTAATTCTTTTTTTACCGTAGAATAGTTTTGTTGGGTTGGATTCCAAGCTTTAGAGGTATACCTGAGTAGTTGTTCATGACCATCTACTCGTTGTTTGAGGATTCCTCTTAATCCCAACTCTGAGGTGTCGCATTCAATTATTTTGAAAGCAGTAGGATGAGGAAGAGAAAGGCAAAAGAGAGTTTTGACTTTCTTTTTAATTATTTGTTCTGCCTTGGTATGAATATCCGTCCAAGGTTGTGGATTCTCTTTTAATCTATCATGTAAAGGTTTAGCATCTATAACAAGATTGTGATAGAAATCACTAACATAATTCAGACATCCTAAGAACTGTTGGAGTTCTGTTTTATCTAAAATCTTATCAAGAAATTTATCAGCAAATTGTAGTGATCGATCTATAGGAATAATGGTACCATGACGGATATTATGTCCTAAGAATCTAATAGTTGTTTTGAATAAAGTAATTTTTCTAACAGATACAACTAATCCAACATGCTGTACAGCATGAATAAAAGTATTAATATGTTTTATATGTTCATCCATGGGTTCAGAAAAAATCAGGACATCATCAATATAGACTATCATAAATTGATAATAAGCATTGAATACATCTTTCATTATTTTCTGAAATTCAGATGGAGCATTTTTCAATCCAAATGGCATTACATTCCATTCATATTGTCCAAATGGCACATTGAATGCTGTTTTATATTTATCTTTTTTTGGATTTGAATTTGCCAGTATCCTGACTTCATATCAAATTTAGAAAATATACAAGCATTTGCCACTCGATCTAATAAGTCTTTTTTATTAGGGATTTGATATCTTATCCATTGTAATACTTTATTTAATGGCTTATAATTAATAACCAACTCCATGGTGATGCGCTTGGTCTGATAAGTTTTTTTGTTTGGAGTTCAACACATATCCAGTAGAGCAGTATTCATTTGTATTGGTCTTGCTTTAGTAGGGATTTGTCTTGCATCAAATCTAGGTTCATATGGTAGGCAAATACTATGTTTTTTCCTTTCCCAAAAGGTATTGGGATGTTCACTGCAGATAGAGGTTTCTATTTGTTGTTGAATTTGTTGAATCTTTTGTTGTATCAAAGGATTCTGTAATTGTTCTTCCACATATTTTTATTTAATTTCTTGTTTCAAAGTACGAAGAAATTTTTCTTTATTTTGTAATTGACTTTTGACACTATTGATTTCTTTCAATTTTGGTTTATGAATAAAGTCAAAATGTATGGGTACATTTTGATAATTAGAAGATATTCCTATATGATTTATAGATAAGGGATATAGTAGTGTAAGGAATGGGATTCCAAGAATAACAGCTTGGCTTAGTCCTTTTACCATGATAAATGGTGTTTAGATACATTGATGATTATTACAAACAGAGGCATTAGATAATTTATAATTTATAAAGAGTCTACTGCCATCTGCAGTATTTAAGATTTGAGTTGTCTTATCAAAATATTTTGTTGGTACTAGTTCTTCATTGATACAATTAAGATCAGCACCTGAATCTATTAAAGCTGATGTTTGAAATCGATAGTCTTCTGCGACTATGATAGTGGCTTGAACAAACCATTTTCGAATCATAATTTTATCTAAAAGATTCACAGAAGAAGTTTGTTCTGTGATTAGAAGTGGTTCGGCTTCTGAGGTTTCTGGTATATCTCCTGGTGGGTCAGGATTATATGTTGTGACTAGATGATTGAATTCGATTTCATCTGTATCTGAATTTTGATTAGATAAATTTTGTAATTCTAAAATTTTAATCCTATTTTTTAATTGATGAACCTTATTTTTAACCTCATTGATCTCTTGTTTAAGTTCTGAAATAGAATGTTCCTTTTGCTTAGTGAGGTGTTGTTCACTAACTATTTTCATAATAGAGGTAAAATTATATTCATCAGGTGTTTTACTGATAGGAGGTGTTTTTACCTTTGTTTTGGCTAAATTTATAAATTTAGTAATAACAGATCTTTTTTCATCTGGATCTGTAATTTTTTCTATGAGATCTAAGATTAAATTATCTTCTTGTGTTAGGGTATGAAGAATATGCGAGGGGATAGGACAAGTGCAAGTGGATTCTTCCATTGGATGAGATGATTCTGTATCAGTAGAAGAATTTGAAGAATCAGATGACTGTGTCCATATTAGGTCGTCCTCTTGGATATTTCCTATGAGTGATGTGGTAGAATCTGTATTTGAGGAAGATGTATCACAAATGATTATATTATATAATTTTGATTTGATTGATTCATCTAGTTGTAATGCATCTATTTTCTTTTTTAATTTACATTGGTGTTTATAGTGGCTAAGTTTTCCACATTTATAACATACGGGTATTTTCTTTTTATTTTTATTGGGAGAAAACTTTTTTATGAATTTCTTATGTTTGGATTTCTTATATTGTTTATGTACTTTATCCTCTTTATATTTTTCCTTATATTTTTTCTTTTTCTTATATACCTTTTTCAGATTTATTATGTTTTCTATCTAAATGATAACCAAATTGTTCACAAAAATCACCAAGTTCTTTTCGCTTGGTAATTTGTTGTTTATCAAGTTGACGTTTGAATTAAGGTCAATACATAAAGCTAATCCTTCAGCACATATTTCAGCTGATAATTCTCCAAGTGTATATGCGGAGTATATGATAACTCCATTATGTTTCTTTTTTAGTCTTTTTTTGACTTTTTCTGCAAATAGGTATGGTAAACCAACAATAAATTTTTCTTTCCAATGGTCTAATTGACAATCTTCTCGTATGAGTAATCTAGAAAAGAATACATCCTTATACCACTTATAATGGGAGAGAGTAGGACATTGAAGATTGGACAGCAGATCTTCTGATCTTGCTGCTAATAAGGTTGTACTTCCTACGAAATGTTGAGTAATAGTATATATCAGGGTGTTTACTGCATCACTTTCAATATAAATTATTTCTTGATTTTGTTCATTTCTGGCAGTCCATTGTCTTGTATTGGTGAGGATTCTATTTTTTGTTTCATCATCAACATAGAAATCCTACCAACCTCTTAACCAGCCAGTAAATCCATTAACTATTGATTTGGCAACCTCTTGATCAGGATTGCCGGCCATTTTATTTACTGAGGTAAACATTGTCATATGTCTCATGACATCTAATATTTTTAGTTTTGATAAACCATCTATTGTCCAGTTGACAATTGAACTTCCTGAATAGGAAACAGCCTGTTGTATAGCATCTTCTTCTAATTGTACATCAACAAGTGTCGGTCTCTTATAGTATGGTAAAGCTGTGATCGGTTTCCATGTTTTACCATATGCTATTCTATTTAGATCAGTGGGTGAAGTATCCATAAAAGCAGATTCTTGGTTTTGTATGGTATCTTCTATAATTGGTTCCTCTTCTTGGAGCATTAAAGTCTCATGCTCAGGAATCTTCATTTTTCCTTTATTTGAAGATTCTGGAATAGTAGATAGAGGTATAGAAATACTGGGTATTGGCATAGAAGTACTTAATTTTGGGGACGGAATGCCCTTGATATCTAATTGAGCTAATTTAGATATTAATTGGTCCATGAGTGTTTTATTACCTTTTCCTATGTGGAATTTTGTCTTATTACGTTTCTGGAGATGGTTTGAATAAAACAGCTTTAGGAACAGGAGGGGTTACTCCCTTAGGTTGAGGAGTGACCAATCTTTCTATCATTTCTGCATGTTTTCCTAAAGATTGTATGTATAAGTTGGTATAATTATTTTGCTCAATAATATGTGGTATTAATTCATGTTTTTTTATCATATCCTTAGGTACAACCTTATAAGGTGTTGCAATAATTTCATATAGGGATTGAGGTGGTTCTCCTTTTACTGGTGGAGTATTGACTCCTTTGAGTATAATACTTTTGACAGGAGAATGGGTACTAGAAGTAGTAGTTCCATCTGTACTTATATAAGTTTTCTCTTCAATTGTTTGAATAGTATGGAACTGAGGAATTGTAATTTTATATTGAGTACAAATTTTTTGTAACCATATAAAAAATCCTTTTGTTTCTCTTTCCTTTTTCAAGAATTTATTATATTTTTTATGGAATAATTCTACTAACCTAGGTTTGAATGTTTTAAGATACCATTCTCTAATACCTTGATTTTCTGAAGTTAAATAGTCTTGTTTTATATATTCGATGTCTGCTTTTTTCTGTTTTCTTTGTAATCTATATGCTAGATATTCCTCTTATGTTTATATCTTCTTCGACTTGTAAAGTAAGTATTTGAAACTCATCTATGTCTGGTTCAGATGTTGTAGGTATTGATGGAGAAGGAAGTATTATGACATCTGGGGTTGTATGACAAGATTTCCCTGCTGGAATCATTAGTTTTCGAATCCTTTTTCTAGTTAATTCTAAATCATCTTGTGATTTAGTACTTTGAAATTTTATTTCAATATTTCCATCTTGATGTTCTATTATTTGATTGGGAATATTATTTACGGGTACTTCTCTGGGCTGGTTTGCATTTTGCAGTGCCCATGATTGAGGTAAAATAATATCTGACCAGGTAATGGTTTTGGGTATAATTGTATTTGATTTTTCTATATTTGTTTGAAATAATATGGTTTGATCCTTCTTATCTGTTTGCATAATATTAGGACAGAGAGTATTCATAACTTTGTAATAAATTCGATATACTATAGCTAAATTTTGATAACCATGAATCATATTAAATCCATAAGTTTTCAGATTGATAGTTAGGATATCTAGAATATTAGGGTCGGTTAATGAAACAGAAAAATTTGGACAACAATTAAAATAAATGGGTCCACTACAAAGGCTGGATTCAACCATGCCAAGGAGTGAGTCCGAAAACTTATTGTGTCTCGTATCTCTTAGGCATACGAGCACTGAGGTGTTTAACCCTAAACGAGTTAACGGTTTAATAGCTATTTGTATTAATCCAATGTGTAAATATTTATAATTATTTTCTTTATGTTTTTCAATTATTTTTCTTGATAATAGTAGAAAGTCTTCTTGGTTTTGTGTTACTGATAGACTTTCTTCTACTGTTTTTATTGCATATCCTAATTTTAATTTAAATGTTTCTTTTTGATAAATATCTTTTATTGGTACTTTAAGAATATTCCAGTTTTGCATATGATGTTCAATATCATTTATGACTATCTCTTCCTTATTTTTAACTCTTAAGGTTTGAGGTTGAGTTGCTATATTACCTTTAAGATTCCTAATTAAATTTGCTATCTGTAAGTTGCGGATAATGACAATCTGGATGACCAAGGGTCCAGTGTGTTCCCCTAAGCGGCTCTTCCTGGCCTTTGGCGAGTACTTTGCCTAGACTTCTTTCGTCTCTTGCCTTAACTCTCGGACCAACTTTCTTAGTTGTAAATTTAGTTAGGTTTCTACAGTAATACTGGAACTTAGACTCTTAAACAGTTTCACTGTTTTGCTCTGATACCAAAACGCGCCAGGATCTACAGTGAAGTCTTTTAGATATTGTTTACAATAGGTATGTGAATATTAAGCTATTATATTTTACTATTTTTTGTAAAATACGATAATAATTTAAACAGAATAGGAGTATGCAAATGAAGGGTATGACTGATATATTTATTATTAACCACCATGTGTGGTTGTGATTGCCTATTTTGATACTAAATACTATTTTGAATTGCATAATATAACATTATATCAAACCATAAGATATTTGATTTATACAGAAATGTATACAGAGGAGTACTGTAAAAACACGCTGATGTAAATCCCATGGACAAGCTTACAAATTGTAAAAACTTACAAACTGTAATAACTGTAAAACAAACTTACATTTTACAAATGCAATAACTGAAAAAGAGTTTCCAATGTTGAGGGCAATATGAAGGGAGAGCGTGAAGATTACAATCACACATACTAGGAATATAAGAAAGATGAGAAGATAGAACCTGGGTCTTAATGAAGTAAGGATTAAAGCAGAGACCTGAAAAGCATGGGCTGTTAAGGTCGGAACAGCAACTGTAATGATGGAGCGTAGAGTGAACAGAGTGAGAGAGAGAGAGAGAGAGAGAGAGCTGGAAGCTTAGAATAAGAGAGCAGAGAGAGAGAGCTTAGAGCTGAAAAGAGTGGAGAGCTGAGAAGAGAGGCTCCGAGTGACCTTGCTGTTGTGAAAGAAGGAGGCTATATTTATAGCCAAAGGGAGGAGAAAACTTCGAGACGACGATAAGTCCTGATTTGACTTAAAGTGGAGAGACAAGACTTAAAGAAGGAAAAGAAGGATAGAAAAAGAAGAAAAGTAGATTCCTTTGGTCGGAGGTAAGGACAAAAAGGGTATCTAGGAATAGTGGTCCTTTTGTCGTGACATGTCGACAACTTTTGTCTTTTCTTGTAGCTACAGTGTCGGTGGCTTGTCGTTTATGTCGGTGGGAACAGTAATGGCATCCTGGAACAGTGGTGGCTTGTCGTTTATGTCGGTGGGAACAGTAATGGCATCTTGGAACAGTAGTGGCTTGTCGTATGTGAGTGAGTATTCTAACGGGTCACAATCTTGGCAGCAACAGGTCATGGTCTTTGGCTGCATTCTTCCGGATCCTCTTCTTCTTCTTCGGGATCAGTTTCTTCAAGGGGAAAGTATCTATTGGTACTAGCTGGTGATGACTATACGGTCTCATCTGATGAGACCGGCTTTCTTCCTACTTCTGCAAAAATCTCCCTCATTTGTTGTTCAAGGGTTTCTTTGGAGGCATTGGGGTTTGTTTGCAACATATTTCTCAAGTATGTGGGGAAATCAAAGGAGGTATTGGCAGTATTATGTCCACTTGGACTGGGATTATATATAAGTTTTTGTGGAGGTATGCGTTTGGGCACTATGGTTGTGGGATCCATATTGAATATTTCCCACCATTTAACTGAAATGGTTTTCCAAGGCAAGGAATATATGTATGATCAGATGTATTATTAACAAAGATTGTATATTCCCATTTCATAATCCATGAGAGTTGATATAGTGCAACAAAGTAAAGGTGATTGTCTGTATTGATATCACTATTATTGAAGAGAACAAATTGTTCCTGCACTTTTTGAAAAGCAGGAGGTAAAACTTCAGTGGTTGATCCCCATACTAAAAACTAGTTTTTAAACCAATTGGGGAACCGTTCTAAAATTGGTAACTGAAATTGAATATACCAGCTATGAATATTATTTGGATTTTGATAATAAAATATTTTACGCCAGGCCTCTATATACTTGGCATATTTATAATATTTGTACGAAAACTCAGGATTATTTAGTTTTTTTTCCTGAGCGGGATTGCAACCCCACTCCTCATAAGAAAGCAATTTCTTGATCTGCATTTTGGAAAATGCAATCACTTTGGTATTTTGTTGATAGTAATGGACAACAGAGATGGACCCTGTTTCCATAAGAATGGCTTCATAGTACTCACGAGTTTTTACTTCATTAGTTGGATTCAAATGGTTTATGAGATATAATGGAGCAAGTTTGATGGGTTCCATACTCGTATGGTGATCATCTATTGTAATATCCATGAGATATGCTCTTTCAATGAATGGAGAGCGAGGAACATTAGGCCTTTGGGTTGGCCTTGATTGAGCAGGAGTATAGGCTGGAGTGGATGTATTTGTGTCTGGATAAGTGATTTGATGAATGGGTGAAATGGAAGGTGAAAGGGTAGCCAAAGGCGGATTTTCACCTTCAAATGGTACTATTGTCAAAGGGCGTTTCTTCTGTGATCAGAAGTGGTTTGGCTTCTGAGGTTTCTGGTATATCTCCTGGTGGGTCAGGATTATATGTTGTGACTAGATGATTGAATTCAATTTCATCTGTATCTGAATTTTGATTAGATAAAGTTTGTAATTCTAAAATTTTAATCCTATTTTTTAATTGATGAACCTCTTTTTTAACCTCATTGATCTCTTGTTTAAGTTCTGAAATAGAAGGTTCCTTTTGCTTAGTGAGGTGTTGTTCACTAACTCTTTTCATAATAGAGGCAAAATTGTATTCATCAGGTGTTTTACTGATAGAAGGTGTTTTTTCCTTTGTTTTGGCTAAATTTATAAATTTAGCAATCACAGATCTTTTTTCATCTGGATCTGTAATTTTTTCTATGAGATCTAAGATTAAATTATCTTGTTGTGTTAGGGTATGAAGATTATGCGAAGGGATAGGACAAGTGCAAGTGGATTCTTCCATTAGATGAGATGATTCTGTATCAGTAGAAGATATTGATGATGTCCTGATTTTTTTTGAATCCATAGATGAACATATAAAACATATTAATAGTTTTATTCATGCTATACAGCTTACTGGATTAGTTGTATCTGCTAGAAAAATTACTCTATTCAAAACAACTATTAGATTCTTAGGACATAATATCCATCATGGTACCATTATTCCTATAGATCGATCAATACAATTTGCAGATAAATTTCTTGAAAAAATTTTAGATAAAACAGAACTCCAACAATTCTTAGGATGTCTGAATTATGTTAGTGATTTCTATCACAATCTTGCTATAGATGCTAAACCTTTACATGATAGATTAAAAAAGAATCCACCACCTTGGACGGATATTCATACCAAAGCAGTACAAATAATTAAAAAGAAAGTAAAACTCTCCTTTGCCTTTCTCTTCCTCATCCTACTGCTTTCAAAATAATTGAATGCGACGCCTCGGAGTTGGGATTAGGAGGAATCCTCAAACAATGAGTAGATGGTCATGAACAACTACTCAGGTATATATATATATATATATATATATATATATAGAAAACTCTTTCCAGCGCCTATAAGCGAAAATAAATAGTGATTTCGCCTATCCTCATCACCATGCAAAGGTCATCGCGGGTCACAATTGTCCGGTAGTGTTTCATTTTTCATTTTTTTTCTACAAATCTAATTACTTAAAATTTGGAGCGTGTGTACGTCTTAGTGATGCGCATCTAATAAAAATATGAAAAAACTAATTCGCAAAATATAAATTGATCAAAATACCATTGAAAATTTATGGGGGTATTTTGATCAATTATATTTTACGAATTATTTTTTTCATATTTTTATTGGGTGCGCCTCATTGAGATGTACACACGCTTCAAATTTCAGATAATTCTGATTAGTAAAAAAAATGAAAATTAAAATACTACCGGATAACTGTGACCGTGTGATGAAGTTTGGATGGTGATGAGGGTAGACGAAATCACTGGTCATTTTCACTTATAGGCATTTTGTAGTATCTTCATATATATATATATATATATATATTATTATGTCATATTGTCGATCTAGCTATAGACACTCCATCTTGGTTAAGGGGTTTCTAAAGTGCCTAAAATCCTGAGGCTTAGGTCTTAAACCCTAGAATTGTCTATCTAGAACTACAAATTTCCCAGCATTTCAAAATTCAAAACTAAAATGCACCTAAACTTTGTCATAATACAACCTTGAGAAAAACCATTCTTAGGCCATGATAAGGGCTACATTCACACTAAAATTGCATAAACAAAGAAAACAGGTGAAAACATCTAAAATAACCCCCAAGTCTGCATCTTTGATATTATATCATTGGCTTTGGTTATGTTGGATATAGTGATTATCCAAAATCATCTACATTAGAAAATCCGTGGGATTGTGATTGATATTGATAAGTTTCTTAAAGAAATAGAAATCCAAAGAGATTAGGACTTTGAGATATATGTCTCTCGTTTCTTGAGATATATGTAACATCTATAAGAATTTTCTTATTTGATGTGGATTCCCAACTTTATATATATATATATATATATATATATATATATATATATATATATATATATATATATATATATATATATATATATATATATATATATATATGAGATGAAAGTGTAGAGAATTTATGTGCCCTATTTAGATCACCATATGGGAAAGGTGATTTCTTTTAGAGAGAGACATGGATCTCGTGTGCATGAGAGGTAAGGCGTTCCCTTCAGAGAGGAGAGCTTCTTATGGAGAAAAACACCTCGATGTGCCTCATGTCGATTAAGAAGCTAGTTTCTTGCAGGGAAGCGGTTCCAAGGAAGATTTTAGGTGGTTTCTCCTTTTAGTGAGAGAAAGTGTTTGTTGCTCTCAAGATTCTCTTCCTGGACAGTGGTTTAGCTATAGAATAGAGATGATCTCTTCATGGACTGTAGTTTAGGCTATGGAATAGATATGAGATGTCGATAATCGTGCCGATCCGGAGACTGGCTCTAAAAGGATTTACTCAACTGGGTTTTGTCGAGGGTTATAGAGGTAACTCTATGTCTTAAAATTTGAAATTTAACTTTAATTGGTATAGTGGATTTCAGTTTGTCGTGCTCGTAGATGTAGCCCTCTGTGAACCGTGTAAATCTTTATGTTCTTGTGGTGTATGTGTGTTTCACGTTTTATTTCTCGTGTTATAACTCGTACTCTCTCCTACAAAATTTTGTTTCTAGCCAGATAAATACACGATCTTGGTAGGATCCAATTTTGAGACTCTTGTTTCCTCATCTAAGAGGGTTCTTAAATCCTAACAGATTCATCGTCTACAAGACTTTTTGACGGATTTACACCCTTGGAATTGCTTAACCTAGAAATAAAAAAAAAAAACCTCTTTACACGAATATACCTTGTCAGTTCTTTGAAGTTCTCTTGAGTTGTTTTAGGCATATATTCATGTATTCAGCTTACGATCATCATAAAGATTTTCGAAAAAGATCAATTAACCCCATCGTCTAAGCTTACGATCACCATAAAGATTCTCGGGAAAGATCAATTAACCCCATCGTCTATCTGGGCTCGACTCCTAATGCTGGGCATGTAGACTAGGCTTAACCAAGCTCTCTTTATTTTTTTTCCCTTATTTTTATTTATTTGCTTTGATATTTCAAATTTATTATAGGTTTTGTTTATGTCCTATGCACTTTATTTTTATGGTCATTTAAGCAAGATTAAGCTAGCAAGGGCTAGAATACGTAATAAGAGAACCATGTGGTTCACTTTAGATGTTGCCGTATGATGGAACCCATTCCACTACTGCTCTTGTTGAAATTGTGAGTTCTATATCTAGATCAAGACATGTGAGATCTCGATTTTTTACTGCTCGGATTTGTATATAAACACCAGCGAGTTTGGATTGTTGATCCAGATGAGCTGAATCGGTTTCAATGCGTGAACGATCCAACCCCGTGATCCATTTTTAAAACTTGATTATAACAAAGCAAAAGTGTCACCTTCTACAAAAGGACTACTCTCCAATCAACCTCCAATTTAGTATTTACTTTGGAAAATTATAAATAACTCCCTTTGACCCTACTTTGTAAGCATTTTCCCCCAATACTTTATAAATGATACCACTAACCCCAAAAATGTCTATGTTTACATCCACCTCCCAAGTTAAAATCTATATTTTTTTCAGCGTAAAAATACCCAATCTAACAAGCACATTTAAAAATGTAGGTTCATTTACGATGAAAATATCCCTCTTAAAAATGCCCATTTCACTAACCCATCTCATTTTTTTAAATGATGCTGCTCTAGTGCAACCAACATCATTTTATAACTACGTACCGAACCGGCTTTATTTTTAAAAAAGGAAAAGATTATATAGAGCCCAACTTTATTTTAAAAAAGAGAAAAGTTTATATAGAGCTGGGGCTCTAAACAATCACATTCGAGCCTACGTAAAAAATTTTGCTAGACGATATTCTTTTGATGCCCAAAAGTCCTCAAATTGATCATCTCGACATCAAGATGCATTGACCAGAAAAAAATTAATTTTAATCTTTAAAAATAATGTATTTTGTAATGCATTTTTGGACCGTCAATTTTCAAGTTTTCATAAATCTGATGATCTACACCATTTTTGAAGCTTTAAACTTTATAAATAAAAATGAAAATATATTTTAAGGCTATTACAAAGATTTCTAGTGTTGAAATCACATTTCTCGATACTATTTAAAAGTATGCTCTAATTTGATTGTTTAGAGCCTAAGCTCTATACAAACTGCACCCTTTAAAAAATGACATGCACATTGTTTGATATAAAGCGAGTCCAACAATACAAGATGGATTTAATTTTTTTCTTAAAAAAAATGTGCATTGTAAGGCAAGTATTTAAATGGAACACATACCTAGTAGGGTGAACCCATCGGTGCTTATATACAAGATGGTCAAATCGGATGTAGTTCTAAGTCAATGTCCCTTACGAGACACTACAGCTCATCTCCACCTACTACGGTTCATCTCAACCATCGGCTTTTGAGATCAAACGGTGGATGTTTTACCTACTTGTATATTAATTATGTTCTGATTCTCACCTATTGATGTATGTACAATGCAGATCTAATTTTTTCCACTCTTGGACATTAATGCCTTTTTTTTGGAAAGAATTTTAGGAAGGATTAAGTTTTTATAACACCTAAAGCTTTATGAAAGCAAAATAAAGTCTCACCTCAAATCTCACTACTTTTGGTGACAAAAGTTTATGTGATGGATCTAAAATCAATTTTCAATACCAACTAAAAAATATGAATCTCAAATTGTACACACCTTGTGGATTTAGTAATACTTATTTTTAGATTGAAATGGGCGGTTTAGATAATTTTTTCCAATATACATTACTTTTAGAGTTTTAAATCCCAATTTTTTTTAGAGCCATTGTGTTCAATAGAGGTGATCGATGTAAAGGTTTTCCATTACGTAGAATTACAATTTTCAAGGAACTATAAGGTGAGGCTTCACTTAATTTGGTAGGACTGCAGCCATGTCAAACGATTGTCCTTTTAGGAAAGCAGAAATAAGCACACCAGTGCACTCACGGACTACCAATTGTCCGCTCTCTCTCTCTCTCTCTCCTCTCCACCAACCCAACCCCAACCCCAACCCCAACCCCAAACCCAACCCCAACCCAAAACCGTAACATCTAAGAACCAATTGTCCTCTCTCTCTCTCTCTCTCTCTCTCTAAGTTGAAACCTCCTTGTTGAATATACATCTCACCTACTCCCTCCCCCCCTTCTCCATCTCTCTCTCTCTTTCACAGTGTCTTAGCTTTTATATTTTGAAGCCACTACCTAACCCGTCTCCTTCTTCCCCACACAATTCATCTTCATCTCGGCAACTCAGAGCCACCCAACCCATTTCTTTTCTCTATCTAACTCAAATCCACCCAAGTCATCTCTTCTTCTATGCTGCTTAAAATTCAATCCCAAAACCAATCAACCTGTCTTCTTCTTGACTCAAAACCGCTGATTCAATCCCTAAACCACCCAAAACAAAATTCCAATAAACCAAAGGCACAAACCCACCAACCAAACAACAAAATCCTCTCTTTGAGACTGGAAACACAAAACCACTCTTCTCCAACCCAAAACCACTCTTCTCCAACCCAAAACCACTAATTAATCCCCTGAAAACCACCAAACACCCACACCTGTAATGGCTTCTGATCCCAATTCAACAACCCCTCCAAATTTTTGGGGTGACACACCAGAAGAAGAATACTACACATCGCAAGGAGTAACCCACTCTTCCTCTTACTTCACAACTCCCCACGGTCGACTCTTCACTCAGACATGGAAGCCTCTCTCCTCTTCTTCTAGAGCGTTAGTATGTTTCACCCATGGCTATGGCTCTGATACAGGTTGGCTTTTCCAAAAACTCCCCATTGCCTTTGCTCAGTGGGGTTACTTATCCATTGCCGCCGATCTTCTCGGTCACGGCCGATCCGACGGTCTTCGTTGTTATATGGGAGATATGAACAAAGTGGCATCTGCCTCTTTGATTTATTTTCAATCAGTGAGAGACTCAGATGAATGCAAAGAAATCCCTGCTTTTCTGTTTGGTGAATCAATGGGTGGGTTGGCTACTATGATGATGCATTTTTTGGACCCAAATGGGTGGAGTGGGCTCATGTTTTCAGCTCCATTATTTGTTATTCCTGAACCCATGAAGCCATCGAGGGTGAGGCTGTTCCTTTATGGGATGCTTATGGGTTTGGCTGATACTTGGGCTGTGATGCCTGACAATAAGATGGTATGTTAATGTACTTGATGGTCTTTTTGGTTTTTTCACTTTTACTCTGATGAGCTTTTTTTTTTTTTTTTTTTTTGAAGGTAGGTTGAAGCTACTTACCTCTTTTAGTTATAAAATTTAAATCCCAATATCAGTGAAATCCTTTCTTTTTAAAAAAAAATTTATATAAGGTTGCAACCTTAAAATGTAGAATTAAAGAATGTAGAATTAAAGATGCACCTCAAAAATATAAGAAAAAGTTGTTTTAATGTTTGAAACCCTCTAATTAACCATCTCATCTCAACATCTAAATGCATGAATATGAAAAAGAACAAAGATTTTGAATCTCAGAAATGGGGGTAGATATTAGTTTGATAAGTTAGCCGTATAGGAGGGCTTCAATTGCCCATTTGGTCAGTTTTTCTTTCAATTTTGTTTTGCTTCCAGTTAAAAGGTAATTAGGCTTTTCTTTTGTTTAGTTTTTTCACATTTGGTAGTGGATTGCTATTTCCACCATGTTTATTGCTTCAATTTCACACCCATAACGTGTTGGAGAATTTCCGAATTTAAGGCTGAAACTTTTTGGTAATAACCAATGAGAGTGTGGCTGCAGCAGAAACCACGGTTTTAAAAATCGGTGAACTAGACTAGAACGGGCCTGTTCAGATTGGGAATCGTCCAAACCAGTTCAGTTTTGCCTAAATATTGCGAACTGGCCAATTCTTCGCCAGAACTAGTCGGTTTTAGTAGAGAACCGGTCCTACTTTATTTTTAATATTTTTAAGGTTTTTGCTCGCCTTCTTTTTTATTCTCAGGTTCACTAGGCTGGATCGCCAATCCAGACTACCGATCCAGATGGGAGGGGCAATCTAGATCATCTAACCGTATTATTGACCCTTGGCAAAAACATTGTTCAATTAGCGAACCCCGTCTCTTTTTCTTGAATTTTTCCCATTTATTGTAATCCCGTCTTCATTTTTTCACTTTTCATATTTATCAATTTCTTTCTTTCCATTTTCATGATTCAGTTTGGGGCAAGTCCAATTTAAGCCCCTCGTACAAAAACTGCAATCCTATACTACCCGAAAGTACTCTATGCTCTAATCCTCATGAGGATGCGTGTTATGAGGATCATCGCCATCCAATCTATGGGTTGGACGGTGATGCATAGAGAAGGGGATCTTCCCTAATCGATATGTCCTCTCCTTTCATCACCACCAACCCATTGCTTGAACTTTATCACTACGCATCCCTATGATCATGAGGATCAATGTATACTTACCAAACAACACAGTTTTTTTTTTTGTAGAAAATAATACAAAAGAAAGTTTTGCTTCTTATTACCTGTTAATTAAATTAAAACAATCAAATTTACCTGACCACCTTTTATCTCGATTATGCTTTTGTGTTACAGGTGGGTAAGGCAATCAAGGATCCTGAGAAACTCAAGATCATAGCATCAAACCCTCGAAGATACACCGGAACACCAAGAGTGGGGACTATGAGAGAATTGAAAAGAGTTTGTGAATACATTCAAGCAAATTTCGACAAGGTGAAGGTGCCATTCTTGACTGTTCATGGAACAGCTGATGGGGTAACTGCACCCGAGTCGAGTAAGTGGCTCTACGAGAAGGCGTCGAGTGAAGATAAGACATTGAAACTTTATGAAGGAATGTATCATTCTCTTGTTCAAGGCGAGCCCGATGAAAATAGTGAGAGAGTTCTCGCAGACATGAGAGAATGGATCGATGCAAGGGTGGACAAGCTCCAAAATGTGAAGAAATAGAGAGAGAGATAGAGTATCCCAGATTTGAATGGTCTGTGGGGATAATTGTTTGAAAACTGTTGTTTTACAGAGAAAGATGCTCGATAAGCATTTCCAAGAGTGTGGGAGATGCATGCTTTGTATTTAAAGATGTTTGATTGGCATTATAATTAAGATTTGAATATGAACTTCTATTGTGTATGATAAAATGGTTTCCTCATGATCCAAGGGATAAATGCCCAAATGCCACATGTCTGGATCTGTTTGATCTAAGTTAATTAATTCATCGGTTGAATCTAAGTTAATTAATTGCATTACTCTTTTTGGGTCAAAGTGGAAAAAGATTGGATCCATCAAATAAGGAATTAATGTGTGGTATCATGTTACAACGCACATTGGTTTCTTTCAACTGATGTTCCACTATCAAAAGGTGAACACTCTTCTTTTTAATATGGTAAAAGGCAGGCAATGAAATCTGATCATTGGTCCCATGTGCCCCACTATCCCTTAGGTGGGTCTGATTAACAGTTAGGAATGTACAGTACCACTTTTCCTGATACTTATTAATTTGAGAACCATGGAAACCTATTAGTTTTTTTTGTGCAGTAAAACATACAAATCTTATAAAGGAAACAACAAAAGTAGGAAGAATTGTCATGTTCTCAACAGTCGTCCAACCTCAAGTTCCAAAACCAAGTAATATAAGCCATTCAATTGTCCCCC
The DNA here is from genome assembly GCF_054954075.1 of Amborella trichopoda. Taxonomy (NCBI): domain Eukaryota; kingdom Viridiplantae; phylum Streptophyta; class Magnoliopsida; order Amborellales; family Amborellaceae; genus Amborella; species Amborella trichopoda. The sequence goes on from NC_142340.1 coordinate 39,826,956, forward strand.
TAGAGGGATGAGTTCAGCAAAGATCTAAGATCTCACAATAACATCATTAATCCATCGAGGACTATTAGACACTGCCCTTCTATCTTACCCTTTTGATGTTTAGCAAATTCCTCCGATAAAGGCCCAAAGAAGGATGAGAGATATCAAAGAGTTCCACTTAGACAACCTTGACTTCAACCTCCATTGAATCTACAACACCAGTCGGTAGAAACAACCTTTTTTCGCATATCTTGGCTCCACCTCTAATTAGCCTTCTCGATCCCAAGTGTCAAAGTACAACTGTCAAAGTCTTGCAAATACCATTTTGGTAGACATCTTGGGACACCTCCTTGAACACTCTTGAGGTGCTCCCAAATCCTGATTATGCTGTTGGACAATTACGCCTTGAACTTCTCCAATGCAAATACCCAAGAAACAGGGTTTGTTTGAATGCAGTCAACCACCAACTCCCTCCTCACTGACCCTTATCCAAAATCTTCATTAATAATAGGGCCTCAAGAAACTTATATTTACAATCCACAGGAAGGAATCCATTGTTTTTTCTTTTTTTCTGTCTAATGTATAGCAGTTGTGTGTCACATTGCTGTTGACTGTGTGCACAAAGAGCACCAAAACGGCAACCAAATGCCAGAAGTTAAGTTTGGGCCTCACAAAATGACCGGTCAACAGAAGGTAGATTACACAACATTTCTGTAGAGAGAAAGAAGGCTGTTCAGAATGGACAAGAGAGCAAGGTGGTGACCCTTGCACGACTGTCTAGGCTGGGGTAGAGCAAATAATCCTAAGACAGTCGTTGAGTCATTGAGTCAATGTTTGGCCATCTGGTGTGCAAACCGTGTTTGCATAATTCCACCTTCAGGTCTTGACGTCATCAATGTAAATGACATTGGCTTGAATCCCATGATTTTCCAAATAAGAGAAATAATTCATTTATGCATGACGATCCATCAAGGGAACCTTCTCAAACAAGAAAGGACATGGGGGATGCCAAGCTCTAAGCTGGCTCGCCCAGGCCGCAAACCAAATCATGTTGCCTCGGCATTAGGCTAAGTCCATCGCCACTAAATCCAGAGAGAGAAATGCACCCAGTTTGACTCGAGTGAATCCAGCATATCCTATGGGAAAGCCCAAGTACCATTTTTTACATGATTGATAAGCACGTGTATAAATATATGCAAAGTTACACGCATATCTATGTATACATAGGAACTTAGTATTCGATTATGTATATATGTTCCAAATTCTATTGCATGACCTCCCCAAAACAATCTTCATAAAGTTCCATAACTGTCACTTCCCATATACCTGACCAGAATTACTCTAATCCATTACAAACACACAACAGAGTCATTCAAAGGGCACAAAGCTACGAAACTATGGGCAGATTTGGCAACCTTGTAACAATATATTTCATTATATACAATCCAGTCCTAACTGTTGAACAAATACAACACATCATTGAAAATGATAAGATGCCCAGCTAGAAAACAATATATTATGTACCTCACAAAATATCAACTAATTGAATGGTAGGCCAAACCAAAAACACTAGGAAAGTTCATTTCATACAACCTAAGCTAAAACAATAAATATATTACTTGGCAAAGAAACCGTTAACATTAACTACTAAATGGACCCATACATAATGACAAATCTAGCTTAAGATGTCACCAGGTAAAGGGATTTCCTCAAAAAAAGGCATTTTTCTTTGAAGAAGCTCCTCACGTTCCTCTGGACCTGCATTTTTCCATGGAAAGCTATGGGGAGGACTAAAAAGGAAACCTTGTTTTAGTCGCCCCAAGTGACGAGAGTGTAACACCTGCTTTGAAACCACTGGTAGCCGGAGGGACTCGTACTCTTTCAGTGCCAAACCCAAGTTTTCAACCCCAGATTTCCTTAGAGAATGGCCAAGTACCCAGGCATCTAGGATAGACATATTAGTACTTCTTAGGCCATGGGGTGAAGTGGGATGAGCTGCATCACCAACCAAGACCACATTATCCCAAGAGAGACGTACTAGAGGATCAGAATCATACATTATATTGATGAAGGGTTCCTTTGTTTCCTTCATGAGTCTAGCCAACTCAGGAACCCAAGCCTTCTCTGCCTCTTGATGCATCTTCTCTACCATGTCACCTCTCACTTTCACTGTCATTGAATTTCCCTGAAATGCATGCAAAGTAAATCAATAGCTTTGTGTCTTTTTGAAATGGATAATATACTTCACAAATATTAGTGCAATGATTTCCATAAAGGGACCCAAAACTTCAATTGAGAGATCTTGATCAGGGTACAAATGGAAGCCAACTATTAAATACATATGGAGGATAAAGAGGACCTTTTCTATACAAAGGTCCTCTTTATACAAAAAAATATGGAGGATAAAGAGGACCTTTGCTATACACAGTGAATATAAATCAAATGGATCAACTTGATTGTGATTTGTATATTTGTCTTTTTTAAGGCACTGTATAAGTTGATAGCAGGATAAATAGAAGTCAGAATGATTTAACTTGACTGCGGGATATAAATACTTCTATTTGGTTGTACTATATGTCAATAGCTGATGATTTACTTGCAATTGTTTAAAGATTTGTGCTATATCAAATTATAAGTTTCGTGTTCTCATTATATTATCAAGCCTATGGCTCCCTTGAGATCCTTATAATAATTATATCCCTCATTGCCCTTCCGATGGGAATTCTTAAGCTAGCACAATGTATATCCTAAACTGCGCCTAACTTCAAAATTTTCAAGTTTCTTGGAAGGAGTTCAATTTAAAACTATTTAGGAATAACAAACTTACTGGCATAAAAATTTAAAGTTCTAAGCAGCACGATGTAACAGTAAATTCAAATTCTTATACATTTATGAAGTAAACAAAAGAATACGAGCCCATTAGTTGCCTTACCTTAAAATGAAAGAAGGAAAACATAAGAAAACCAAATGAAAGACAAAAATTTACACTGTCAGAGGCTACAGCACCAGGATACACCTCTTTGGTAACATTAGTCGACAGCTAAGTAATTAGTCGACAGCTAAGTAAGTCCCAACACTAAACAAGATGTGTAACTGTCATAGAAACTAAGTGTACATTTGTCCAAAGTCTGGTCCAGGTCAAGTGGACCCAGACTCGACCCTTTGGATCTGGACCCGGATCTGGGTCAGGTTGACCCAACCTGTTCGCCACCCCTAAACCAGCTATAATCCAAAAGGTTAACTATGTAAAGAGGCTTTATCTATTCAAAGCCACATGACTCAAGAAAAACAGATCGAAATATTAAACAGAAATGAGACAACTTAAATAACTATATCAATAAAATGCATACTATAGAAAACGCACAAGGAAAGACAGGGGTATGTGTGTTGGTGTATATGTTTGTATGTACAATACCACATGACATGATCAAGAAGGATGTCATACCTTTGACTGTGGCTCAGGCTGGTTAACATACCAAATCCAATTGATCCTCTTATTTTGGATCTCATATATAACACAATGAGTTCCTTGTGCTAAATCAAAGTAAAGACAATTCCCAAGTTCTGGATAGACTCTCCGAAGTCCAAGTATAATGTCCGAATATTCATTCTCTGAAAAATCAAGAACTCCTCTCCATGCAGAGTAACCTAAATACCTGCTTCACAATAAGGAAAGTAGTAATCTATCATACAATACATAGATAAGGCTATGCATACACTTTTGCAACAAGCCATTTTACTTAAGAGCTTCAAGGAGTTTACAGTTGCTCGCTCCAGACTATAATGAACCAAATTTTTGTGACATTCTTTAAAGTCTAAAACCATTAATTTTGACAAAAAAGGAAAAAAAAATTAATGTAGCCCATATTTTCCATTAAATTTTCTAATGATGCCACAACACATTTTAAGCAGACCATTCATGGTTATCTGTTCTAAATAGAAGACGATCATCCTTGTGACCTCCTTGTATCAATAGCAGACATTGTATCCTTTCTACTTCTCTCAGTCCTTTTTTGGCTTGTGTCCCTTTGGTGCATTTGTCATGCTATTTGATCATTTTTTTTACTATATATACAACAATTTCATGAATTGCCAATAATCCAATAGCCTAAAGAGAGAGGTGTTCTTGATTTTATAATTAAAATTGTTCTTAATTTGAGAAACACCAAAAGGAAAGGACCTTCTCACCAAACTCATTTGCTAAGAAAATGAAAAGACAAAAGGAAGAATATTTCAAAGAATATTACACAACATGAAAGCATCACTAATTTGATCCATTACACAAAAAGCAACCCATAAATCAAGGTCAAGTGTTGTTCAGAAATATTTAATGTTACATTTGTGAAGATGCCAGGTACAAAGGTATTTGCTTCAGTGACTAATCGATTGGCCATCAATGCTTGACCTCTCATCAGCAATCCTCGAACTAGTCCATGTTACCTTTTAGTTCTGCAAGTATATTTTGTTTCTGTGGCCTTTTAATCCAATACCAACTTTACAATACAATACTTTCTTTGCATCCTCTGTCTCCATTGTTTTATGCATGACAAACTTAAATGATACCCCAGTATGTTCATCATTCAACTAAATTTCTTCATAATTTATCATTTTCTAATGTGCAAGACATTTAAAACTACACATGATTCAAAACAGACAATATGAAAACGGTAATAGAAACCCCAGCATTATCTATAAGAATACAACTGAATTATGATCAACGTATGAAACAGCAAGGACCCAGAATGAAAAACCATAAACCCACAAAGAAAATGTACCTAAGTTTATGATCAGGAAAGAAATGGCGCCGAATTGCGGATAAGCACCCATCAGCAGCCACAAGCAAGTCCCCAACAATCTTGATTACACTATCAGTTTCAATGATCTCAACTTGAGCTTGAACACCTTCTTGTGATCTTTGGAACGAAAGGAAATGGTGGCCCCAGAGAACAGTCTGTGGAGGCAAAGAGTAGTAAAGGAGGGCATGGAGATCACCCCAATGAGCTGCTCTGAAACCAAAGTCATCATCCCTGGCTAGTGTCCAACATACCTTCTTCTCGCTATCTGTTGCTTGGTTCTATTTAACAAATCCACAGAATCAAAATTCAAAAGTTCTGGAAAAAATTAAAGTTAGGTTTCATCTTACAACTTCAAAAGGTTTGCAGAAGCCTTAAAGTTGAGTGCAAATCTTATGGACAGTGGAAACTGAAAATCTAACTCACCATTAAAAAAAATGAAAATCCAGATTTTAAATTTGAGAAGAGAGGGAAGGCTCTTAATTTGGGTTATACTCAGGATTGTATACTACGATACCATTTATACTTACTATAAAGAGTCAACCGTTAACAGTAACCACGAGATGTCGAATTGGATGACTTGGGATATGTCTAGATGTTCAAGAAATTTTTTTGAATTTTAAATCGAGTCGATAACACTTTTGCAACAGCCCAATTTTAAATCTGCCCAAATATCATCAAATTGATCAAGATGGATGAACATGATAAAAAAAATAGATTTCCATGTTTTGAAAATAGTGCATTTTGTAACTATTTTTAGACGGACAATTTTCAAGATTTTCAAGTTTTCATATAAACGCCATCTACAATACTTAAATTTTATAAGTAAAGATAAAAATATAATCTAAAACTTTAAATTCTATAAGTAAAGATAAAAATATAATCTATTATTGAAACCATATTTCCCGACACTATTTGAAGGTGACTCTAATTTGATTAGTTAGAGCCTCAGCTATATACACACCGCACCTGATCAACCTTGAGAGGTAGGGATCCATGGAGGAGGGTCTGTTCTGTAAGCCATTGGGCAAGGACTCGGCACGAGTGCCTGTCGAGGCCGAGGCCTGCACCAGTGGAGCTGCCACTGTGTGCGAGCCCACTCGCCTTCTCCACCACCACCACGTCCCAGCCTGCACCTCCTAGTGAGTGCGCACAAGCTAGCCCTGATATGCTCCCACCCACAATTATGGCCCTTGGCTTCCCCATCATCTCTCTCTTGACCAGTCCTTATCCCTCGCTCCCAAGGAGGCCTTTTTACACACACGGCCTCTCTGTATAGGAAGCCTATTTCTCAGACACCTCTCTCCATATATGTACACCTCTCTCTCTATGTATAAAAAGCTTATTTCTCAATGACCTTTCTCTCCATATATATATATATATATATATATATATATATATATATATATATATATATATATATATATATATATATATATATATATATATATAACACTATACAATATCTACGGGTGAAATAAATAGTGATTTTGTCTGTCTTTATTACCGTCTAAAATTCATCGCACAGTCACGATTTTTATTTTTTATTTTTTTCTACAAATCAGAATGACCTGAAATTTGGAGCGTGTATTCATCAAAATAGAGAAATCTTCAAAAATTATAAAAAAAATATTTTACATAAAAAACATTAACCTAAATACCCCCGAAAAGTTTCGAGGGTATTTTAATCAATTTAGTTTTCACGGATAATTTTTATTAGATGCGCCTTAGTAAGATATACATACCCTCCAAATTTCAGGTCATTCTGATTTGTAGAAAAAAAAAGAAAAAGAAAACACTATCGGACAATCCTGACTGTGCGATGAAATTTGGACGGTGATGAGGGTAGGTGAAATCACTATTCATTTTCACCTATAGGTGTTGGAAAGACTTATATATATATATATATATATATATATAATAACTAGTCGAGGGACTCCTCTTTCTTTTTCAGCATTTTTATTTACATAAAAAGCTGTACAACTCCAAGATGAAGAGCTTGGTCGTATTAACTTTTTTAATTGGAGTTCATCTATTTCTTTTCTACGCATGTCTAATAAGGTAGTATTCATTTGTATTGGCCTAGCTTTTGTAGGTATTTGTTTTTCATCAAATCCTTGTTCATATGGTAGACTAATACTATGCTTTTTCCTTTGGGAATAATCGTACCATGATGAATCATATGTCCTAGGAACCTAATATTGGTTTTAAACAAAGTTATCTTTTTGGCCGATACAACTAATCCAGCATTCTGGACTGCATGTATAAAAGTATGAATATGTTTAATATGTTGGTCTAGGGATTCAGAAAAGATTAGGACATCATCAATATAAACTATCATGAATTGGTAATAAGCATTAAAGACATCATTCATTATTTTCTGAAATTCTGATGGAGCATTTTTTAAACCAAATGGCATTACATTCCATTCATATTGTCCAAATGGTACATTAAATGCTGTTTTGTATTTATCTTGTTCTTGAATTTGTATCTGCCAATATCCAGATTTCATATCGAATTTGGAAAAGATACAAGCATTGGCTACTCTATATAACTATTCTTTTTATATCAATAGGTGTAATCCATGGGAGTTGATATAAAGAAAATAATTATAAATATTTACACATTGGGTTAATTCAAATAGCTATTAAACCTTTAACTCGACTAGGGTTAAACACTTCTTTTTTTGTATGCCTAAGAGATACAAGACACAATAATTTCGCAGATTCACTCCTAGGTATGGTCGAATCCAGCCTATGTAGTGGACCAATATACTTTAATTGCTTTCCAAATTTTTCTGTTTCTTTAACAGATCCAAACATATTAGATATATTATCTATCAATTTAAAAACTCATGGATTCAATATGATGCATGGTTCTCAAAATTTAGCAATAGTATACAGAATTTATTATAAAGTAATGAATACTCTCTGTCCTAATATTATGCAAATTGATTCAACAAAAAACTATTAATACCTGCTAGAAAATCCTATCATGGTTTATAAGACTTGTTGCTAATATCATGAATGATTAGCTAATATCATGAATGAGACCTCTTTTTCATGATATTAGCAATCTAAATATTATACGAATAAAACTCTAGATAGTTTTAAAGAGGAAAAACACTATGCTTTTTCAAAGCGTAGTGTTTTCTTATATATATATATATATATATATATATATATATATATATATATATATATATATATATATATATATATATATATATATATATATTATAATAATCCAGCATTTTGGACTGCATGTATAAAAGTATTAATGTGTTTAATATGTTGATCTATTGATTCGGATAATATTAACACATCATCTATATAAACAATCATAAAATGGTGATAGGCATTAAAAACATCATTCATTATTTTCTGAAATTCTGATGGAGCATTTTTTAGTTCAAAGGGCATAACATTCCATTCATATTGACCAAATGGAACATTAAAAGCCGTTTTATATTTATCTTGTTCTTGGATTTGTATTTGCCAGTATCCTGATTTCATATCAAATTTAGAAAAGATACATGCTTGAGCAACTCTATCTAATAAATCTTTTTTATTAAGAATAGGATATCTGATCCATTTCAATACTTTATTCAAAGGTTTATAATTAATGACAAGTCTAGGAACGCCTCGTTCCTTTTCAGCTTTTTTGTTGACATAAAAAGCTGCACAGCTCCAAGGTGAAGAGCTTGGTCTTATAAGTTTTTTTATTTTGAAGATCATTCATTTCTTTTCGGCACAAATCTAATAAGATAGTATTCATTTGAATTGGTCTAGCTTTTGTAGGTATTTGTTTTTCATCAAATCCGTTTTCATATGGTAAACTTATACTATGCTTTTTTCTTTCCCAAAAAGCATTAGGATGTTCACTGCATATTGAAGTTTCTATATGTTGTTGTAATACTTGAATCTTTTGTTGTTTTGAAGGAGTTTGCAATTGTTCTTCAATAACCTTATATCTAATTTCTTGTTTAAGAGTACAAAGAAATCTTTCTTTGTCCCTTAATTGGCTTTTTACATTATTCAGTTCTTTTACTTTTGGTTTATGAATAAAGTTAAAATGTATTGGAATAGTTTGAATAGTTGACGATAGTCCTGTTTCATCTATGGTTAAAGGATAGAGCAGAGTAAGGAATGGAACTCCTAAAATTACTGCTTGACTTAATCCTTTTACCATTATAAATGGTGTATCTAGACACTGATGATTGTTACATACAGAAGCATTGGATAATTTATATTTGATAAGTAATCTACTTCCATCTGCTGTATTTAATATTTGAGTAGTTTTGTCAAAGTATTTGGAAGGTACAAGTCCTTCATTTATACAATTAAGATCAGCTCCCGAATCAATTAGGGCTGAGGTTTCAAAACTATAATCTTTGGCAACAATAATTTTTACTTGGACAAACCATTTTTGTATTACTATTTTGTCTATTAAATTAACAGAATGAATGGGTACTATTTTGGCTTCTGAAGATCCAGGGTTTTCTGATGATGGTTCTAAATCATATTTCATTAATTGGTCAAATTCTAGTTCATCTGTTTCTGAATCTTGTTGGAACATTTGTTGTAATTCCAATGATTTAATTCTATTTTTTAATTGGACTATTTCAGCCTTTATTTCTTTGATTTCTGTTTTGAGATCGGAAATTGTAGGTTCTTTTTGTTGAGAAGTGTGTTGGTCACTTACTTTTTTCATTATTGAAGCAAAACTATATTTATCAGGAGATTTATTGATGGGAAGTGATTTTGCTTTATTTTTAGTGATAGAAATGAATTGAGTAATGATGGCTCTTTTTTCTTCTGGATCAACAATTTTATCAATAATATCTAATATGAAATTATCTTCTTGAGTGAGTGTATGAACATTATGAGTTGATATTGGACAGCTGCAGTTATCATCTTTTGAATTAGATGATTCTGTATCTGTCGTATTGATAGAATCAGAAGATTCTGTCCATATTAAATCATCATCTTGGATTTGATCTATATGGGAATCAGAAGAAGTGGAGGATAAGGAATCATAATTGAGCATATGATATAATTTTGATTTTATTGTATCATCTAATTGTAATGATTCTATTTTCTTTTTTAATTTGCATTGATGCTTATAATGTCCTACTTTTCCACCCTTATAACATACTGGTAGTTTTCTTTTTCCCTTTGTATTGGGGGAAATTTATTAAGTAGTTTTCTTTTGGATTTTTTATAATATTTTTTCTTATCCTTATTTTTCAATTTATATTTTTCCTTTTTATATTTTTTCTTTTTCTTATATAAATTGTCAGGCATATTTTTCTTATCAAGATATTACCCAAATTGTTCACAAAAGTCACCAAGTTCTTTTCTTTTCGTGATCTTTTGTTTATCTAATTGTCTTTCGAGTTTCATATCTGTGCATAAGGCTAGTCCTTCAGCACATATTTCTGCGGAGAGTTCTCCTAAGGTATATGATGAATATACTATAATTCCATTGTGTTTCTTTCGCAGTCTTTCTTTGACTTTTTCTGCGAATAAATATGGTAAACCAGCTATAAATTTCTCTTTCCAGTGGTCTAGCTGACAGTCTTCTCTTATTAGTAATCTTGAGAAAAATACATCTTTATACCATTTATAATGCGATAGAGTAGGACAGCGTAAATTGGATAGCAGATCTTCTGATCTAGCTGCTAATAATGATGTACTGCCTACAAAGTGAAGTGTAATGGTATATATTAGAGTGTTAACAGCATCACTCTCTGTATAAATTATTTCTTGGTTTTGTTCTATTCTGGCGGTCCACTGTCTAGTATTATGTAGGATTCTTTGTTTGGTTTCATCGTCTACATAAAAATCCCACCAGCCTCTTAACCATCCAGTGAATCCATTGACTATTACTTTGGCAACCTCTTGATCAGGGTTGTCTGCCATTTTATTTGCAGAGGCATACATTGTCATATGTCTCATAACATCTAATACTTTTAATTCCGATAATCCGTCTATTTGCCAATTTACTATTGATCTTCCTGAGTATGATACTGCCTGTTGTATGGCATCTTCTTCCATTTGTATATCAACAGGTGTAGGTCTTTTGTGATATGGTAAAGCTGTTATTGGTTTCCAATTTTTTCCATAAGCTATTCTGTTTATAGTTTCAGATATAGGGGTAGTATCCATAAATGCCTTTTCTTGATTTTGGATAGTATCTTCTATAATTGGTTCTTCTTCCTGAAGCATCATTGTCTCATGCTCAGGTATTTTTGCTTTTCCTTTATCAAAAGACTCAGGTGGTGTATTGATTATATTTGGAGAAGGAATATTTATTTTGGGGGAAGATATTCCTTTAATATCTAATTGAGATAATTTTGATAATAATTGATCCATTAGAGATTTATTATTATCTCCAATATGGAATTTATTTTTTTTTAATTCTGGAGGTGGTTTGAACAAAACTGCTTTTGATATAATTGTAGCAGAAGGCTGTTCTTTGGTAACAAGTCTTTCTATTCTTTCTGCTTGTCTACCTAAAGATTGCATATATAAATTTGTATAATTATTTTGTTCCACAATATGAAGGATTAATTCTTGTTTCTTACCAAGTTCTTTGGGTAAGATTTTATATGAAGTAGCAACTATATCATATAATGATTGTGGTTGTGATGGTTCATCCTTAGTGGGGATAGCTGCTTTTAATATTATACTCTTCTCAGGTGGATGAGTACTAGCAGTGGTTGTACCATCTGTACTTATATAAGTTTTCTCTTCTATTGTTTGAATATTATCAAATGAGGGAATAGTCATATTGTATTGGATACATACTTCTTTTAACCATATGAAAAATCCTTTGGTTTTTCTTTCTTTTTTGAGAAATTTATTATATCTTTTATGCATTAATTCTATTAGTCTAGGTTGGAATGTCTTTAAATACCATTCTCTAATATGTTTATTTTCTTCAGATAAATAATCTTTTTTGATATATTCTTTATTAACTTTTCTCCTTTTCCTTTCTAATTTAGCTGCTAAATATGCTGCTATATATTCATCAGAATATTGATCATATGAATTAATTTCTTCTTCTATATCATCTTCTATTTGTAAAGTTAATATTTGGAAATCTTCAATACTAGGTTCAGGAGCTTTTGCTATACTTGATTTTGAGGTATATGTAGGAATAACAACATGGTTTGTTGTTCTTCTTATTCCTTGAAATTGTAAATTTGAAATGGGTATTGGTTGTATAGATGAAGAAGATTGGGTAGGAGGAGGTAGTATGATCACATCAGGATTATTAGAATAGGATTTTCTACTTGGTATTTTATTTTTTATATTTCTTTTTCTATTAATATTAATATCATCTCGAACCTGTAACTGTTGAAATTTTATTTCAATGTTACCATCGGGATGTTCTATTATCTGGTTTGGAATATGATTATGAGGAATTTCTTGAGGTTGATTGGCATGTTGTAATGCCCATGACTGTGGTAGGATAATATCTGACCAGTTTATTATTTTAGGAACTATCATATTAGATTTTTCCATGTTTGTTTGGAATAATATGGTTTGATCTTTTTGATCAATTTTCATGATATTTGGACATAAAGTATTCATAACTTTATAATATAGTCTATAAACTATTGCTAGATTTTGAGAACCATGAATCATATTAAAACCATGTGTTTTTAAATTTATTGTTAATATATCTAAAATATTTGGGTCAGTCAAAGAAACAGAAAAATTGGGAAAACAATTAAAGTATATTGGACCACAACAAAAGCTGGATTCAACCATGCCAAGTAGCGAGTCTGTGAAAATATTGTGTCTTGTATCTCTTAGGCATACAAGCACAGAGGTGTTCAACTCTAATCGGGTCAAAGGTTTCACTACTATTTGGATTAAACCAATGTGTAAATATTTGTAATTATTTTCTTTAGGTTTTTCAATAATTTTTCTTGATAGTAGTTGAAAGTCTTCTTGATTTTGAGTGACAGACAAACTTTCTTCTACTGTCTTGATGGCATATCCCATCTTAAATTTGAATGACTCTTTATGATAAATGTCTTTTATTGGTACCTTCGGTATATTCCAATTTTGAATATTTTCTTCAATGTCATTGATAATAATCTGTTCTTTATTTTTTACTCTAAGTGTTTGAGATGAAGTTGCACTTTTACTTGTAAGATTCTTTATTAAATTTGCCATATGTAGGTTGCGGATAATGACAACTCAGAACGATCAAGGATCCAGCGTTTTCCCTAAGCGGCTCTTCCTGGCCTTGGCGGTACTTTGCAATAGATTCCTTTCGTCTCGTGTCTTAACTCTTGGACCAACTTTCTAGGATGTAAATTTAACTTGGTTTCTTTAGTACAAATGTAACTTTTATCTCCTTCTTAGAGGTTTTTTGATAAAACACAGTTTTCACTGTTTTGACAGTCTAACTGTTTACACAGTTCCACTGTTTAAACAGTTCTACTATTTTCTTTTTAACAGTTTTACTGTATTGGCTCTGATACCAACTTCGGCCCAGATCTACAGTACTGTCTTTATAATCTTACTAATTGAATATATTCGGAAATATTTGTATATAAAGTGAATTGATGAAGTATATGAATTAATGAAGTATTTGCATATAGAATTACTGTAAATAGGTGAATAAAATACTATTGTATTTTAGTAATTCTTGCCGGATCCTATAATGGTTAAGCACAAACAATATTAAACAAATAAAGGGAATAATAGAAACATCTATTACTAACCATTGAGCATATGTATATTCTCTAACTTTTATACTAAACAGTATTTTGAATTGCATAACTAAATTTTCATAATAAACTTTTATTGATGACTTGTAGTATTTACAATTCCATTATTACAGAAAGTTACACTCTAAGCATACTATTACAGAAAGCAGGAAAGATAAACCGAAAACAAAACAGAAACAGAAACTAAAACAGAAGACAAAGAATAGAACAGGAGAGGATTATGAAACTTACTGAGTGCATATACAATAGCTGGAAAATAATTTCCAGTGTTCTGGACAATAGGAAGGAAGGGTTTTACTATTGCAATCACACATAAATATAGAGAGAAAAGATATTGAACCTGGTCAAGGTAGCTTGTATATTTGATTGCATGAAGAGATCTGAACAGGATGAAGAGGTCTGAACAGGTGAAAAAAGTCTGAACGGGGTGAAAAAGGTCTGAACGGGGTGAAGAGGTCTGAACGGGGTGAAGAGGTCTTCTGAGAGGAGAACAGAGGAGAAGGAAGAAAAAAGGCAGAGGAGAAGAGGCAGATGTTTCGACCTGCCTTGAATGAGAGGTCTCAGGGCCTTTTATAGGCAGAGATAGGTTACTTCATGACGAAGCAACGAATAAAGCAAAAGGAGATGGATGAGACGTAAAGGAGATGGATGAGACGTAAAGCAAAAAGAGAAAAAGACTGAAATGACTTAAAGAAGAAAAAACAAAATTGAAAAAAGAAAAGCTTGCCGACAGAGCATCTTTGTACAGTCCTATTTTTGTCGGTTCTTCAAATGGCTACAGTATTCTTGTCGGCTACAGTGTTTTTTGTCGGCCATCTTCTTGTCTTATATGTGAATGGCTACAGTGTTTTTGAACAGTCTTTGTCATCTTTCGTCGGTGGCTTTTGTCGTTTATGAAACCTGTTGATGGAGACTGTTTATCTTTTTATGATGGTGGAATCATTGATGCAGATTTCTTTATGGTCTTTGGCTGAATTCATCCGGATCTGCTTCTGGGTCTGATTCTTCCTCCGGATCTTCTATGGGAAGATTGAGATATTGGTTGGTGTGTAAGGGTGATGATTGCACTGTCTCTTCTGAAGACACTGGTTTTTTCCCAGCTTCAGCAAAAATTTCTCTCATTTGTTTTTCTAGTGTTTCTTTCGAGGCATTAGGGTTTGACTAAAGCATGTTTCTTAGGTATGTTGGGAAATCAAAAGATGCATTGGCTGTATTCTGGCTTGGTTGATTTTCAGGGGTTTTTGATGGTATTCTTTTGGGTGTGAGTGATGTGGGATCCATATTGAAAATGTCCCACCACTTTACAGAGATGGTTTTTCCAAGCCTGGGGATATAAGAATAATCTCCAGTAGTATCAGGGGATATTGAATAATCCCATTTCATTATCTAAGGGATTTGGTATAAGGACATGAAATACAAATGGATATCAATAGAGTGGTCAGCTTGGTTATATTCTTTGAATTGGTCCTGCACTGTTTTGAAAGCAGGAGGTAAAATTTGAGAAGTTGAACCCCACACAAAAAACCAATTTTTGAACCAGGTGGGGAATCTTTCGAAAATAGGAAGTCTAAACTGGATATACCAGCTATGTGTATTATTGGGATTTTGATAATAGAAAAACTTGTGCCATGCCTCTATATATTCGGCATACTTATAATATTTGTAAGAAAACTCTGGGTTATGGAGTTTCTTTCCTTGCGTGGGATTGCAACCCCACTCTTCATAGGAAAGTAGTTTTTTGATTTGGACCTTAGAATATGCAATGGTCCTAGTATTTTGTTGGTAATAGTGGACAACGGAGATAGATCCCGTTTCCATTAAAATGGCCTCAAAATATTCTCTGGTTTTAACCCCATTATAAGGGTTATGGTGGTTGAGTAAATATATAGGAGCAAGTCTTATTGGCTCAGAATTGATATGTTTCTCATCGATAGTAATATCTGTGAGATAGGCCCTTTCTATGTAGGATGATTTGGGTATATTGGTTTGTTGAGCAGATTTAGTCTGGGCTGGAGAATATATGGGTTTTGAAGCCGTAGCTTCAGGATAGGTTATCTGATGAATGGGTGATTGTGAAGGTGATCTTGTTGCCAAAGGCGATGATTCACCTTCGTATGGTATTATATTTCTCATGGGCTGTTTGTCTCGGTGAGAATTGCCTCGAGAACCCATTATAGGTGAAAGTGAAAGTGGTATATTATTATTTTTATTTTCCTCGAACAATTGTAATGCAAGGGATAACGGTGTTTCGTCGTTGGAGTCAGTGTTGCCCCCTTGCAAAAATTCACGGGTTAAAAAGTCAGGTAGAGAGTTGGATGACCCGGGAAGGTGTTCTATGGAAAAATCAAAGGCGGACAATATAGCCTGCCATCGAGCAAATATTTGTTTAGAAACCAAATTCTGAACATCTTTTTGCAAAATATCTTTGGCTGCTTTGCAGTCAGTTCGTATTAAGAAATGTTGATTTAAAATATCACTTTGAAATTTAGTAACACAATGAACTATAGCTAAAAGTTCTTTTTTGACCATGGAATAATTGAGTTGAGTATTATTCCAAGCTTTAGAAGTATAACGAAGTAATTGTTCTTGAGAATCAATTTGTTGTTTGAGAATTCCTTCTAATCCTTTATCAGAGGCATCACATTCTATGATTTTAAAAGCAGTTGGATGAGGAAGAGAGATACATTCTAGTGTCTTTACCTTGCTTTTTATTACCTTGACTGCTTGGGTATGAGTATTCGTCCAAGGTGGAGGATTCTTTTTGAGTCTATCATATAAAGGTTTAGAATCTAAAGCAAGATTAGGATAGAAATCACTAACATAATTTAAAACACCGAGAAACCTTTGAAGTTCCTTTTTATCCAATATTTGGTGAGGGAATTTATCAGCAAATTGTATAGACCGATCTATAGGAATAATTGTTCCATTATGGATCATATGACCTAAAAATCTAATATTGGTTTTGAATAGGGTTATCTTTTTGGCTGAAACAACTAATCCAGCATTCTGGACTGCATGTATAAAAGTATTAATGTGTTTAATATGTTGATCTATTGATTCGGAGATTATTAACACATCATCTATATAAACAATCATAAAATGGTGATAGGCATTAAAAACATCATTCATTATTTTTTGAAATTCTGATGGAGCATTTTTTAGTCCAAAGGGCATAGCATTCCATTCATATTGACCAAATGGAACATTAAAAGCCGTTTTATATTTATCTTGTTCTTGGATTTGTATTTGCCAGTATCCTGATTTCATATCAAATTTAGAAAAGATACATGCTTGAGCAACTCTATCTAATAAATATTTTTTAATAGGAATAGGATATCTGATCCATTTCAATACTTTATTCAAAGGTTTATAATTAATGACAAGTCTAGGAACACCTCGTTCCTTTTCAGCGTTTTTGTTTACATAAAAAGCTGCACAGCTCCAAGGTGAGGAGCTTGGTCTTATAAGTTTTTTATTTTGAAAAGATAGTATTCATTTGAATTGGTCTAGCTTTTGTAGGTATTTGTTTTTCATCAAATCCGTTTTCATATGGTAAACTTATACTATGCTTTTTTCTTTCCCAAAAAGCATTAGGATGTTCACTGCATATTGAAGTTTCTATATGTTGTTGTAATACTTGAATCTTTTGTTGTATTGAAGGAGTTTGCAATTGTTCTTCAATAACCTTATATCTAATTTCTTGTTTAAGAGTACAAAGAAATCTTTCTTTGTCCCTTAATTGGCTTTTTACATTATTCAGTTCTTTTACTTTTGGTTTATGAATAAAGTTAAAATGTATTGGAATATTTTGAATAGTTGACGATAGTCCTGTTTCATCTATGGTTAAAGGATAGAGCAGAGTAAGGAATGGAACTCCTAAAATTACTGCTTGACTTAATCCTTTTACCATTATAAATGGTGTATCTAGACACTGATGATTGTTACATACAGAAGCATTGGATAATTTATATTTGATAAGTAATCTACTTCCATCTGCTGTATTTAATATTTGAGTAGTTTTGTCAAAGTATTTGGAAGGTACAAGTCCTTCATTTATATAATTAAGATCAGCTCCCGAATCAATTAGGGCTGAGGTTTCAAAACTGTAATCTTTGGCAACAATAATTTTTACTTGGACAAACCATTTTTGTATTACTATTTTGTCTATTAAATTAACAGAATGAATGGGTACTATTTTGGCTTCTGAAGATTCAGGGTTTTCTGATGATGGTTCTAAATCATATTTCATTAATTGGTCGAATTCTAGTTCATCTGTTTCTGAATCTTGTTGGGACATTTGTTGTAATTCCAATGATTTAATTCTATTTTTTAATTGGACTATTTCAGCCTTTATTTCTTTGATTTCTGTTTTGAGATCTGAAATTGTAGGTTCTTTTTGTTGAGAAGTGTGTTGGTCACTTACTCTTTTCATTATTGATGCAAAATTATATTCATCAGGAGATTTATTGATGGGAAGTGATTTTGCTTTATTTTTAGTGATAGAAATGAATTGAGTAATGATGGCTCTTTTTTCTTCTGGATCAACAATTTTATCAATAATATCTAATATAAAATTATCTTCTTGAGTGAGTGTATGAACATTATGAGTTGATATTGGACAGCTGCAGTTATCATCTTTTGAATTATATGATACTGTATCTGTCGTATTGATAGAATCAGAAGATTCTGTCCATATTAAATCATCATTTTGTATTTGATCTATATGGGAATCAGAAGAAGTGGAGGATGAGGAATCATAATTGAGCATATGATATAATTTTGATTTTATTGTATCATCTAATTGTAATGATTCTATTTTCTTTTTTAATTTACATTGATGTTTATAATGTCCTACTTTTCCACACTTATAACATACTGGTAGTTTTCTTTTTCCCTTTGTATTGGGGAAAAATTTATTAAGTAGTTTTCTTATGGATTTTTTATAATATTTTTTCTTATCCTTATTTTTCAATTTATATTTTTCCATTTAATATTTTTTCTTTTTCTTGTATAAATTGTCAGGCATATTTTTCTTATCAAGATAATACCCAAATTGTTCACAAAAGTCACCAAGTTCTTTTCTTTTAGTGATCTTTTGTTTATCTAATTGTCTTTTGAGTTTCATATCTGTGCATAAGGCTAGTCCTTCAGCACATATTTCTGCGGAGAGTTCTCCTAAGGTATATGATGATTATACTATAATTCCATTGTGTTTCTTTCGCAGTCTTTCTTTGACTTTTTCTGCGAATAAATATGGTAGACCAGCTATAAATTTCTCTTTCCAGTGGTCTAGCTGACAGTCTTCTCTTATTAGTAATCTTGAGAAAAATACATCTTTATACCATTTATAATGCGATAGAGTAGGACAGCGTAAATTGGATAGCAGATCTTCTGATCTAGCTGCTAATAATGCTGTAGTGCCTATAAAGTGAAGTGTAATGGTATATATTAGAGTGTTAACAACATCACTCTCTGTATAAATTATTTCTTGATTTTGTTCATTTCTGGCGGTCCTTTGTCTAGTATTATTTAGGATTCTTTGTTTGGTTTCATCGTCTACATAAAAATCCCACCAGCCTCTTAACCATCCAGTGAATCCATTGACTATTGCTTTGGCAACCTCTTGATCAGGGTTGTCTGCCATTTTATTTGCAGAGGCATACATTGTCATATGTCTCATAACATCTAATACTTTTAATTCCGATAATCCGTCTATTTGCCAATTTACTATTGATCTTCCTGAGTATGCTACTGCCGGTTGTATGGCATCTTCTTCCATTTGTATATCAATAGGTGTAGGTCTTTTGTGATATGGTAAAGCTGTTATTGGTTTCCAATTTTTTCCATAAGCTATTCTGTTTATAGTTTTAGATATAGGGGTAGTATCCATAAATGCCTTTTCTTGATTTTGGATAGTACCTTCTATAATTGGTTCTTCTTCCTGAAGCATCATTGTCTCATGCTCAGGTATTTTTGCTTTTTCTTTATCAGAAGTCTCAGGTGGTGTATTGATTATATTTGGAGAAGGAATATTTATTTTGGGGGAAGATATTCCTTTAATATCTAATGTAGATAATTTTGATATTAATTGATCCATTAGAGATTTATTAATATCTCCAATATGGAATTTATTTTTATTTAATTCTGGAGGTGGTTTGAACAAAACTGCCTTTGATATAGTTGTAGCAGAAGGCTGTTCTTTGGTAACAAGTCTTTCTATTCTTTCTGCTTGTCTACCTAAAGATTGCATATATAAATTTGTATAATTATTTTGTTCCACAATATGAAGGATTAGTTCTTGTTTCTTACCAAGTTCTTTGGGTAAGATTTTATATGGAGTAGCAACTATATCATATAATGATTGTGGTTGTGATGGTTCATCCTTAGTGGGGATAGCTGCTTTTAATATTATACTCTTCTCAGGTGGATGAGTACTAGCAGTGGTTGTACCATCTGTACTTATATAAGTTTTCTCTTCTATTGTTTGAATATTATCAAATGAAGGAATAGTCATATTGTATTGGAAACATACTTCTTTTAACCATATGAAAAATCCTTTGGTTATTCTTTCTTTTTTGAGAAATTTATTATATCTTTTATGCATTAATTCTATTAGTCTAGGTTGGAATGTCTTTAAATACTATTCTCTAATATGTTTATTTTCTTCAGATAAATAATCTTTTTTGATATATTCTTTATTAACTTTTCTCCTTTTCCTTTCTAATTTAGCTGCTAAATATGCTGCTATATATTCATCAGAATATTGATCATATGAATTAATTTCTTCTTCTATATCATCTTCTATTTGTAAAGTTAATATTTGGAAATCTTCAATACTAGGTTCAAGAGCTTTTGCTATACTTGATTCTGGGGTATATGTAGGAATAACAACATGGTCTGTTGTTCTTCTTATTCCTTGAAATTGTAAATCTGAAATGGGTATTGATTGTATAGATGAAGAAGATTGGGTAGGAGGAGGTAGTATGATCACATCAGGATTATTAGAATAGGATTTTCTACTTGGTATTTTATTTTTTATATTTCTTTTTTTATTAATATTAATATCATCTCGAACCCGTAACTGTTGAAATTTTATTTCAATGTTACCATCGGGATGTTCTATTATCTGGTTTGGAATATGATTATGAGGAATTTCTTGAGGTTGATTGACATGTTGTAATGCCCATGACTGTGGTAGGATAATATCTGTCCATTTGATTGTTTTAGGAACTATCATATTAGATTTTTCCATGTTTGTTTGGAATAATATGGTTTGATCTTTTTGATCAATTTTCATGATATTTGGACATAAAGTATTCATGACTTTATAATATAGTCTACAAACTATTGCTAGATTTTGAGAACCATGAATCATATTAAAACCATGTGTTTTTAAATTTATTGTTAATATATCTAAAATATTTGGGTCAGTCAAAGAAATAGAAAAATTGGGAAAACAATTAAAGTATATTGGACCACTACAAAGGCTGGATTCAACCATGCCAAGTAGCGAGTCTGTGAAGATATTATGTCTTGTATCTCTTAGGCATACAAGCATAGAGGTGTTTTACCCTAATCGGGTCAAAGGTTTCACTGCTATTTGGATTAAACCAATGTGTAAATATTTGTAATTATTTTCTTTATGTTTTTCAATAATTTTTCTTGATAGTAGTTGAAAGTCTTCTTGATTTTGAGTGACAGACAAACTTTATTCTACTGTCTTGATGGCATATCCCATCTTAAATTTGAATGACTCTTTATGATAAATGTCTTTTATTGGTACCTTCGGTATATTCCAATTTTGAATATTTTCTTCAATGTCATTGATAATAATCTGTTCTTTATTTTTTACTCTAAGTGTTTGAGATGAAGTTGCACTTTTACTTGTAAGATTCTTTATTAAATTTGCCATCTGTAGGTTGCGGATAATGACAACTCAGGACGATCAAGGATCCAGCGTTTTCCCTAAGCGGCTCTTCCTGGCCTTGGCGGTACTTTGCAATAGATTCCTTTCGTCTCGTGTTTTAACTCTCGGACCAACTTTCTAGGATGTAAATTTAACTTGGTTTCTTTAGTACAAATGTAACTTTTATCTCCTTCTTAGAGGTTTTTTGATAAAACACAGTTTTCACTGTTTTGACAGTCTAACTGTTTACACAGTTCCACTGTTTAGACAGTTCTACTGTTTTCTTTTTAACAGTTTTACTGTATTGGCTCTGATACCAAATATTTGTTGGTTTCTTAACAAATATTTGCTCGATGGAAGGCTATATTGTCTGACTTTGATATTTCCATAGAACACCTTCCCGGGTCATCCAACTCTCTACCTGACTTTTTAACCCGTGGAATTTTGCAAGGGGGCAACACTGACTCCAACGACGAAACACCTTTATCCCTAGCATTACAATTGTTCGAGGAAAATAAAAATATCAATATACCACTTTCACTTTCACCTATAATGGGTTCTCGAGGCAATTCTCGCCGAGACAAACAGCCCATGAGAAATATAATACCATACGAAGGTGAATCATTGCCTTTGGCAACAAGATCACCTTCACAATCACCCATTCATCAGATAACCTATCCTGAAGCTACGGCTTCAAAACCCATATATTCTCCAGCCCAGACTAAATCTGCTCAACAAACCAATATACTCAAATCATCCTACATAGAAAGGGCCTATCTCATGGATATTACTATCGATGAGAAACATATCAATTCTGAGCCAATAAGACTTGCTCTTATATATTTACCCAACCACCTTAACCCTTATAATGGGGTTAAAACCAGAGAATATTTTGAGGCCATTTTAATGGAAACGGGATCCATCTCCGTTGTCCACTATTACCAACAAAATACTAGGACCATTGCATATTCTAAAGTCCAAATCAAAAAACTACTTTCCTATGAAGAGTGGGGTTGCAATCCCACGCAAGGAAAGAAACTCCATAACCCAAAGTTTTCTTACAAATATTATAAGTATGCCGAATATATAGAGGCATGGCACAAGTTTTTCTATTATCAAAATCCCAATAATACACATAGCTGGTATATCCAGTTTAGACTTCCTATTTTCGAAAGATTCCCCACCTGGTTCAAAAATTGGTTGTTTGTGTGAGGTTCAACTTCTCAAATTTTACCTCCTGCTTTCAAAACAGTGCAGGACCAATTCAAAGAATATAACCAAGCTGACCGCTCTATTGATATCCATTTGTATTTCATGTCCCTATACGAAATCCCTTGGATAATGAAATGGGATAATTCAATATCCCCTGATACTACTAGAGATTATTCTTATATCCCCAGGCTTGGAAAAACCATCTCTGTAAAGTGGTGGGACATTTTCAATATGGAACCCACATCACTCACACCCAAAAGAATACCATCAAAAACCCCTGAAAATCAACCAAGCCAGAATATAGCCAATGCATCTTTTGATTTCCCAACATACCTGAGAAACATGCTTCAGTCAAACCCTAATGCCTCGAAAGAAACACTAGAAAAACAAATGAGAGAAATTTTTGCTGAAGCTGGGAAAAAACCAGTGTCTTCAGAAGAGACAGTGCAATCATCACCCTTACACACCAACCAATATCTCAATCTTCCCATAGAAGATCCGGAGGAAGAATCAGACCCAGAAGAAGATCCGGATGAATTCAGCCAAAGACCATAAAGAAATCTGCATCAATGATTCCACCATCATAAAAAGATAAACAGTCTCCATCAACAGGTTTCATAAACGACAAAAGCCACCGACGAAAGATGACAAAGACTGTTCAAAAACACTGTAGCCATTCACATATAAGACAAGAAGATGGCCGACAAAAAACACTGTAGCCGACAAGAATACTGTAGCCATTTGAAGAACCGACAAAAATAGGACTGTACAAAGATGCTCTGTCGGCAAGTTTTTCTTTTTTCAATTTTGTTTTTTCTTCTTTAAGTCATTTCAGTCTTTTTCTCTTTTTGCTTTACGTCTCATCCATCTCATTTACGTCTCATCCATCTCCTTTTGCTTTATTCGTTGCTTCATCACGAAGTAACCTATCTCTGCCTATAAAGGCCCTGAGACCTCTCATTCAAGGCAGGTCGAAACATCTGCCTCTTCTCCTCTGCCTTTTTTCTTCCTTCTCCTCTGTTCTCCTCTCAGAAGACCTCTTCACCCCGTTCAGACCTCTTCACCCCGTTCAGACCTTTTTCACCCCGTTCAGACTTTTTTCACCTGTTCAGACCTCTTCACCCTGTTCAGATCTCTTCATGCAATCAAATATACAAGCTACCTTGATCAGGTTCAATATCTTTTCTCTCTATATTTATGTATGACTGCAATAGTAAAACCCTTCCTTCCTATTGTCCAGAACACTGGAAATTATTTTCCAGCTATTGTATATGCACTCAGTAAGTTTCATAATCCTCTCCTGTTATATTCTTTGTCTTCTGTTTTAGTTTCTGTTTTTGTTTTGTTTTCGGTTTATCTTTCCTGTTTTCTGTAATAGTATGTATAGAGTGTAACTTTCTGTAATAATGGAATTGTAATACTACAAGTCATCAATAAAAGTTTATTATGAAAATTTAGTTATGCAATTCAAAATACTGTTTAGTATAAAAGTTAGAGAATATACATATGCTCAATGGTAAGTAATAGATGTTTCTATTATTCCCTTTATTTGTTTAATATTGTTTGTGCTTAACCATTATAGGATCCTGCAAGAATTACTAAAATACAATAGTATTTTATTCACCTATTTACTGTAATTCTATATACAAATACTTCATTAATTCATATACTTCATCAATTCACTTTATATACAAATATTTCCGAATATATTCATTTAGTAAGATTATAAAGACAGTACTGTAGATCCGGGCCGAAGTTGGTATCAGAGCCAATACAGTAAAACTGTTAAAAAGAAAACAGTAGAACTGTCTAAACAGTGAAACTGTGTAAACAGTTAGACTGTCAAAACAGTGAAAACTGTGTTTTATCAAAAAACCTCTAAGAAGGAGATAAAAGTTACATTTGTACTAAAGAAACCAAGTTAAATTTACATCCTAGAAAGTTGGTCCGAGAGTTAAGACACGAGACGAAAGGAATCTATTGCAAAGTACCGCCAAGGCCAGGAAGAGCCGCTTAGGGAAAACGTTGGATCCTTGATCGTCCGGAGTTGTCATTATCCGCAATCTACAGATAGCAAATTTAAAAAAGAATCTTACAAGTAAAAGTGCAACTTCATCTCAAACACTTAGAGTACAAAATAAAGAACAGATTATTATCAATGACATTGAAGAAAATATTCAAAATTGGAATATACCGAAGGTACCAATAAAAGACATTTATCATAAAGAGTCGGTCAAATTTAAGATGGGATATGCCATCAAGACAGTAGAAGAAAGTTTGTCTGTCACTCAAAATCAAGAAGACTTTCAACTACTATCAAGAAAAATTATTGAAAAACATAAAGAAAATAATTACAAATATTTACACATTGGTTTAATCCAAATAGCAGTGAAACCTTTGACCCGATTAGGGTTGAACACCTCTGTGCTTGTATGCCTAAGAGATACAAGACACAATATTTTCACAGACTCGCTACTTGGCATGGTTGAATCCAGCCTTTGTAGTGGTCCAATATACTTTAATTGTTTTCCCAATTTTTCTATTTCTTTGACTGACCCAAATATATACTAACAATAAATCTAAAAACACATGGTTTTAATATGATTAATGGTTCTCAAAATCTAGCAATAGTTTATAGACTATATTATAAAGTTATGAATACTTTGTGTCCAAATATCGTGAAAATTGATCAAAAAGATCAAACCATATTATTCTAAACAAACATGAAAAAATCTAATATGATAGTTCCTAAAACAATAAAATGGTCAGATATTATCCTACCACAGTCATGGGCATTACAACATGCCAATCAACCTCAAGAAATTCCTCATAATCATATTCCAAACCAGATAATAGAACATCCCGATGGTAACAATGAAATAAAATTTCAACAGTTATAGGTTCGAGATGATATTAATATTAATAGAAAAAGAAATATAAAAAATAAAATACCAAGTAGAAAATCTTATTCTAATAATCCTGATGTGATCATACTACCTCCTCCTACCCAATCTTCTTCATCTATACAATCAATACCCATTTCAGATTTACAATTTCAAGGAATAAGAAGAACAACAGACCATGTTGTTATTCCTACATATACCACAGAATCAAGTATAGTAAAAGCTCCTGATCCTAGTATTGAAGATTTCCAAATATTAACTTTACAAATAGAAGATGATATAGAAGAAGAAATAAATTCATATGATCAATATTCTGATGAATATATAGCAGCATATTTAGCAGCTAAATTAGAAAGGAAAAGGAGAAAAGTTAATAAAGAATATATCAAAAAAGATTATTTATCTGAAGAAAATAAACATATTAGAGAATGGTATTTAAAGACATTCCAACCTAGACTAATAGAATTAATGCATAAAAGATATAATAAATTTCTCTAAAAAGAAAGAATAACCAAAGGATTTTTCATATGGTTAAAAGAAGTATGTATCCAATACAATATGACTATTCCCTCATTTGATAATATTCAAACAATAGAAGAGAAAACTTATATAAGTACAAATGGTACAACCACTGCTAGTACTCATCCACCTGAGAAGAGTATAATATTAAAAGCAGCGATCCCCACTAAGGATGAACCATCACAACCACAATCATTATATGATATAGTTGCTACTCCATATAAAATCTTACCCAAAGAACTTGATAAGAAACAAGAATTAATCCCTCATATTGTGGAACAAAATAATTATACAAATTTATATATGCAATCTTTAGGTAGACAAGCAGAAAGAATAGAAAGACTTGTTACCAAAGAACAGCCTTCTGCTACAACTATACCAAAGGTAGTTTTGTTCAAACCACCTCCAGAATTAAATAAAAATAAATTCCATATTGGAGATAAAAATAAATCTCTAATGGATCAATTAATATCAAAATTATCTCAATTAGATATTAAAGGAATAGCTTCCCCCAAAATAAATATTCCTTCTCCAAATATAATCAATACACCACCTGAGTCTTCTGATACAGGAAAAGCAAAAATATCTGAGCATGAGACAATGATGCTTCAGGAAGAAGAACCAATTATAGAAGATACTATCCAAAATCAAGAAAAGGCATTTATGGATACTACCCCTATATCTGAAACTATAAACAGAATAGCTTATGGAAAAAATTGGAAACCAATAACAGCTTTACCATATCACAAAAGACCTACACCTGTTGATATACAAATGGAAGAAGATGTCATACAACAGGCAGTATCATACTCAGGAAGATCAATAGTAAATTGGCAAATAGACGGATTATCGGAATTAAAAATATTAGATGTTATGAGACATATGACAATGTATGCCTCTGCAAAGAAAATGGCAGGCAACTCTGATCAAGAGGTTGCCAAAGCAATAGTCAATGGATTCACTAGATGGTTAAGACGCTGGTGGGATTTTTATGTAGACGATGAAACCAAACAAAGAATCCTAAATAATACTAGACAATGGACCGCCAGAAATGAACAAAACCAAGAAATAATTTATACAGAGAGTGATGTTGTTAACACTCTAATATATACCATTACACTTCACTTTGTAGGCAGTACAACATTATTAGCAGCTAGATCAGAAGATCTGCTCTCCAATTTACGCTGTCCTACTCTATCGCATTATAAATGGTATAAATATGTATTTTTCTCATAATTACTAATAAGAGAAGACTGTCAGCTAGACCATTGGAAAGAGAAATTTATAGCTGGTCTACCATATTTATTCGCAGAAAAAGTCAAAGAAAGACTGCGAAAGAAACACAATGGAATTATAGTATATTCATCATATACCTTAGGAGAACTCTCCGCAGAAATATGTGCTGAAGGACTAGCCTTATGCACAAATATGAAACTCAAAAGACAATTAGATAAACAAAAGATCACTAAAAGAAAAGAACTTGGTGACTTTCGTGAACAATTTGGGTATTATCTTGATAAGAAAAATATGCCTGACAATTTATATAAGAAAAAGAAAAAGTATAAAAAGGAAAAATATAAATTGAAAAATAAGGATAGGAAAAATTATTATAAAAAATCCAAAAGAAAACTACTTAATAAATTTTCCCCCAATACAAAGGGAAAAAGAAAACTACCAGTATGTTATAAGTGTAGAAAAGTAGGACATTATAAGCATCAATGTAAATTAAAAAAGAAAATAGAATCATTACAATTAGATGATACAATAAAATCAAAATTATATCATATGCTCAATTATGATTCCTCATCCTCCACTTCTTCTGATTCCCGTATAGATCAAATCCAAGATGATGATTTAATATGGACAGAATCTTCTGATTCTATCAATACGACAGATACAGAATCATCTAATTCAAAAGATGATAACTGCAGCTGTCCAATATCAACTCATAATGTTCATACACTCACTCAAGAAGATAATTTTATATTAGATATTATTGATAAAATTGTTGATCCAGAAGAAAAAAGAGCCATCATTACTCAATTCATTTCTATCACTAAAAATAAAGGAAAATCACTTCCCATCAATAAATCTCCTGATGAATATAATTTTGCTTCGATAATGAAAAGAGTAAGTGACCAACACACTTCTCAACAAAAAGAACCTAATATTTCAGATCCCAAAACATAAATCAAAGAAATAAAGGCTGAAATAGTCCAATTAAAAAATAGAATTAAATCATTAGAATTACAACAAATGTCCCAACAAGATTCAGAAACAGATGAACTAGAATTCGACCAATTAATGAAATATGATTTAGAACCATCATCAGAAAACCCTGAATCTTCAGAAGCCAAAATAGTACCCATTCATTCTGTTAATTTAATAGACAAAATAGTAATACAAAATGGTTTGTCCAAGTAAAAATTATTGTTGCCAAAGATTATAGTTTTGAAACCTCAGCCCTAATTGATTCGGGAGCTGATCTTAATTATATAAATGAAGGACTTGTACCTTCCAAATACTTTGACAAAACTCTCAAATATTAAATACAGCAGATGGAAGTAGATTACTTATCAAATATAAATTATCCAATGCTTCTGTATGTAACAATCATCAGTGTCTAGATACACCATTTATAATGGTAAAAGGATTAAGTCAAGCAGTAATTTTAGGAGTTCCATTCCTTACTCTGCTCTATCCTTTAACCATAGATGAAACAGGACTATCGTCAACTATTCAAAATATTCCAATACATTTTAACTTTATTCATAAACCAAAAGTAAAAGAACTGAATAATGTAAAAAGCCAATTAAGGGACAAAGAAAGATTTCTTTGTACTCTTAAACAAGAAATTAGATATAAGGTTATTGAAGAACAATTGCAAACTCCTTCAATACAACAAAAGATTCAAGTATTACAACAACATATAGAAACTTCAATATGCAGTGAACATCCTAATGCTTTTTGGGAAAGAAAAAAGCATAGTATAAGTTTACCATATGAAAACGGATTTGATGAAAAGCAAATACCTACAAAAGCTAGACCAATTCAAATGAATACTATCTTATTAGATATGTGCCGAAAAGAAATTAATGATCTTCAAAATAAAAAACTTATAAGACCAAGCTCCTCACCTTGGAGCTGTGCAGCTTTTTATGTCAACAAAAACGCTGAAAAGGAACGTGGCGTTCCTAGACTTGTCATTAATTATAAACCATTGAATAAAGTATTGAAATGGATCAGATATCCTATTCCTAATAAAAAAGATTTATTAGATAGAGTTGCTCAAGCATGTATCTTTTCTAAATTTAATCTGAAATCAGGATACTGGCAAATACAAATCCAAGAACAAGATAAATATAAAACGGCTTTTAATGTTCCATTTGGTCAATATGAATGGAATGTTATGCCCTTTGGACTCAAAAATGCTCCATCAGAATTTCAGAAAATAATGAATGATGTTTTTAATGCCTATCACCATTTTATGATTGTTTATATAGATGATGTGTTAATATTCTCCGAATCAATAGATCAACATATTAAACACATTAATACTTTTATACATGCAGTCTAGAATGCTGGATTAGTTGTTTCAGCCAAAAAGATAACCCTATTTAAAACCAATATTAGATTTTTAGGTCATATGATCCATAATGGAACAATTATTCCTATAGATCGGTCTATACAATTTGCTGATAAATTCCCTGACCAAATATTGGATAAAAAGGAACTTCAAAGGTTTCTCGGTTGTTTAAATTATGTTAGTGATTTCTATCCTCATCTTGCTTTAGATTCTAAACCTTTATATCATAGACTCAAAAAGAATCCTCCACCTTGGACGAATACTCATACCCAAGCAGTCAAGGTAATAAAAAGCAAGGTAAAGACACTAGAATGTCTCTCTCTTCCTCATCCAACTGCTTTTAAAATCATAGAATGTGATGCCTCCGATAAAGGATTAGGAGGAATTCTCAAACAACAATTTGATTCTCAAGAACAATTACTTCGTTATACTTCTAAAGCTTGGAATAATACTCAACTCAATTATTCCATGGTCAAAAAAGAACTTTTAGCTATAGTTCATTGTGTTACTAAATTTCAAAGTGATATTTTAAATCAACATTTCTTAATACGAACTGACTGCAAAGCTGCCAAAGATATTATCAATGACATTGAAGAAAATATTTAAAATTGGAATATACCGAAGGTACTAATAAAAGATATTTATCATAAAGAGTCATTCAAATTTAAGATGGGATATGCCATCAAGACAGTAGAAGAAAGTTTGTCTGTCACTCAAAATCAAGAAGACTTTCAACTATACTATCAAGAAAAATTATTGAAAAACATAAAGAAAATAATTACAAATATTTACACATTGGTTTAATCCAAATAGCAGTGAAACCTTTGACCCGATTAGGGTTGAACACCTATGTGCTTGTATGCCTAAGAGATACAAGACACAATATTTTCACAGA